>NC_088408.1:99827988-99932988 GCF_034236695.1 Oncorhynchus nerka | reverse complement strand
TTGACTGGGTCCTCATTCTGACGTGGGATATATTTAGCCGTCTGATGTGCCTGCCTGCCATGTGTAATTTCTCTGTCAATTATCAGGGTATGTCGTCTATGATTCAGAAAGCAGATCAAACCCTTCCACGGGTTTTTAAAGCTACTGAGCAACACTAAACAGAATCTGGGTGACATTTCTGTCACGCGAAAGAGCACCAATCTGTGCAAAAGTAAAAAATCCTTATAATCTGCAGCATGATTTTATTTCAAACTTTTGGTAACACTTTATTTTAAAAGGTCCTTAATGTAACAAGTATTGTAGTTAATTGTAATAATTCATAGTAACACTGTAAAAACAAAATGTATCTGCTGGTAATTGCAGTTTTATAATTATAGAGGTGTAACAACACATTCGTGTAATAAATATTAAAGTTGCCGATACCATTCCATCTCACCATTATTTCAGCTGGCACAAACCACCACGCTCAAAACACTGCAATAAAGAGATCTGGAGTCTGCTGCCCAGGTCCAATGGCAAAGATAGATTCACAAATGGCTCACTTTTAAAAAAAACATTTATACTTTGAACTGTTAAGTACATTTAACGGTGCATTTGACCATGGTCAATTACTTTAACCATCAATTAAACATTTTAGAGACATCAATAAACAGTTATGGTTAAAATTGTGAGATAGTCATAACTGCTTGTCAAATTATAAGCCTATTAAACTTGGTTGAATAATAGTTTTTAAAAAATGTACTTAAAATGGTCAAAAGACAAAAACTTCTTATTCCATCATGTAACTTTTGCAAGGGTTTCACCGTTGAAGAACATTCTCACTTTTGGACGGAAAGCATTGGTGCAATTATTTATTTACCCCACGGAATTAACGCATCGTGTCAAGATCTGCCCAACTGCTCAACACGCTCAAAAGAACAAAGGCCACATATGTTGACACTGATGTCATGTATCAGTGCGCAAAGAACGGGGTAGAGATCAGCAAAATCCAGACGTGAAAGGTTGCAGCGAAATAAATAAAGTTTGTATGTCAAAACGTCAACACAGGAGAGAAAAAGGAAGTTTTCCATGCAATTTGTTTAACTTTTATGGTTACATGAATTCTGCCAGACAATTTAGCATAGGTAGTTAGCTAGTGTTTGCTAGCTAGCCAAGTGTTAGCTAGCTAGCTAACAGAAGCTAGCAAACATTAGCTGGTGTTTTTGTTGGGCCTACCAACTAGGCTAGTTAGCTACCTAGCTACCATCTACAAAATTGACTTTCCATGCAATCTGAGTTTTGGGGGGGAGATTATCTAGCATGCTAGCTAGCTAGGTAGTATTCTAACCTTGACTAACTAGCTAGTTAAAGCTGGCAAATATGTTAGGGTAGCTATTCACTATCTAATTATCTAGAGACTCCATTGTTACTTATAATGTTAAAAAGGGAAGAAAAAGACAAACCCATTGTTCTAATTTAGCTATCTTTATGTTTTTGAGTAGAACTCTATATTTTTTGTAATCAAACTATTAATGTAAAAATAAACATATTTTTTACTTTGCAAGAATTGTAAGGTATTTTTACTTGATGCAATAAAGTTAACTAAAGTAGTCTCATCTTTTGTTTGTAGGTATTTTCACTTGGTCATGAGTAAAAAGTAATTATTTAGAAATTGCTCATAGGTAACCATATTGAAGAAAAATTGTCCCCAGCACAAGGTGCACCTGTGTAATGATCATGCTGTTTATTACATTTCATGATATGTCACACCTGTCAGGTGGATGGATTATCTTGACAAAGGATGAAATGCTCTTAACAAATGTGTGCACAAAATCTGTAAGAAATAAGCTCTTTGTGTGTATGGAACATTTCTGGGATATTTTTATTTCAGCTCACGAAACCAAGACCAGCACTTTACATGTTGCCTTTATATTTTTTGTGCAGTGTATAAAGTTACACTAACCTTTAAATAGCTAAATCTTGTGAAACAACAAGCGACAACTATCAAGACTCTGGAGAAGAATAAAACAATGAGACCAACACCAGGAGAGCTGACGCTGACTATAATTTTCAACTGGCGTGAATCTTCAACTGGCGCACCGTGGACCAGATCTGGACCCAGAACAGGGTCAATACGGACCAAAGCCCCCCCCCCCCCCAAAAAAAAATGAAAATAACAATAAATTGGTCGAGCTTCGACCCCTGGTGTCATATAAACACACATAACACATGGAAGAATGCATAGAATTTCAGGAAATTAGCTTTAAAATAGAACCAACAAAATCACAGCCATATGGCAAAATGTGTAGAATTACAGGAAATTTGCTTTAAACTGCAAATTTGCTCTGGCTCCAACAAGAGGGGTGTGAACCGTTTGAGGTGTGTTGCGAGGTGGGGGTTTTGTAATTACGGTGATACGGACCTTTGCCACCTAGGGAAATTTGCCTGAACTGACCTTCTTAAATAGCACCCCTGCAGTCTAAGAAACAAGGTTTTAAAAGTGTTTGTCCTATATCTAGGGGATATAAGAAAGCACAGGAAATATATATATATAAAAAATTGCACATTGCTACGGATCTCGTCGGAAAGCGCAGCGTTCATGATTTTATTTATCAAAGAAACACTTGAACAAAGTAACGAAACGAAAACGAAACAGTTCTGTCAGGTAACAGATACCAAACAGAAAATAACTACCCACAAAACACAGGTGGGAAAAAGGCTACCTGAGTATTATTCCCAATCAGAGACAAGGATAGACAGCTGCCTCTGATTGGAAACCACACTTGGCCAAAAACAAAGAAATAGAAAACATAGAATGCCCACCCTAATCACACCCTGACCTAAACCAAATAGAGCTCTCTAAAGTCAGGGCGTGATACACATATTACACCCCTTTTTTTGGCTTGGGACAAAAACGACCTTTATACTTCCATTAAGGTTCTAATACCTGTACCGGTTACCTTCAGACTAGTCCCATGACACTTGTGTGGGGCACATGGAGCAAAACGGAGAACAGCATCACACCATCTTGTTTTTTTTGTAGGTCAAATCGTTCGGACGCTATTTTCAGGATTGTCTCATGGTCTGACAAATACCGCCCCCAAGCTCTGTCACCTTTCACCACAGATGCGGAAGTGTGATTGAGTGAGTAGATTGAGGAAGGAAGGGTGGATTGAGACACATCCAATGCAAACAACAACAACAAAAAACAGTTTAAACTGATAAACTCTCTAGTTTAAACTGATAAACTCTCTAGTTTAAACTGATAAACTCTCTAGTTTAAACTGATAAACTCTCTAGTTTAAACTGAAAAACTCTCTAGTTTAAACTGATAAACTCTCTAGTTTAAACTGATAAACTCTCTAGTTTAAACTGATAAACTCTCTAGTTTAAACTGATAAACTCTCTAGTTTAAACTGAAAAACTCTCTAGTTTAAACTGAAAAACTCTCTAGTTTAAACTGATAAACTCTCTAGTTTAAACTGAAAAACTCTCTAGTTTAAACTGATAAACTCTCTAGTTTAAACTGATAAACTCTCTAGTTTAAACTGATAAACTCTCTAGTTTAAACTGATAAACTCTCTAGTTTAAACTGAAAAACTCTCTAGTTTAAACTGATAAACTCTCTAGTTTAAACTGAAAAACTCTCTAGTTTAAACTGATAAACTCTCTAGTTTAAACTGATAAACTCTCTAGTTTAAACTGATAAACTCTCTAGTTTAAACTGATAAACTCTCTATGATAAACTCTCTAGTTTAAACTGAAAAACTCTCTAGTTTAAACTGATAAACTCTCTAGTTTAAACTGATAAACTCTCTAGTTTAAACTGATAAACTCTCTAGTTTAAACTGATAAACTCTCTAGTTTAAACTGATAAACTCTCTAGTTTAAACTGAAAAACTCTCTAGTTTAAACTGAAAAACTCTCTAGTTTAAACTGATAAACTCTCTAGTTTAAACTGATAAACTCTCTAGTTTAAACTGATAAACTCTCTAGTTTAAACTGAAAAACTCTCTAGTTTAAACTGAAAAACTCTCTAGTTTAAACTGATAAACTCTCTAGTTTAAACTGAAAAACTCTCTAGTTTAAACTGATAAACTCTCTAGTTTAAACTGATCGATTTTGACAGGGATATTTTTTTGTTGCTTCATTTAAAATCCTGTCTCTGTGGTTTGGGGTTTATCGTCTCACTTCTATGGCAAGGTTCAGCTTGTCATAATGGGTAACATTAAATATAATTATAAATATAATTAAATATAATTATACATCCAACCTTTTTGTACAGTAATTCCCAGACACCCAGCCCATCTGTCCACAATAGAATACAAACGTGTGACAGTTTTTTACTTAATCTGATGCAGCTGAGAAGAAACTAAACACGAAATTGGTGAATTTAGTGGAAACTTGCCCATTTGTAACAAGCATAGTAACAAGCATTTGTTGTCACACCTCTGTAATTACAGACTGCAATTACCACCAGTTGCATGTTGTTATCACACTGTAACTATGAGTTACTACAATTAACTACAATACAAGGTTGCGCAAGGTTTTAAAAATTCAATTTTGTTCTTAGTTTGCCTCCATTTGACCTGAGAAGTAATTCACTTCTTTGTGAAACCAATTCATAGCGTAATGTTCTGCAGTTCAGTGCTAAGGCATAATCCATTAGCACGGGACACAGGCTACCGATATATAGCACAACAAGTAAAGCCCATCTATATGAAAAATGAATGACAAATTTAAAACACAGTGAAAGCTTTTGGGGGTGAAAACTAAGACCCGGTAGAAGAGCTACAATTACTAATTGGTTTACTGATCAGTTGTACTTTGTTCGATTGATTTGCAATGAATTCTGGTTTGTGGTGCATAGAAGGCAGAACTTGGCGCCGACCTTGGAGGGGGTGGACACCTTATACCCACTAAGTGCTCAGTAGGGGGGGGTGTAGCAGTATCAATACGTTGTTGTGAGTCTGGTCCAGGAGTGACGCTCAAAGTCTTCTTCGTTGGTGGGGCTATGTGGCTCAGCATATAGGACATTTGACATTTTCTGTCCGTCTTAGAAGGGATGCAATCATGTCTAGGGTTGGTTATCATCCTGGTCAGCCTCTGTATTAGATTCATGTACATCCTGGTCAGTCTCTGTAGTAGATTCATGTACATCCTGGTCAGCCTCTGTAGTAGATTCATGTACATCCTGGTCAGCCTCTGTAGTAGATTCATGTACATCCTGGTCAGCCAACATACTAGATTAATGTACATCCTGGTCAGCCTCTGTAGTAGATTCATGTACATCCTGGTCAGCCTCTGTAGTAGATTCATGTACATCCTGGTCAGCCACCATACTAGATTAATGTACATCCTGGTCAGCCTCTGTAGTAGATTCATGTACATCCTGGTCAGCCTCTGTAGTAGATTCATGTACATCCTGGTCAGCCTCTGTAGTAGATTCATGTACATCCTGGTCAGCCTCTGTAGTAGATTCATGTACATCCTGGTCAGCCTCTGTAGTAGATTCATGTACATCCTGATCAGCCACCATACTAGATTCATGTACATCCTGGTCAGCCTCTGTAGTAGATTCATGTACATCCTGGTCAGCCACCATACTAGATTCATGTACATCCTGGTCAGTCTCTGTAGTAGATTCATGTACATCCTGGTCAGTCTCTGTAGTAGATTCATGTACATCCTGGTCAGTCTCTGTAGTAGATTCATGTACATCCTGGTCAGCCT
Organism: Oncorhynchus nerka; assembly: GCF_034236695.1. NCBI lineage: Eukaryota > Metazoa > Chordata > Actinopteri > Salmoniformes > Salmonidae > Oncorhynchus > Oncorhynchus nerka. Next base: position 99,927,276 of record NC_088408.1, on the reverse strand, counting down.
CTGTAGTAGATTAATGTACATCCTGGTCAGCCTCTGTAGTAGATTCATGTATATCCTGGTCAGCCTCTGTACTAGATTCATGTACATCCTGGTCAGCCACCGTACTAGATTAATGTACATCCTGGTCAGCCTCTGTACTAGATTCATGTACATCCTGGTCAGTCACCGTACTAGATTAATGTACATCCTGGTCAGCCACCGTACTAGATTAATGTACATCCTGGTCAGCCTCTGTACTAGATTCATGTACATCCTGGTCAGCCACCATACTAGATTCATGTACATCCTGGTCAAACACTGTACTTACTCTTTAAGATCTGAATCGGCCAGTGCTGGGTGGTAGATAATTGTTACAGTGTCTATATGTAGAGATATTTATAGTGCTCAATGAATGTTATATACAGTACTATTCTTTACAAGGTTGCTAGTTTATATACTACCAATGCTGTTATGCTAACTTTATATTGGATCACTGCTTCTAGACAGTAATTACAGCATTATATTTTCCAATAATATCACGTATCACTGTCATATAGATAGGTTGGGAGTCAATAAACATCCTATCTCATAAGGCTGGGGTGATTAAATACACTCGCTCCTCAGATACATACAGTTCCATACAGATGACCAACATGCTATTATGGTCCAGCCCAAACAACCGTAGACCAGGCTATTACCAGACTATTCTTAACAGACACACTAAGGACTCTAAATGTGGACCAATATCTTTTTTTTCCAAACCTGATCTCATGATCATGACGTCTGGTCTGGTGTCCGGTCTGGTGCCTGTCTGGTCTGGTATCTCTCTGGTGATCTTTTAGGTACTTTTACTATTCTGACACGTAACATTTACAGTAACATCCTTATCGTAAAACATCTGACACGTAACAATTACAGTAACAACCTTATTGTAGAACATCTGACACGTAACAAATTACAGTAACAACCTTATCGTAGAACATCTGACAAGTAACAAATTACAGTAACAACCTTATCGTAGAACATCTGACACGTAACAAATTACAGTAACAACCTTATCGTAGAACATCTGACACGTAACAAATTACAGTAACAACCTTATCGTAGAACATCTGACACGTAACAAATTACAGTAACAACCTTATCGTAGAACATCTGACACGTAACAAATTACATTAACAACCTTATTGTAGAACATCTGACACGTAACAAATTACAGTAACAACCTTATCGTAGAACATCTGACACGTAACAAATTACAGTAACAACCTTATCTTAGAACATCTGACACGTAACAAATTACAGTAACAACCTTATTGTAGAACATCTGACATTTATAGAATGTGCATATTGGGGACAAATTTGAAGAACATGTTGTTGTTGTTTTTTCTGTCCCCTTGAAACGAATCCAATAAATTTACGAATCTCTCGCCTTCAATATCAAAACTCATTTGTTTATCTAGAAATGTTATAAAACATTTAAACTTGCAATTGTGCTTGATGCCACAGTGCTCTCCACAGGTCACCACACAGCCCAAAGAGGGGTAAACTTTTTAACCTGTGATCATGTTGAATACTTATGTTGATGAATGTTAATCTTTTATTTATTTCACCTTTATTTATCCAGGTAGGCTAGTTGAGAACAAGTTCTCATTTGCAACCGCGACCTGGCCAAGATAAAGCTTAGCAGTGTGAACAGACAACACAGAGTTACACATGGAGTAAACAATTAACAAGTCAATAATACAGTAGAAAAAAGGAGAGTCTATATACATTGTGTGCAAAAGGCATGAGGAGGTAGGCGAAAAATTACAATTTTGCAGATTAACACTGGAGTGATAGATGATCAGATGGTCATGTACAGGTAGAGATATTGGTGTGCAAAAGAGCATAAAATAAAATAAATAAAAACAGTATGGGGATGAGGTAGGTAAAAATGGGTGGGCTATTTACCGATAGACTATGTTCAGCGGCAGCGATCGGTTAGCTGCTCAGATAGCAGATGTTTGAAGTTGGTGAGGTAGATAAAAGTCTCCAACTTCAGCGATTTTGCAATTCGTTCCAGTCACAGGCAGCAGAGAACTGGAACGAAAGGCGGCCAAATGAGGTGTTGGCTTTAGGGATGATCAGTGAGATACACCTGCTGGAGCGCGTGTTATGGGTGGGTGTTGCCATCGTGACCAGTGAACTGAGATAAGGTGGAGCTTTAATTAGCATGGACTTGTAGATGACCTAGAGCCAGTGGGTCTGGCAACGAATATGTAGCGAGGGCCAGCCGACTAGAGCATACAGGTCGCAGTGGTGGGTGGTATAAGGTGCTTTAGTGACAAAACGGATGGCACTGTGATAAACTGCATCCAGTTTGCTCAGTAGAGTGTTGGAAGCAATTTTGTAGATGACATCGCCGAAGTCGAGGATCGGTAGGATAGTCAGTTTTACTAGGGTAAGTTTGGCGGCGTGAGTGAAGGAGGCTTTGTTGCGGAATAGATAGCCGACTCTTGATTTGATTTTCGATTGGAGATGTTTGATATGAGTCTGGAAGGAGAGTTTACAGTCTAGCCAGACACCTAGGTACTTATAGATGTCCACATATTCAAGGTCGGAACCATCCAGGGTGGTGATGCTGGTCAGGCGTGCGGGTGCAGGCAGCGAACGGTTGAAAAGCATGCATTTGGTTTTACTAGCGTTTAAGAGAAGTTGGAGGCCACGGAAGGAGTGTTGTATGGCATTGAAGCTCGTTTGGAGGTTAGATAGCACAGTGTCCAAGGACGGGCCGGAAGTATATAGAATGGTGTCGTCTGCGTAGAGGTGGATCAGGGAATCGCCCGCAGCAAGAGAAACATCATTGAAATATACAGAGAAAAGAGTCGGCCCGAGAATTGAACCCTGTGGCACCCCCATAGAGATTGCCAGAGGACCGGACAGCATGCCCTCCGATTTGACACACTGAACTCTGTCTGCAAAGTAATTGGTGAACCAGGCAAGGCAGTCATCCGAAAAACCGAGGCAACTGAGTCTGCCGATAAGAATATGGTGATTGACAGAGTCGAAAGCCTTGGCAAGGTCGATGAAGACTGCTGCACAGTACTGTCTTTTATCGATGGCGGTTATGATATCGTTTAGTACCTTGAGCGTGGCTGAGGTGCACCCGTGACCGGCTCGGAAACCAGATTGCACAGCGGAGAAGGTACGGTGGGATTCGAGATGGTCAGTGACCTGTTTGTTGACTTGGCTTTCGAAGACCTTAGATAGGCAGGGCAGGATGGATATAGGTCTGTAACAGTTTGGGTCCAGGGTGTCTCCCCCTTTGAAGAGGGGGATGACAGCGGCAGCTTTCCAATCCTTGGGGATCTCAGACGATATGAAAGAAAGGTTGAACAGGCTGGTAATAGGGATTGCGACAATGGCGGCGGATAGTTTCAGAAATAGAGGGTCCAGATTGTCAATCCCAGCTGATTTGTACATATCCAGGTTTTGCAGCTCTTTCAGAACATCTGCTATCTGGATTTAGGTAAAGGAGAACCTGGAGAGGCTTGGGCGAGTAGCTGCCACTCAATAGCGTGAGGAGCTTTCTGATCAGCATGGTCTCATTACAAATACATCATAATAGTGATATTTATCCATCGTAGTTATATGTCACTTGAGCTGAAATATTAGTTAAATGTCTGGTGTCTCTGATATAATTGTGTTACGTTTCGTATGTCCACCATTGTGGTACATAAATTAACATAAATTAGCATAACTGCCATAACAAAACGTTTGACATTTGCAACGTTTAGTTTAAATTCTTAAACTGGTGCTTCTTTTTAGGGGCCCCCGAGTGGTGCAGTGGTCCAAGACACTGCTGCGTCTCAGTGCAAGTGGTGTCACTACAATCCCTGGTTCAATTTCAGTCTGAATCACATCCAGCCGTGATTGGGAGTCCACAGTTGGCCCCGTGTCATCCGGGTTTGGCCGATCATTGTAAATAATAAATTGTTCTTAAATGACTTGCCAAATACAAAAAACAGATGATCTGCTTCGTCCCGTAATTTCATCTCCTTAATTTGACAGGTGATTGGTGTGATAAGTATCTCGTTCGTAAATATTTCACATGTATCCAACGGTATATTTGGACAGGCAAAAGGTTATGGTCTGACACATTCATTATGTCAAAACCGATTGGTTTGAAAATGGGAGGAATATCAATCTTTCCCTTATTATTAATGCCGACACGTCCGACTGTGGGGGAAGCAGCCGTTGGGTTGAAGTGAAGGAAGACAACATGTTAGTTTGGTTCCTCTCACTCAAATGAAATAATAAAAGACAAAGCAGAACCCTTAGCTGCGGGAGGAAACAGAGATACAAGAACGAGAGAAGGAGAGAGAGAGAGACAGGAGGAGGTATGAGATAGATAAGTGAGAGAGAGAAAGAAAGAAAGAATGAGAGAGAGGGAGTGAAGAGAGAGAGAGAAAGAGGAGACAGAGAGAGGGAGAGAGGGGGAAAGAGAGAAAGAGAGAGAAAGAGAGAGAGAGATAGTGAAGAAAAATGAGCAAGAGAAAGAGAGAGACAGAAACAGAGAGAGAGCTCTGACCACAGACGCCTTCTGAGTCCAGACTGTTAGCTTTTTAGCGCAGAGCGTGTAGTGAGAGCAGTGATCTGGTTACCGGTGGTGAATGCTAGCGGCCAGGCGGCGGCTGGGAGGCTCCACCACCACATTAGAGAGACACCTTAGAAGCCTCCCCTGAGAGAGGGGAGTAGGCTCTCTGTCTCCAGCCTCCGCAGAGAGAGAGCGAGAGGAGCACGTTCTCTGTCTCCATCCTCCCCAAAAAGACAGGAGTAGGCTCTCTGTCTCCTGCCTCCCCTCCACTAGCCAACCACCACAACAGGAGAAGGAGAAGAGCTCTCTGTCTCCTGCCTCCCCTCCACTAGCCAACCACCACAACAGGAGAAGGAGAAGAGCTCTCTGTCTCCTGCCTCCCCTCCACTAGCCAACCACCACAACAGGAGACAGACATAACGGAGCTCTCTTGTCTCCAGCCTCCCCTCTAATAGCCAGCCAGGCATCATCGTGTCTGACCGACCCACCTTCCATAGTAGAGCACCCCCTTCCTTCCTCACCCTTCCTCACCCTCTTTTCACCCCCAATCTCCTGTCTTAGAGCGCCTGACCAATACACACCCTTCTCCACTCTCCTGACCCTTCTCCACTCTCCTGACCCTTCTCCACTCTCCTGACCCTTCTCCACTCTCCTGACCCTTCCCCAATCTCCTGTCTTCCTCTCTGTCTTTCTCCTACCTGGAAGCTGACTCAGACTCTCTAGATCCCATACCTGGAAACTGCCTCAGACTCTGTGGGCCATACCTGGAAACTGCCTCAGACTCTGTGGGCCATACCTGGAAACTGCCTCAGACTCTGTAGGCCATACCTGGAAACTGCCTCAGACTCTGTAGGCCATACCTGGAAACTGCCTCAGACTCTGTAGGCCATACCTGGAAACTGCCTCAGACCCTGTGGGTGTTACCTGGAAGCTGCCTCAGACCCTGTGGGTGTTACCTGGAAGCTGCCTCAGACCCTGTGGGTGTTACCTGGAAACTGCCTCAGACCCTGTGGGTGTTACCTGGAAGCTGCCTCAGACCCTGTGGGTGTTACCTGGAAGCTGCCTCAGACTCTGTGGGTCCTAGCTAGAATCTGCCTCAGACTCTGTGGGTCCTAGCTAGAATCTGCCTCAGACTCTGTGGGTCCTAGCTAGAAGCTGCCTCAGACTCTGTGGGTCATAGCTGGAAGCTGCCTCAGACTCTGTAGGTCCTAGCTAGAAGCTGCCTCAGACTCTGTGGGTCCTAGCTAGAAGCTGCCTCAGACTCTGTGGGTCCTAGCTAGAAGCTGCCTCAGACTCTGTGGGTCCTAGCTAGAAGCTGCCTCAGACTCTGTGGGTCCTAGCTAGAAGCCGTCTCAAACGCTATTGGTTTCTGTTTAGAAGCTGTTTTCAACTCTGTTGGTTTCCTACCTGGAAGCTGTGTCAGACTCTGTTGGTCTTCTACCTGGAAGCTGTGTCAGACATTGTGGGTCCTATCTGGAAGCTGTGTCAGCCATTGTGGGTCTTACCTGGAAGCTGTCTCAGACTCTCTGTGTGCTACCTGGAAGCTATCACAGACTCTGTCGGGGTCAGGGGTCAGGGGTGGGGGTACAGACACAGACAGATAGAGAAATACCAGGGATCTAAGTTTCAGCATTTTTTCATAATTTTTTACTAAAATCATTTTTCGTTCAAATGTATGAGCATTGAGCTGTCGTAGATCTCAGAGCAAAGACCAGTGACCAATGTGTAATTTGATATGTCGAATGTGGCATTCTTTTCTTTATTCACAATTCCCTTCCTGTGTATTGTAGCCTATTCATCAGAACCAGATGTTACCTTGAGCTTTGCAAGATGATGAGAGGAAGGGGTTAGTTTTCTAGCTTGCACTTTCAATGATTTATTTTTTTATTTTTTTATTTTTACAATCGGATCTAAACCATTGAGACATTTTCCTAACATCCATATCATCCACAGCTATATAGGCCAATAACCCTCTTAACCTGCTTCTATAAACAAATATATACAGTTTCCCTTTAATCACCTTTGCTAAGGTGAATGTCACTGGTAGGCCATTGAAAGACTGAGTGCTTGTATTCATTTCGTGTTAAGAGTTTGCCAAAGTAACATGAAATGGATTGTATGAAGAAGTACTTCTATCACGTTTCACTGCCCTCCCTCCTAACGTTGTTGAACGTCCTCTTCGCTTCAGTTCGCTCCTCAATTCACATACCTTTGTTGGAGAATGAGGTATCGACAGTGTTCCTTTCCATTCGCAACTCATTTCAAATTTGCCATTGAGATCCTAACGTGACTGATCCTAGCCACGGCTCTGTGACTGACCCTAGCCACGGCTCTGTGACTGATCCTAGCCACGGCTCTGTGACTGATCCTAGCCACGGCTCTGTGACTGATCCTAGCCACGGCTCTGTGACTGATCCTAGCCACGGTACGATGACTGATCCTAGCCACGATACGATGACTGATCCTAGCCACGGCTCTGTGATTGATCCTAGCCACGGCTCTGTGACTGATCCTAGCCACGACACTGTGACTGATCCTAGCCACGGTATGATGACTGATCCTAGCCACGGTACAATGACTGATCCTAGCCACGGTACGATGACTGATCCTAGCCACGGTACGATGACTGATCCTAGCCACGGCTCTGTGACTGATCCTAGCCACGGCTCTGTGACTGATCCTAGCCACGACACTGACTGATCCTAGCCACGGTACGATGACTGATCCTAGCCACGGTACGATGACTGATTCAGCAATGTAGAGGACACCCGGACATACTAAACACCTTCTTCTCCCACTTCGAGGGAAATATAGTGCCGTCGACACAGGCCACCACCGTTCCTGTGGACTGTGAGCTCCCAATCTCCTTGGCCGACGTGAGCAAGACATTTAAGCATGTTAAGCCTGGCAAGGCTTCCGGCCCAGACGGCATCACTAGCCGCGTTCTCAGATCATGTGCTGACCACCTGGCTGGAGTGTTTATGGACATATTCAATCTCTCCCTATACCAGTCTGTTGTCACAACTTGCTTCAAGATGGCCACCATTGTTCCTGTACCCAAGAAAGCGAAGGTAACTCAACTAAATGTCTATCGTCCAGTAGCACTCACTTCTGTCATCATGAAGTGCTTTGAGAGGCTAGTTAAGGATCATATCACCTTACCCGACACCCTAGACCCACTGCAATTTGCATACTGCCCCAATAGATCCATGGATGTCTCAATCAACATCACACTGCCCACTGCCCTATCTCATCTGGACAAGAAAAATACCTATTTAAGAATGTTGCTCGTAGACTACAGCTCAGCTTTCAGTACCATATTACCCTACAAGCTCATCACTAAGTTCGAAGTGGTGAAGGTAGTGGAAACATCGCTGATCCTCAACACTGGGGCCCCGCAAGGGTGCGTGCTCAGCCCCCTACTGGACTAACCTGTTCACCCATGACTGGTTGGCCACGCACATCTCCAACTCAATCATCAAGTTTGCAGACGACACAACAATGGTAGGTCTGATTACCAACAACAACGAGATAGCCTACAGGGAGGAGGTGAGGGCCCTGACGGAGTGGTTGCTGGAAAATAACCTCTCCCTCAACATCAACAAAACAAAAGAGCTGATCGTGGACTTCAGGAAACAGCAGAAGGAGCACGCCCCCCTATCCACATCGACGGGACAGCAGTGGATAAGGTAGAAAGCGTAGAGTTCCTCAGCGTATATATCACTAACGATCTCAAATGGTCCACCCACACAGACAGTGTGGTGAAGAAGGAACACCAGAGCCGCTTCAACCTCAACACATTTGACTTGGCACCTTAAACCCTCACAAACTTTTACAGATGCACAATCGAGAGAGTCCTTTCGGGCTGTATGGTACAGCAACTACCCCGTCCGCAACCACAGGGCTCTCCAGAGGGTGGTGCAGTCTGACCAACGCATCCCCGGGGACACATTGCCTGCCCTCCAGGACATCTACAGCACCCGGTGTCACAGGAAAGCCGAGAAGATTTTGAAGGACCTCAGCCACCTGAGCCACAGCCTGTTCACCCAGCTACTATCCAGAAGGTGGGGTCAGTACAGCTGCATCAAAGCTGGGACCGAGAAACTGAAAAACAGCTTCTAATCTCAAGGCCATTAGACTATTAAATAGCCATCACTAGCCGGTTCCACCTGGTAACTCAACCCGGCACCTTAGAGGTTGCTGCCCTATGGACATAGACATGGAACACTGGTCACTTTAAGTAATGTTTACATACTGTTTTACTCACTTCAGATGTATATACTGTGTTCTGGTCAAGGCCTATCCTATCCTTTGCCTGACCAACTAATAGAATTTACTACAGGTGGACTCCAATCAAGTTGTAGAAACATCTCAAGGATAATCAATGGAAACAGGATGCACCTGAGCTCAATTTTGAGTATCATAACAAAGGTTCTGAATACTTATGTAAATGAGGTATTTCCGTTTTTTTTATTTCTAAAAACATGTTTTTGCTTTGTCATTATGGGCTTTTGTGTGTAGATTGATGAGGGAAAAAAATTATTTAATCCATTTTAGAACAAGGCTGTAACGTAACAAAATGTGGAAAAAGGGAAGGGGTCTGAATACTTTCTGAACACACTGTATATCCCACGGGTGACTCATCCTAACCCCATATCTCCCATCATGCTCTTTTCAATTAGACCACAAAGCACGACAAGGCAAAGGGGCAGAGACAGAAATCTAGAGCAGCATCATTGAGAGAGAGATTTACTATACGGTGTTATCCTGACCCATTCGCTGACCCCTGACCCTAAGGTCATAAATTCCTCCTGGTCTTTAAATTCCCCTTCAAATGAATCCTGGTCTCTAATAAAGGAAGTTAACACGACATTGACAGTAACATTGATGAATGTCTATACTGAATGAACATGATATTGATAGTATTGTTGATTCATGTCTATACTAAATTAACATTATATTGATAGTCTTACTGAGTAATGTCTATTCTGAATGAACACGACATTGACAGTATCATTGATTAATGTCTATTCTGAATGAACATGATATTGACAGTATCATTGATTAATGTCTATTCTGAATGAACATGATATTGACAGTAACATTGATTAATGTCTATTCTGAATGAACATGATATTGACAGTATCATTGATTAATATCTATTCTGACATAAAGGACAGACCCGTACAAATCAGCTGGGCTTGACAATCTGGAGCCTCTATTTCTGAAACTATCTGCCGCCATTGTCGCAACCCCTATTACCAGCCTGTTCAACCTCTCTTTCATATCGTCTGAGATCCCCAAGGATTGGAAAGCTGCCGCAGTCATCCCCCTCTTCAAAGGGGGAGACACCCTGGACCCAAACTGCTAAAGACCTATATCCATCCTGCCCTGCCTATCTAAGGTCTTCGAAAGCCAAGTCAACAAACAGGTCACTGACCATCTCGAATCCCACCGTACCTTCTCCGCTGTGCAATCTGGTTTCCGAGCCGGTCACAGGTGTACCTCAGCCACGCTCAAGGTACTAAACGATATCATAACCGCCATCGATAAAAGACAGTACTGTGCAGCCATCTTCATCGACCTCGCCAAGGCTTTCGACTCTGTCAATCACCATATTCTTATCGGCAGACTCAATAGCCTCGGTTTCTCGGATGACTGCCTTGCCTGGTTCACCAATTACTTTGCAGACAGAGTTCAGTGTGTCAAATCGGAGGGCATGCTGTCCGGTCCTCTGGCAGTCTCTATGGGGGTGCCACAGGGTTCAATTCTCGGGCCGACTCTTTTCTCTGTATATATCAATGATGTTGCTCTTGCTGCGGGCGATTCCCTGATCCACCTCTACGCAGACGACACCATTCTATAAACTTTCGGCCCGTCATTGGACACTGTGCTATCTAACCTCCAAACGAGCTTCAATGCCATACAGCACTCCTTCCGTGGCCTCCAACTGCTCTTAAACGCGAGTAAAACCAAATGCATGCTTTTCAACCGATCGCTGCCTGCACCCGCATGCCCGACTAGCATCACCACCCTGGATGGTTCCGACCTTGAATATGTGGACATCTATAAGTACCTAGGTGTCTGGCTAGACTGCAAACTCTCCTTCCAGACTCACATCAAACATCTCCAATCGAAAATCAAATCAAGAGTCGGCTTTCTATTCCGCAACAAAGCCTCCTTCACTCACGCCGCCTAGTAAAACTGACTATCCTACCGATCCTCGACTTCGGCGATGTCATCTACAAAATGGCTTCCAACACTCTACTCAGCAAACTGGATGCAGTCTATCACAGTGCCATCCGTTTTGTCACCAAAGCACCTTATACCACCCACCACTGCGACTTGTATGCTCTAGTCGGCTGGCCCTCGCTACATATTCGTCGCCAGACCCACTGGCTCCAGGTCATCTACAAGTCCATGCTAGGTAAAGCTCCGCCTTATCTTAGTTCACTGGTCACGATGGCAACACCCATCCGTAGCACGCGCTCCAGCAGGTGTATCTCACTGATCATCCCTAAAGCCAACACCTCATTTGGCCGCCTTTCGTTCCAGTACTCTGCTGCCTGTGACTGGAACGAACTGCAAAAATCGCTGAAGTTGGAGACTTTTATCTCCCTCACCAACTTCAAACATCAGCTATCCGAGCAGCTAACCGATCGCTGCAGCTGTACATAGTCTATTGGTAAATAGCCCACCCATTTTCACCTACCTCATTCCCATACTGTTTTTATACTGTTTTTTTTTATTTATTTACTTTTCTGCTCTTTTGCACACCAATATCTCTACCTGTACATGACCATCTGATCATTTATCACTCCAGTGTTAATCTGTAAAATTGTATTATTCGCCTACCTCCTCATGCCTTTTGCACACATTGTATATAGACTGCCCATTTATTTTTCTACTGTGTTATTGACTTGTTAATTGTTTACTCCATGTGTAACTCTGTGTTGTCTGTTCACACTGCTATGCTTTATCTTGGCCAGGTCGCAGTTGCAAATGAGAACTTGTTCTCAACTAGCCTACCTGGTTAAATAAAGGTGAAACAATTTTTTTTTTTTTTTTAATTGTGTGGGCCAGCTATAGGACTGAGAGAGTGGATCAATCACCTTTCAAGCAGCCAATGACGAACAAGTCATAATAACAAATCAAATCCAATTTTATTTGTCACATGCGCCGAATACAACAGGTACCTTCACCTTACAGTGAATGACTTACAAGCCCTTAAGCAGCAATGCAGTTTTAAGAAAAATGCCTTAAAAAAATAAATCACAATAAAAGTAACAGATACTTAAACAGCAGCAGGAAAATAACAATGTGGAGGCTATATACAGGGTATTACGGTACAGAGTCAATGTGGAGGCTATATACAGGGTATTACGGTACAGAGTCAATGTGGAGGCTATATACAGGGTATTACGGTACAGAGTCAATGTGGAGGCTATATACAGGGTATTACGGTACAGACTCAATGTGGAGGCTATATACAGGGTATTACGGTACAGAGTCAATGTGGAGGCTATATACAGGGTATTACGGTACAGAGTCAATGTGGAGGCTATATACAGGGTATTACGGTACAGAGTCAATGTGGAGACTATATACAGGGTATTACGGTACAGAGTCAATGTGGAGGCTATATACAGGGTATTACGGTACAGAGTCAATGTGGAGGCTATATACAGGGTATTACGGTACAGAGTCAATGTGGAGGCTATATACAGGGTATTACGGTACAGAGTCAATGTGGAGGCTATATACAGGGTATTACGGTACAGAGTCAATGTGGAGGCTATATACAGGGTGTTACGGTACAGAGTCAATGTGGAGGCTATATACAGGGTATTACGGTACAGAGTCAATGTGGAGGCTATATACAGGGTATTACGGTACAGAGTCAATGTGGAGGCTATATACAGGGTATTACGGTACAGAGTCAATGTGGAGGCTATATACAGGGTATTACGGTACAGAGTCAATGTGGAGGCTATATACAGGGTATTACGGTACAGAGTCAATGTGGAGGCTATATACAGGGTATTACGGTACAGACTCAATGTGGAGGCTATATACAGGGTGTTACGGTACAGAGTCAATGTGGAGGCTATATACAGGGTATTACGGTACAGAGTCAATGTGGAGGCTATATACAGGGTATTACGGTACAGAGTCAATGTGGAGGCTATATACAGGGTATTACGGTACAGAGTCAATGTGGAGGCTATATACAGGGTATTACGGTACAGAGTCAATGTGGAGGCTATATACAGGGTATTACGGTACAGAGTCAATGTGGAGGCTATATACAGGGTATTACGGTACAGAGTCAATGTGGAGGCTATATACAGGGTATTACGGTACAGAGTCAATGTGGAGGCTTTATACAGGGGGTACCGGTACAGAGTCAATGTGGAGGCTATATACAGGGTATTACGGTACAGAGTCAATGTGGAGGCTATATACAGGGTATTACGGTACAGAGTCAATGTGGAGGCTATATACAGGGTATTACGGTACAGAGTCAATGTGGAGGCTATATACAGGGTGTTACGGTACAGAGTCAATGTGGAGGCTATATACAGGGTATTACGGTACAGAGTCAATGTGGAGGCTATATACAGGGTATTACGGTATAGAGTCAATGTGGAGGCTATATACAGGGTATTACGGCACAGAGTCAATGTGGAGGCTATATACAGGGTATTACGGTACAGAGTCAATGTGGAGGCTATATACAGGGTATTACGGTACAGAGTCAATGTGGAGGCTATATACAGGGTGTTACGGTACAGAGTCAATGTGGAGGCTATATACAGGGTGTTACGGTACAGAGTCAATGTGGAGGCTATATACAGGGTATTACGGTACAGAGTCAATGTGGAGGCTATATACAGGGTGTTACGGTACAGAGTCAATGTGGAGGCTATATACAGGGTATTACGGTAGAGAGTCAATGTGGAGGCTATATACAGGGTATTACGGTACAGAGTCAATGTGGAGGCTATATACAGGGTATTACGGTACAGAGTCAATGTGGAGGCTATATACAGGGTATTACGGTACAGAGTCAATGTGGAGGCTATATACAGGGTATTACGGTACAGAGTCAATGTGGAGGCTATATACAGGGGGTACCGGTACAGAGTCAATGTGGAGGCTATATACAGGGGGTACCGGTACAGAGTCAATGTGGAGGCTATATACAGGGTATTACGGTACAGAGTCAATGTGGAGGCTATATACAGGGTATTACGGTACAGAGTCAATGTGGAGGCTATATACAGGGTATTACGGTACAGAGTCAATGTGGAGGCTATATACAGGGTATTACGGTACAGAGTCAATGTGGAGGCTATATACAGGGTATTACGGTACAGAGTCAATGTGGAGGCTATATACAGGGTATTACGGTACAGAGTCAATGTGGAGGCTATATACAGGGTATTACGGTACAGACTCAATGTGGAGGCTATATACAGGGTATTACGGTACAGAGTCAATGTGGAGACTATATACAGGGTATTACGGTACAGAGTCAATGTGGAGGCTATATACAGGGTGCTACGGTACAGAGTCAATGTGGAGGCTATATACAGGGTATTACGGTACAGAGTCAATGTGGAGGCTATATACAGGGTATTACGGTACAGAGTCAATGTGGAGGCTATATAGAGGGTGTTACACAGAGTCAATGTGGAGGCTATATACAGGGTATTACGGTACAGACTCAATGTGGAGGCTATATACAGGGTATTACGGTACAGAGTCAATGTGGAGGCTATATACAGGGTATTATGGTGCAGAGTCAATGTGGAGGCTATATACAGGGTATTACGGTACAGAGTCAATGTGGAGGCTATATACAGGGTATTACGGTACAGAGTCAATGTGGAGGCTATATACAGGGTATTACGGTACAGACTCAATGTGGAGGCTATATACAGGGTATTACGGTACAGAGTCAATGTGGAGGCTATATACAGGGTATTACGGTACAGAGTCAATTGGGAGGCCATATACAGGGTATTACGGTACAGAGTCAATGTGGAGGCTATATACAGGGTATTACGGTACAGAGTCAATGTGGAGGCTATATACAGGGTATTACGGTACAGAGTCAATGTGGAGGCTATATACAGGTATTACACAGAGTCAATGTGGAGGCTATATACAGGGTATTACGGTACAGAGTCAATGTGGAGGCTATATACAGGGTATTACGGTACAGACTCAATGTGGAGGCTATATACAGGGTATTACGGTACAGAGTCAATGTGGAGGCTATATACAGGGTATTACGGTACAGAGTCAATGTGGAGGCTATATACAGGGTATTACGGTACAGAGTCAATGTGGAGGCTATATACAGGGTATTACGGTACAGAGTCAATGTGGAGGCTATATACAGGGTATTACGGTACAGAGTCAATGTGGAGGCTATATACAGGGTATTACGGTACAGACTCAATGTGGAGGCTATATACAGGGTATTACGGTACAGAGTCAATGTGGAGACTATATACAGGGTATTACGGTACAGAGTCAATGTGGAGGCTATATACAGGGTGCTACGGTACAGAGTCAATGTGGAGGCTATATACAGGGTATTACGGTACAGAGTCAATGTGGAGGCTATATACAGGGTATTACGGTACAGAGTCAATGTGGAGGCTATATAGAGGGTGTTACGGTACAGAGTCAATGTGGAGGCTATATACAGGGTATTACGGTACAGACTCAATGTGGAGGCTATATACAGGGTATTACGGTACAGAGTCAATGTGGAGGCTATATACAGGGTGTTATGGTGCAGAGTCAATGTGGAGGCTATATACAGGGTATTACGGTACAGAGTCAATGTGGAGGCTATATACAGGGTATTACGGTACAGAGTCAATGTGGAGGCTATATACAGGGTATTACGGTACAGAGTCAATGTGGAGGCTATATACAGGGTATTACGGTACAGACTCAATGTGGAGGCTATATACAGGGTATTACGGTACAGAGTCAATGTGGAGGCTATATACAGGGTATTACGGTACAGAGTCAATGTGGAGGCTATATACAGGGTATTACGGTACAGAGTCAATGTGGAGGCTATATACAGGGTATTACGGTACAGAGTCAATGTGGAGGCTATATACAGGGTATTACGGTACAGACTCAATGTGGAGGCTATATACAGGGTATTACGGTACAGAGTCAATGTGGAGGCTATATACAGGGTATTACGGTACAGAGTCAATGTGGAGAAGATATACAGGGTATTACAGTACAGAGTCAATGTGGAGGCTATATACAGGGTATTACGGTACAGACTCAATGTGGAGGCTATATACAGGGTATTACGGTACAGAGTCAATGTGGAGGCTATATACAGGGTATTACGGTACAGAGTCAATGTGGAGGCTATATACAGGGTATTACGGTACAGAGTCAATGTGGAGGCTATATACAGGGTATTACGGTACAGAGTCAATGTGGAGGCTATATACAGGGGGTACCGGTACAGAGTCAATGTGGAGGCTATATACAGGGTATTACGGTACAGAGTCAATGTGGAGGCTATATACAGGGGGTACCGGTACAGAGTCAATGTGGAGGCTATATACAGGGTGTTACGGTACAGAGTCAATGTGGAGGCCATATACAGGGTATTACGGTACAGAGTCAATGTGGAGGCTATATACAGGGTATTACGGTACAGAGTTAATGTGGAGGCTATATACAGGGTATTACGGTACAGAGTCAATGTGGAGGCTATATACAGGGTAATACGGTACAGAGTCAATGTGGAGGCTATATACAGGGTATTATGGTGCAGAGTCAATGTGGAGGCTATATACAGGGTATTACGGTACAGAGTCAATGTGGAGGCTATATACAGGGTGTTACGGTACAGAGTCAATGTGGAGGCTATATACAGGGTATTACGGTACAGAGTCAATGTGGAGGCCATATAAAGGGTATTACGGTACAGAGTCAATGTGGAGGCTATATACAGGGTATTACGGTACAGAGTCAATGTGGAGGCTATATACAGGGTATTACGGTACAGAGTCAATGTGGAGGCTATATACAGGGTATTACGTTACAGAGTCAATGTGGAGGCTATATACAGGGTATTACGGTACAGAGTCAATGTGGAGGCTATATACAGGGTATTATGGTGCAGAGTCAATGTGGAGGCTATATACAGGGTATTACGGTACAGAGTCAATGTGGAGGCTATATACAGGGTATTACGGTACAGAGTCAATGTGGAGGCTATATACAGGGTATTACGGTAGAGAGTCAATGTGGAGGCTATATACAGGGTGTTACGGTACAAGGTCAATGTGGAGGCTATATACAGGGTATTACGGTACAGAGTCAATGTGGAGGCTATATACAGGGTATTACAGTACAGAGTCAATGTGGAGGCTATATACAGGGTATTACGGTAGAGAGTCAATGTGGAGGCTATATACAGGGTGTTACGGTACAAGGTCAATGTGGAGGCTATATACAGGGTATTACGGTACAGAGTCAATGTGGAGGCTATATACAGGGTATTACAGTACAGAGTCAATGTGGAGGCTATATACAGGGTATTACAGTACAGAGTCAATGTGGAGGCTATATACAGGGTATTACGGTACAGAGTCAATGTGGAGGCTATATACAGGGGGTACCGGTACAGAGTCAATGTGGAGGCTATATACAGGGTATTACGGTACAGAGTCAATGTGGAGGCTATATACAGGGTATTAAGGTACAGAGTCAATTGGGAGGCCATATACAGGGTATTACGGTACAGAGTCAATGTGGAGGCTATATACAGGGTATTACGGTACAGAGTCAATGTGGAGGCTATATACAGGGGGTACCGGTACAGAGTCAATGTGGAGGCTATATACAGGGTATTACGGTACAGAGTCAACGTGGAGGCTATATACAGGGTGTTACGGTACAGAGTCAATGTGGAGGCTATATACAGGGTATTACGGTACATAGTCAATGTGGAGGCTATATACAGGGTGTTACGGTACAGAGTCAATGTGGAGGCTATATACAGGGTATTACGGTACAGAGTCAATGTGGAGGCTATATACAGGGTATTACGGTACAGAGTCAATGTGGAGGCTATATACAGGGTGTTACGGTACAGAGTCAATGTGGAGGCTATATACAGGGTATTACGGTACAGAGTCAATGTGGAAGCCATATACAGGGTATTACGGTACAGAGTCAATGTGGAGGCTATATACAGGGTATTACGGTACAGAGTCAATGTGGAGGCTATATACAGGGTATTACGGTACAGAGTCAATGTGGAGGCTATATACAGGGTATTACGGTACAGAGTCAATGTGGAGGCTATATACAGGGTATTACGGTGCAGAGTCAATGTGGAGGCTATATACAGGGTATTACGGTACAGAGTCAATGTGGAGGCTATATACAGGGTATTACGGTACAGAGTCAATGTGGAGGCTATATACAGGGTATTACGGTACAGAGTCAATGTGGAGGCTATATACAGGGGGTACCGCAGAGTCAATGTGGAGGCTATATACAGGGTATTACGGTACAGAGTCAATGTGGAGGCTATATACAGGGTGTTACGGTACAGAGTCAATGTGGAGGCTATATACAGGGTATTACGGTACAGAGTCAATGTGGAGGCCATATACAGGGTATTACGGTACAGAGTCAATGTGGAGGCTATATACAGGGTATTACGGTACAGAGTCAATGTGGAGGCTATATACAGGGTATTATGGTGCAGAGTCAATGTGGAGGCTATATACAGGGTATTACGGTACAGAGTCAATGTGGAGGCTATATACAGGGTATTACGGAACAGAGTCAATGTGGAGGCTATATACAGGGTATTACGGTACAGAGTCAATGTGGAGGCTATATACAGGGTATTAAGGTACAGAGTCAATGTGGAGGCTATATACAGGGTATTACGGTACAGAGTCAATGTGGAGGCTATATACAGGGTATTACGGTACAGAGTCAATGTTGAGGCGATATACAGGTGATTACGGTACAGAGTCAATGTGGAGAAGATATACAGGGTATTACGTTACAGAGTCAATGTGGAGGCGATATACAGGGTATTACGGTACAGAGTCAGTGTGTAGGTTATAAACAGGGGGTACCTCCCCCTTCCCCCTTTCCCCTTTCCCCTTCCCCCTTTCCCTTCCCCTACCCCTTCCCCTTTCCATTTCCATTTCCTTTCCCCTTCCCCTTCCCCTTCCCCTTCCCCTTCCCCTCCCCTCCCCTCCCTCCCCTTCCCCTTTCCCTTTCCATTTCCCTTCCCCTTCCCCTTCCCCGTCCCCTTCCCCTTCCCCTTCCCCTCCCCTTCCCCTCCCCTTCCCCTTTCCCCTCCCTTCCCCTTTCCTTTCCCTTTCCTTTCCTTTCCTTTCCTTTCCTTTCCTTTCCTTTCCCTTTCCCCTTCCCCTTTCCCTTACCCTTCCCCTCTCCTTCCTTTCCATTTCCCTTCCCCTTCCCCTTCCCTTCCCGTCCCCTTCCCCTTCCCATTCCCCTCCCCTTCCCCCCTTCCCTTTCCCTTTCCCTTCCCTTCCCCTTTCCCTTTCCCTTTCCCTTTCCCTTCCCCTTCCCCTTTCCTTTCCTTTCCTTTCCCTTCCCTTCCCTTCCCTTCCCTTTCCTTCCCATTTCCCTTCCCCTTCCCATTTCCCTTTCCCTTTCCCTTTCCCTTTCCCTTTCCCTTTCCATTTCCTTCCCATTTCCTTCCCATTTCCCCTTCCCTTCCCCTCCCTTTCCATTTCCTTCCCCTTTCCTTCCCATTTCCCTTTCCCTTCCCCCTTTCCCTTTCCCTTCCCAGTTCCCTTTCCTTCCCATTTCCCTTTCCCTTTTCCTTTCCCTCCCCTTTCATTCCCATTTCCCTTCCCCTTCCCTTTCCCTTCCCCTTACCCTTCCCCTTCTCCCTTTCCCTCTCCTTTCCCCTTTCCCCTTTCCCCTTCCCCTTCCCCTTTATCCTTTCCTTCCCCTTTCCTTCCCATTTCCCTTCCTCTTCCCCTTCCCCTTTCCCTTACCCTTTCCTTCCCCCTCCCCTTCCCCTTCCCCTTCCCTATCCCTTTCCTTCCCATTTCCCTTCCCCTTTCCCTTTCCCTTCCCCTTCTCCTTTCCCTTTCCTTCCCATTTCCCTTCCCTTTCCCTTGCCCTTTCCCTTCCCTTTCCCTTTCCTGCCCCTTTCCTTCCCCTTTCCTTCCACTTTCCTTCCCATTTCTCTTCCCCTCCCTTCCCCTTTCCCTTTCCTTCCCATTTCCCTTCCCCTTCCCCTTTCCATTTTCCTTTCCCTCCCTTTCCCTTTCCTGCCCCTTTCCTTCCCCTTTCCTTCCCCTTTCCTTCCACTTTCCTTCCCATTACCCTTTCCCTTTCCCCTTTCCTCCTTTCCCTTTCTTTCCCTTCCTTCCCCTTTCCCTTTCCCTTTCCCTTTCCTTCCCCTTTCCCTTTCCCTTTCCCTTTCCCTTCCTTCCCCTTTCCCTTTCCCTTTCCCTTTCCTTCCCATTACCCTTCCCTTTCCCCCTTTCCCCCTTTCCTCCTTTCCCTTTCTCTTTCCCTTTCCCTTTCCCGTTCCCTTTCCTTCCCATTTCCCTTTCCTTTCCCTTCCCCTTTCCCTTTCCCGTTCCCTTTCCTTCCCATTTCCTTCCCCTACCCCTTCCCCTTTCCTTCCCATTTCCCTTCCCCTTCCCATTTCCTTCCCATTTCCCTACCCCTTCCCATTTCCCTTCCCCTTCCCCTTTCCTTCCCATTTCCCTTCCCCTCCCCCTTCCCCTTTCCCTTCCCCTTCCCTTTACCCTTTCCTTTCCCTTTCCCTTTCCTTTCCTTTCCTTTCCTTACCTTTCCCTTTCCTTCCCCTTTCCTTCCCATTTCCCTTGCCCTTCCCTTTTTCCCTCCCCTTCCCTTTCCGGTGACCAACGGCTTACTAACTGGGACTTATTGGATTTTGTAAAGGCCACTGCAGACACACACACACTCACACACACACAAACACGCGCGCACACACACACACACACACACACACACACACACACACACACATAGACGTACACTCACACACACACACACACACGCACACACAAACACACACGCACACACAAACACACACGCACACACACACAAACTGTTCCATAGACAACAGGGCAGTGATCCAGGGCCACCTTCCCTCCTAATGCATCCACGGCCTCGAAGGCCAGAGACCGAGCAGAGCACTCTTCATACAAAAAACTGGGGCTGCATTCCAAATGCACTCAATTTCCTATATAGTGCACTAATTTTGACCAGAACCCTATGGTAGCTAGTCAAAAGTAGTGTACTATATATGCATTTGGGATGCACTTCTGGCTGGTTGCTAGGGGCAGTAAGCAGCAGGTCTATAAAATAACGGATACAGCTGGTGTTGCTGCCATCATGGACTACAAAACTGGAATCAGATATTAATTGGAGGGCTTTAATAGTGTCTCCATTTACATTGGAAAACTCTGTGTGGGGTGGGGGTGGAGGGGGTCTTGGTGCATGTGTGGGTGGGGGGATCTTGGTGCATGTGTAGGTGGGGGTGGAGGGGGGGTCTTGGTGCATGTGTGGGTGGGGGTGGAGGGGGGGGTCTTGGTGCATGTGTGGGTGGGGGTGGAGTGGGGGGGTCTTGGTCCATGTGTGGGGGTGGAGGGGGGGTATTGTGCATGTGTGGGTGGGGGTGGGGGTCTTGGTGCATGTGTGGGTGGGGGGTGGAGGGGGGGTATTGGTGCATGTGTGGGTGGGGGGGGTATTGGCGCATGTGTGGGTGGGGGTGGAGGGGGGGTATTGGCATGTGTGGGTGGGGGGTGGGGGGGTGGGGGGTCTTGGTGCATGTGTGGGTGGGGGTGGGGGGTAGGGGGGTCTTGGTGCATGTGTGGGTGGGGGTGGGGGGGGCGGTCTTGGTGCATGTGTGGGTGGGGGTGGGGGGCGGTCTTGTGCATGTGTGGGTGGGGGTGGAGGGGGTATTGGTGCATGTGTGGGTGGGGGTGGGGGGTGTATTGGTGCATGTGTGGGTGGGGGGTAGGGGGGTCTTGGTGCACCACCTCCACCACAACCACCACCACCACCACCACCACCACCTCCACCACCACCACCACCACCACCACCACCACCTCCACCACCACCACCACCTCCACCCCCCCACCACCACCACCTCCAACACCCCTCCACCACCACCACCACCACCACCACCACCACCTCCACCACCACCACCACCACCACCACCACCACCAACACCCCCCCCACCACCTCCAACACCCTCCACCACCACCACCACCACCACCACCACCTCCACCACCACCACGACCACCACCTCCACCACCACCACCACCACCACCACCACCAACACCCCCCCACCACCTCCACCACCACCACCACCACCTACACCACCACCACCACCACGACCACCACCTCCACCACCACCACCACCACCACCACCACCACCAACACCCCCCCCACCACCTCCACCACCACCACCACCACCACCACCACCCCCACCACCTCCACCACCACCACCACCACCTCCACCACCACCACCACCACCACCACCTCCACCACCATCTCCACCACCACCACCTCCACCACCACCACCACCCCCCCACCACCACCACCACCACCACCACCACCACCACCCCCACCACCACCACCCCCAGGTAGCGGAGGGGAGGGAGCGGAGGGGAGGAGAGGGGAGGGAGCGGAGGGGAGGGAGCGAAGAGAGGAGAGACAGGTAACTGTGCTCGTTCTCCTACATATGTTCTGTTCATTTTCTTTCTTCCCTGTCTTTCCTCCTCTTCCATAATTGCCATCGTCGTACAGTAGAGGACATGACTTACGCTGTAGCATACTCCTACATATCCTTGTCTATTTACCTCCTGCAAGCATTGAATAATCACACAAAAAAAAGAAAAAAAAGGGGGACCTGAGTTTTGAATTGTCCTGATTTCTGGGGTTTCTGTGTCCCAAAAGGCAACCTATTCCCTATGCAGTGTAACTTTTGATGAGGGACCATGGAGCTGTGTCAAATATAGTGCACTATATATATGGTATAGGACGGCATCTGGGATACAACCCTGGTCTCAAGGCCTATGGCTGGGAAATGACTGCATTGTGTTGAAAATTGCATTATTTTGTGGTACACCACTCCTCCATCCAATGGCATCTTGACTCCCTTTGAAGGCGCCGGGGGCTGGGGGGGGGGGGATGCAGCTACAGGAAAATTAGAAAATTGCTGTACTTTTCCGTCATTTCAGCCGAGCTATTTCGAGTCAAATTAGATGAGTGTTGTTGCATCTGTCTTGTGTGACTGGGCCGAGTCATATTTGGTTAGGCACAGGAAAGGTGGATAGAAACGCAGAAGATCAGAGGATTAGTCAATATAATAATGCTGTTTGTTCTGGGGTTGTTGTTTTTTTCCTTGTCGTGTTGTCCATGTTATCTATTGGCTTATCAATGTTTCCAGTAATACACTCATAACATACTGGAGCAGCCACTCAACAATACAAAGATATGAGCGATTGTATACAGGCTACAATGCTTTGTATACAGGCTACAATGCTTTGTATACAGGCTACAATGCTTTGTATACAGGCTACAATGCTTTGTATACAGACTGCAATGCTTTGCATACAGGCTACAATGCTTTGTATACAGGCTACAATGCTTTGCATACAGGCTACAATGCTTTGTATACAGACTGCAATGCTTTGCATACAGGCTACAATGCTTTGTATACAGGCTACAATGCTTTGTATACAGACTGCAATGCTTTGCATACAGGCTACAATGCTTTGTATACAGGCTACAATGCTTTGTATACAGACTGCAATGCTTTGCATACAGGCTACAATGCTTTGCATACAGGCTACAATGCTTTGTATACAGGCTACAATGCTTAGCAGACAGGCTACAATGCTTTGTATACAGGCTACAATGCTTTGTATACAGACTGCAATGCTTTGCATACAGGCTACAATGCTTTGTATACAGGCTACAATGCTTTGCATACAGGCTACAATGCTTTGCATACAGGCTACAATGCTTTGTATACAGGCTACAATGCTTAGCAGACAGATACAGGCTACAATGCTTTGTATACAGACTGCAATGCTTTGCATACAGGCTACAATGCTTTGTATACAGGCTACAATGCTTTGCATACAGGCTACAATGCTTTGTATACAGACTGCAATGCTTTGCATACAGGCTACAATGCTTTGTATACAGGCTACAATGCTTTGTATACAGACTGCAATGCTTTGCATACAGGCTACAATGCTTTGTATACAGGCTACAATGCTTTGTATACAGACTGCAATGCTTTGCAAATGCTTGCATACAGGCTAGCTTTGTATACAGGCTACAATGCTTAGCAGACAGGCTTTTGTATACAGGCTACAATGCTTTGCATACAGGCTACAATGCTTTGTATACAGGCTACAATGCTTTGTATACAGGCTACAATGCTTAGCAGACAGGCTACAATGCTTTGTATACAGACTACAATGCTTAGCAGACAGGCTACAATGCTTAGCATACAGACTACAATGCTTTGCATACAGACTACAATGCTTTGCATACAGGCTACAATGCTTTGCATACAGGCTACAATGCTTAGCAGACAGGCTACAGTGTTTTGCATACAGGTTACAATGCTTAGCAGACGGGCAACAATGCTTAGCAGACAGGCTACAATGTTTTGCATACAGGCTACAATGCTTAGCAGACGGGCAACAGTGTTTTGCATACAGGCTACAATGCTTAGCAGACGGGCAACAATGTTTTGCATACAGGCTGCAATGCTTTGCATACAGGCTACAATGCTTAGCAGACAGGCTACAATGTTTTGCATACAGACTACAATGCTTTGCATACAGGCTACAATGCTTAGCAGACAGGCTACAGTGTTTTGCATACAGGTTACAATGCTTAGCAGACAGGCTACAATGTTTTGCATACAGGCTACAATGCTTTGCATACAGACTACAATGCTTAGCAGACGGGCAACAATGCTTAGCAGACGGGCAACAATGCTTTGCATACAGACTACAATGCTTAGCAGACGGGCAACAATGCTTAGCAGACGGGCAACAATGCTTAGCAGACGGGCAACAATGCTTATCAGACGGGCAACAATGCTTAGCAGACAGGCTACAATGTTTTGCATACAGGCTACAATGTTTTGCATACAGGCTACAATGCTTAGCAGACGGGCAACAATGCTTAGCAGACGGGCAACAATGCTTAGCATACAGACTACAATGCTTTGCATACAGACTACAATGCTTTGCATACAGGCTACAATGCTTAGCAGACAGGCTACAGTGTTTTGCATACAGGTTACAATGCTTAGCAGACAGGCTACAATGTTTTGCATACAGGTTACAATGCTTAGCAGACGGGCAACAATGCTTAGCAGACGGGCAACAATGCTTAGCATACAGACTACAATGCTTTGCATACAGACTACAATGCTTTGCATACAGGCTACAATGCTTAGCAGACAGGCTACAGTGTTTTCCATACAGGTTACAATGCTTAGCAGACAGGCTACAATGTTTTGCATACAGGCTACAATGTTTTGCATACAGGCTACAATGTAATGTACTGTATATACTGTATATAATATGTACTGTATATAATATGTACTGTACATGTATATAATATGTACTGAATATGCATGTAATATGTACTGTATATAGTTTGTAGTGAATATAATATCTACTGTATGTCATATGTACTGTATATAGTTTGTAGTGAATATAATATCTACTGTATGTCATATGTACTGTATATGTATATAATATGTACTGTATGTAATATGTACTGAATGTAATATGTACTGTATGTCATATGTACTGTATATGTATATAATATGTACTGAATGTAATATGTACTGTATGTAATATGTACTGAATGTAATATGTACTGAATGTAATATGTACTGTATGTAATATGTACTGAATGTAATATGTACTGTATGTAATATGTACTGAATGTAATATGTACTGAATGTAATATGTACTGTATGTAATATGTACTGTATGTAATATGTACTGAATGTAATATGTACTGAATGTAATATGTACTGTATGTAATATGTACTGTATGTAATATGTACTGAATGTAATATGTACTGTATGTAATATGTACTGTATGTAATATGTACTGTACATGTATATAATATGTACTGAATGTAATATGTACTGAATGTATTATGTACTGTATGTAATATGTACTTTATGTAATATGTACTGTATGTATTATGTACTGTACATGTATATAATATGTACTGTATATAATATGTACTGTATGTAATATGGACTGTATGTAATATGTACTGTATGTAATATGTACTGTACATGTATATAATATGTACTGTATATAATATGTACTGTATGTAATATGGACTGTATGTAATATGTACTGTATATAATATGTACTGTATGTAATATGGACTGTATGTAATATGGACTGTATGTAATATGTACTGTACATGTATATAATATGTACTGTATATAATATGTACTGTATGTATTATGTACTGTACATGTATATAATATGTACTGTATGTAATATGTACTGAATGTATTATGTACTGTACATGTATATAATATGTACATGTATATAATATGTACTGAATGTAATATGTACTGTATGTATTATGTACTGTACATGTATATAATATGTACTGTATATAATATGTACTGTATGTAATATGGACTGTATGTAATATGTACTGTATATAATATGTACTGTATGTAATATGGACTGTATGTAATATGTACTGTATGTAATATGTACTGTACATGTATATAATATGTACTGTATATAATATGTACTGTATGTATTATGTACTGTACATGTATATAATATGTACTGTATGTAATATGTACTGAATGTATTATGTACTGTACATGTATATAATATGTACATGTATATAATATGTACTGAATGTAATATGTACTGTATGTATTATGTACTGTACATGTATATAATATGTACTGTATGTAATATGTACTGTACATGTATATAATATGTACTGTATATAATATGTACTGAATGTATTATGTACTGTACATGTATATAATATGTACTGTATATAATATGTACTGAATGTAATATGTATCGTACATCTTTATATGATGATAACGGTGACCACTTCGCTAGATGTGGCTAGCGGGTGGTAATACCATTTCTTTCACATGATCCATCAATTTAGACAAGTGTGTCTGGGTAAGTGTCATCTAATATTTATCAAATATTTTTATCTGTACACTTCCTGCTTTTTTTTTTATAGCTACTATGCAAATATACCAGTAACCATTTCACTGTATGTGAAAAATAAACTTTGATTTTATTTGATGTAGTGTGTGTTTACCAGAGACGGGTAATGGGAAGAACAATATGACCTGCACCAAAATCAGAATCGGATAAAGGCCAAGGACTAGACAAAGTTTATTTTTACCTGGATTTTTCTCTTATTGTAGGCTACTACTTTCACCACTTTTAGTCTTGAAATCTTTGGTTGTTTAATACACTACCGTGCTCACTCTGTTTAGCACATGGCCTCACATGTGAATCTTTAAAGTGATGGGTGGGGCTAAGGCTTAATTAAGAAGGTGTGAATGATGCTGAATCAGAGTAGACAAAGAAGAGCTCTCTAGTAGATGTATCAAAACATTCAAGGGCCATTTTCTCAAAATGGGGTTACAAGTTTATCAACTTTAAAATCAGAATGTATTTCCCATTGTTCTTCAACTGTAATGTATGACACTCCACTTTCTTGCTCTTAGTGTCTACTTTCATCTGACGTAAAAAAAAATATATATATATTTAAAAAACAAATTTTTTGCTACATAAGACCAAATCCAGGTGGTGGATCACATTTGCATTCTTTTACTCTTTTGCGCCATCACTTCCTCTTTCGAGACCCAAAGATTAGGGCCTGGTCCAGAGTAGGCAGAATGTCCAGAGCTGTTTTATCCTCCAAATGAAGGTGAATGATTACTTTCCGTAACAGGAAATTATGGTGGAGACGTTATGTAAAAAATAAATAATAATAATAATAATAATTTGTTGAGATCAGTGTAAAAAAAAACAACACACAAAATAGCAGAATTGACCAGGAGTCTGTAAAAATACTGCTATCCACTGCAGTGCCATCTCAATGGGGGGGTGGGGGGGGGGGACAATTAGGTATCCATGCCAACCAAATAGTAGGTTGTTTTCCCGTCCCTCCAAAGTGAAAGAACCTCATTGAGCTCATTTGCATATGTGGACTCCGACAACCGCGTGCCGGTTGACTGGTGGGTCTGACCTTTGACATACTATGCGATCAAGTGTCTGATATTTCATATTTAATCATTTCAATCTAAGTTGTGCTTTTCGTTGCTTAATATATTATTTTACACATATATTGTCCCCACGTCATATAAATGAAAGAGTAGTATGGTAAAACACTATATATACAGAGCTAAAATTCACCCACACTCTCTTGGTCAGTTGCTAAGTAGCAGCTTTTTTTCATCATTTGTGTTCATGGTGAAATATTTTCCCCAGTGCCATAACAGCATAGATTAACCAAGTGGACGGTGGGCCATAGCTAGCACACTGTCTGTTTTAGTGTTCTAGATGATCGAGGTAGGAGCCATAGCTAGCACACTGTCTGTTTTAGTGTTCTAGATGATCGAGGTAGGAGCCATAGCTAGCACACTGTCTGTTTTAGTGTTCTAGATGATCGAGGTAGGAGCCATAGCTAGCACACTGTCTGTTTTAGTGTTCTAGATGATCGAGGTAGGAGCCATAGCTAGCACACTGTCTGTTTTAGTGTTCTAGATGATCGAGGTAGGAGCCATAGCTAGCACACTGTCTGTTTTAGTGTTCTAGATGATCGAGGTAGGAGCCATAGCTAGCACACTGTCTGTTTTAGTGTTCTAGATGATCGAGGTAGGAGCCATAGCTAGCACACTGTCTGTTTTAGTGTTCTAGATGATCGAGGTAGGAGCCATAGCTAGCACACTGTCTGTTTTAGTGTTCTAGATGATCGAGGTAGGAGCCATAGCTAGCACACTGTCTGTTTTAGTGTTCTAGATGATCGAGGTAGGAGCCATAGCTAGCACACTGTCTGTTTTAGTGTTCTAGATGATCGAGGTAGGAGCAGTTTGTTTGGTTTTTTACGTATTGTGTATATTTATTAATTTTGAACAAATTTCCATTTGCTGCCATTTTCAATTCTTGAATTTCTTTCCCAAATAATTCCTTTTATTTCCTCTAACTGGAAAGGCAAACCCCAGTACTGAACTGTAAACCAATCAATACTTGTGTACTATCCATGATACTACAGTGGCATTCAGAAAGTATTCACACCCCCTTGAATTTTTCCACATTTTGTTGTGTTACAACCTGAATTTAAATTTGAAAACATTGAGATGGCCTACACACAATATCACATTTTGTGAGGAATTTTGTTTTTAGCAAATTTGAAATTTGAAAAGTCTTGAGTCAAGAAGTATTCAACAGCTAAGATATGGCAAGCCTAAATATATTCAGGAGCAAAAATGTGCTTAACAAGGCACATAATAAAGCTGCGTGGACTCACTCTGTGTGCAATAATAGTGTTTAACGTGATTTTCATATAACAACCTCATATCTGTACCCCACACAATTATCTCTAAGGGTATTCAGTCGAGCAGTGAATTTCAAACACCGATTGAACCACAAAAGGGAGGTTTTCCAATGCCTCGCAAAGAAGGGCATCTATTGGTCGATGGGTACAAATCAAAAGACACTGAATATCCCTTCTTACCGTTCTTGGTGTATCAATACACCCAGTCACTACAAAGATACAAATCTGTCGTTCTGCCCCTGAACAGGCAGTTAACCCACTGTTCCTAGGCCGTCATTGAAAATAAGAATTTGTTCTTAACTGACTTGCCTAGTAAAATAAAGGTAAAATAAAAATAAAATAAAAAACAGGCGCCCTTCCTAACTCAGTTGCCAGAGAGGAAGAAAACTGCTCAGAGATTTCACCATGAGGCCAATTCTGACTTTAAAATACAGAGTTGAATGGCTGTGATAGGAGAAAACTGAGTATGGATCAACAATATTGTAGTTTCTCCACAATACTAACCTAATTGACAAGAGAGAAAAGAAGCAAGCCTGTACAGAATAAAGCATTTACAGAATGTGCATCCTGTTCGCAATAAGGCAATAAAGTAATACTGTAAAAAAAAAAAAAGTACTTTTAGTCCTGAATACAAAGTGTTAGGTTTGGAACAAATCCAATTCAACACATCACTGAGGACCACTCTCCATAATTTCAAGCAGCATGATGCAAGATGGCACTGGCAGATAGGGCAGCTCTGCTTCTTGTAACTTTTCAGTGTTTTGTATTTTTTGTGTGTTATTTCTTACATTATTAGTCTAGGAAATGTGGACCCAACCAAGACAGCTGGCCTCCCGGACAAACTGAGCAATTGGGGGGGAGAAGGGCCTTGGTCAGGGAGGTGACTAAAAACCCGATGGTCACTCTGACAGAGCTCTAGAGTTCAGAGGACAACCATCTTTGCAGCACTCCACCAATCAGGCCTTTATGGTAGAGTGGCCAGACGGAAGACACTCCTCAGTAAAAGGCACATGACAGCCTGCTTGGAGTTTGCCAAAAGATGCCTAAAGATGCTCAGGCCATGAGAAACAAGATTCTCTGGTCTGATGAAACCAAGATTGACTCTTTGGTTTGAATGCCAAGCGTCACGTCTGTAGGAAACCTGGCACCATCCCTACGGTGAAGCATGGTGGTGGTAGCATCACGCTGTGGGGATGTTTTTCAGCGCCAGGGACTGGGAGACTAGTCAGGATCGTTGGAAAGATGAGCAGAGCAAAGTACATAGAGATCCTTGATGAAAACCTGCTCCAGAGCACTCAGGACTTCAGACTGGGGCGACTGTGCAGCAACGCTCCCCATCCAACATGACAGAGCTTGAGAGGATCTGCAGAGAAGATTGGAAGAAGATCCCCAAATACAGGTGTACCAAGCTTGTAATGTCATACTCAAGAAGTCTCGAGACTGTAATTGCTGCCAAAGGTGCTTCAACAAAGTACTGAGTAAAGGGTCTGAATACTTATGTACATTATATATATATATATATATATATATATATATTTTTTTTTTTATACATTTGCAAATTTAAAAACAACCACTGTTTTTGCTTTGTCATTACGGGTTATTGTGTGTAGATTACTCAGGGAAAAAAAACAATTTAATTGATTTTAGAAAAAGTCTGTACGGTAACAAAATGTGGAAAAAGTCAAGGGTTCTGAATACTTTCCGAATGCCCTGTATGTACCTTTATGAAACCATAGAAGAAGAAAGCTAAGTATGTACCTTTATGAAACCATAGAAGAAGAAAGCTAAGTATGTACCTATATGAAACCATAGGAGAAGAAAGCTAAGTATGTACCTATATGAAACCATAGAAGAAGAAAGCTAAGTATGTACCTATATGAAACCATAGAACAAGAAAGCTAAGTATGTACCTATATGAAACCATAGGAGAAGAAAGCTAAGTTTGTACCTATATGAAACCATAGGAGAAGAAAGCTATGTATGTACCTATATGAAACCATAGAAGTAGGAAACTAAATATGAAACTAAATTTGAACGTATATGAAACCATAGAAGAAGAAAGCTAAGTATGAACCTATATGAAACCATAGAAGTAGGAAACTAAATGTGAACCTATATGAAACCATAGAAGAAGAAAGCTATGTATGTACCTATATGAAACCATAGAAGTAGGAAACTAAATATGAAACTAAATCTGAACCTATATGAAACCATGCAAGTAGAAAACTAAGTATGTACCTATATGAAACCATAGAAGTAGGAAACTAAATATGAAACTAAATGTGAACCTATATGAAACCATAGAAGAAGAAAGCTAAGTAAGTAAGTATGTACCTATATGAAACCATAGAAGTAGGAAACTCAATATGAAACTAAATCTGAACCTATATGAAACCATAGAAGAAGAAAGCTAAGTATGTACCTATATGAAACCATACAAGTAGAAAACGAAGTATGTACCGATATGAAACCATGGAAGAAGAAAGCTAAGTATGAACCTGTACAGCATCATTGACAAGATTCAGAATGGCTGTGGTGGGAGAATGCAGTACTGTGCTTGTAAAGGACTGTTTCTGCCACCAACTATCCCTCCAAGTTGGTGTAAGACTGCCCTCTACTGCAGCAAGGACCAGCTGGACCCTGGTCCATAAACTAAACACTGGTCTGAAGACAGTTCTTAGCTCAAGCTCCTAATAGTAGACTAAAACCAAATGCTGATCTGAAGACAGTTTTTAGCTATACCTTCTAATTAGGCTTGAGGTTAGGATTTAGTGAGAGCAACAACATCAAAATTACAAAGCATACCCCTTGCAAAGCAATAGTCTATTGCAGCAGTTCCCATCCTCTTCTGTTCCAGAAACCACAAATCACAGTCCAAAGCTCTTGAGTACTGCCAAATGTGGAGTTGCAGAGTGTTTTTGGCCGTCAAAATGTAGTCACATTTATCAGTAAGTGTAAGAAATGAAATGCCTATTATTATAATAAACAAGCAATGTAAAATTGCTTATCATACCAGCCCTGAAGCACAAAGCAAAAAATAAACTAAAACACGTAGACTAGGCAATGACTAGGCCCTATCTACACAGGCAACAAAAGGCAATGACTAGGACCTATCTACACAGACAACAAAAGGCAATGACTAGGCCCTATCTACACAGGCAAGGAAAGGCAATGACTAGGCCCTATCTACACAGGCAACAAAAGGCAATGACTAGGCCCTATCTACACAGGCAACAAAAGGCAATGACTAGGCCTTTTGAAAGCACCAATTTGTAAGTCGCTCTGGATAAGAGCGTCTGCTAAATGACTTAAATGTAAATGTAAATGTACACAGGCAAGAAGAGGCAATGACTAGGCCCTATCTACACAGGCAAGAAGAGGCATTGACTAGGCCCTATCTACACAGGCAAGAAGAGGCAATGACTAGGCCCTATCTACACAGGCAAGAAGAGGCAATGACTAGGCCCTATCTACACAGGCAACAAAAGGCAATGACTAGGCCCTATCTACACAGACAACAAAAGGCAATGACTAGGCCCTATCTACACAGGCAAGGAAAGGCAATGACTAGGCCCTATCTACACAGGCAACAAAAGGCAATGACTAGGCCCTATCTACACAGGCAACAAAAGGCAATGACTAGGCCCTATCTACACAGACAACAAAAGGCAATGACTAGGCCCTATCTACACAGGCAAGGAAAGGCAATGACTAGGCCCTATCTACACAGGCAACAAAAAGCAATGACTAGGCCCTATCTACACAGGCAAGAAGAGGCAATGACTAGGCCCTATCTACACAGGCAAGAAGAGGCAATGACTAGGCCCTATCTACACAGGCAACAAAAGGCAATGACTAGGCCCTATCTACACAGGCAGGGAGAGGCAATGACTAGGCCCTATCTACACAGGCAACAAAAGGCATTGACTAGGCCCTATCTACACAGGCAAGAAGAGGCAATGACTAGGCCCTATCTACACAGGCAAGAAGAGGCAATGACTAGGCCCTATCTACACAGGCAACAAAAGGCAATGACTAGGCCCTATCTACACAGGCAACAAAAGGCAATGACTAGGCCCTATCTACACAGGCAGGGAGAGGCAATGACTAGGCCCTATCTACACAGGCAACAAAAGGCATTGACTAGGCCCTATCTACACAGGCAAGAAGAGGCAATGACTAGGCCCTATCTACACAGGCAAGAAGAGGCAATGACTAGGCCCTATCTACACAGGCAAGAAGAGGCAATGACTAGGCCCTATCTACACAGGCAAGAAGAGGCATTGACTAGGCCCTATCTACACAGGCAAGAAGAGGCAATGACTAGGCCCTATCTACACAGGCAAGAAGAGGCAATGACTAGGCCCTATCTACACAGGCAACAAAAGGCAATGACTAGGCCCTATCTACACAGGCAAGGAAAGGTAATGACTAGGCCCTATCTACACAGGCAAGGAAAGGCAATGACTAGGCCCTATCTACACAGGCAAGGAAAGGCAATGACTAGGCCCTATCTACACAGGCAAGGAAAGGCAATGACTAGGCCCTATCTACACAGGCAAGAAGAGGCAATGACTAGGCCCTATCTACACAGGCAACAAAAGGCAATGACTAGGCCCTATCTACACAGACAACAAAAGGCAATGACTAGGCCCTATCTACACAGGCAACAAAAGGCAATGACTAGGCCCTATCTACACAGGCAAGAAGAGGCAATGACTAGGCCCTATCTACACAGGCAAGAAGAGGCAATGACTAGGCCCTATCTACACAGGCAACAAAAGGCAATGACTAGGCCCTATCTACACAGGCAACAAAAGGCAATGACTAGGCCCTATCTACACAGGCAGGGAGAGGCAATGACTAGGCCCTATCTACACAGACAACAAAAGGCATTGACTAGGCCCTATCTACACAGGCAAGAAGAGGCAATGACTAGGCCCTATCTACACAGGCAAGAAGAGGCAATGACTAGGCCCTATCTACACAGGCAACAAAAGGCAATGACTAGGCCCTATCTACACAGGCAGGGAGAGGCAATGACTAGGCCCTATCTACACAGGCAACAAAAGGCATTGACTAGGCCCTATCTACACAGGCAAGAAGAGGCAATGACTAGGCCCTATCTACACAGGCAAGAAGAGGCAATGACTAGGCCCTATCTACACAGGCAAGAAGAGGCAATAACTAGGCCCTATCTACACAGGCAACAAAAGGCAATGACTAGGCCCTATCTACACAGGCAAGAAGAGGCAATGACTAGGCCCTATCTACACAGGCAAGAAGAGGCAATGACTAGGCCCTATCTACACAGGCAAGAAGAGGCAATGACTAGGCCCTATCTACACAGGCAAGAAGAGGCAATGACTAGGCCCTATCTACACAGGCAGGGAGAGGCAATGACTAGGCCCTATCTACACAGGCAAGAAGAGGCAATGACTAGGCCCTATTTACACAGACAACAAAAGGCAATGACTAGGCCCTATCTACACAGGCAAGAAGAGACAATGACTAGGCCCTATCTACACAGACAACAAAAGGCAATGAACTGTCAATGAATAATCGTATCATTTGATAGAATCAGTGAATGAGGCCCAATTAGACAAAATACTTAGCATCTCGTTTAAATGACTAGAAAAACAAATACAAAATAAATAGTTTAAATTAGATATTAAGTAGTTCGAACAAGATCATTCCAAGAGTCTCTTTTTATTTGGTGGGGTCTTGGGTGTACTCCCAAATGTTTTTTAGTTTTTTTTTACCCATAACAGTCTAAGCCTTGTCTAAGACTGGGGGGGTTCTACTAATCTATATGTAATTGTTTTAAGAAGGTCATACCAAAGATCATTTAGCTATTTGATTTTACATTTTAAGACCCCTTGAAGTATGAACAAATACACAGTACCAGTCAAAAGTTTGGAAACAAAAGTTTTTCTTTATTTTTACTATTTTCTACATTGTCGAATAATAGTGAACACATCAGGACTATGAAATAACACATATGGAATCATGTAGTAGCCAAAAAAAGTGTCAAATTAGCCCCCCTTTGCCTTGTTGCCAGCTTTGCACCACTCTTGGCATTCTCTCAACCATCTTCATGAGGAATGCTTTTCCAACAGTCTTGAAGGAGTTCCCACTTATGCTGAGCACTTCTTGGCTGTTTTTCTTTTACTCTGCAGTCCAACTCATCCCAAACCATGTCAATTGGGTTGAGGTCGAGTGATTGTGGAGGCCAGGTCATCTGATGCAGCATTCCATCCTTCTCCTTGGTCCAATAGCCCTTACACAGCCTGGAGGTGGTTAAGTGTGCCTTGAATTCTAAATAAATCACAGACAGTGTCACCAGTAAAGCACCATCACACCTCCTCCTCCATGCTTCACAGTGAGAACCACACAAATAGCCCTTACACAGCCTGTAGGTGTGTTTTCTCTAAATGTCCTGTTAAAAAAAACAAATTAAAGTCCCACTAAGTGCAGACCAGATGGGATGGCGTATTGCTGCAGAATGCTGTGGTAGCCATGCTGGTTAAACATGTCTTGAATTCTAAATAAATCGCTAACAGTGTCAACAGCAAAGCACCCCCACATCATCATCCCTCCTCCTCCATGCTTCATGATGGGAACCACACATTCGGAGACAATCCGTTAATTTACTTTGGGTCTCACAAAGACACGGCGGTTGGACCCAAAAATCTCAAATTTGGACTCATCAGACTAAAGGACAGATTTCCACTGGTCTAATGTCCATTGCTTGTGTTTTTTTGGCCCAAGCAAGTCTCTTCTTATTATTGGTGTCCTTTAGTAGTGGTTCCTTTGGAGCAATTAAACCACGAAGGCCTGATTCACACACTCCTCTGAACAGTTGATGTCAAGATTTGTCTGTTACTTGAACTCTGTGAAACATTTATTTGGGCTGCAATCTGATGTCCAGTTAACTATGATGGAAAGGTAACTTTGGGTCTTCCTTTCCTGTGGTGGTCCTCGTGTGGCGGTTCGCATTAACTGTCCTTCATGTCTGAAAGTAATGATGGACTGTCATTTCTCTTTTTTTCTTTGAGCTGTTCTTGCCATTATATGGACTTGGTCTTTTACCAAATAGGGCTATCTTCTGTATACCACCCCAACCGTGTCACAACACAACTGATTGTCTCAAACACATTAAGAAGGAAAGAAATTCCACAAATTAACTTTAAACAAGGCACACCTGTTAATTGAAAAGCATTCCAGGTGACTACTTCATGAAGCTGGTTGAGAGAATGCCAATAGTGTGCAAAGCTGTCATCAAGGCAAAGGGTAGCTACTTTGAAGAATCTCAAATATAAAATATATTTAGATTTGTTTAACACTTGTTTGGATACTACTTGATTCCATATGTGTTTTTTCATAGTTTTTATGTCTTCACTATTGTTATACAATGTAGAAAATTGTTTTTTTTAAATAAAGATAAACCCTTGAATATCTAGGTGTGTCCAAACTGTTGACTAGTACTGTATATAAAACAATTATTTGATCAACAATTATTTTGGGCCTTACAATTAGCTATTAGCCTGTACAAACGCATTGAATAACAGATTCACTTCATTGAACAATGGTTGTTCAATGCAGTGAATAATACAGTTTTTAAAATTAAGTTTGTTCTGAATTGTCTGTTCTATATCTGAGAGATGAAAGAAAGACCAGGAAACATTTTAAACCCCTTATTTTTGTCACTAGACAGTCCCCATATATACAGTATTTCCATACATTTTTTTCAATTGTTACCGGGGGACCTTCCGACTTGTGAGGCTTGTGGGCATCCTAGAGCAAAACAACCTACATGAGATTGTTGAAGGTAGGGGATTGAGGTTCCCTGTTGTTTAAGATAGGGGGGTTGAAGTTCACTGTTGTTGAAGGTAGGGAATGAGGTTCCCTGTTGTTTAAGGTAGGGGGTTGAGGTTCCCTGTTGTTGAAGGTAGGGGGTTGAGGTTCTCTGTTGTTGAAGGTAGCGGGGTTGAGGTTCCCTGTTGTTGAAGATAGGGAATGAGGTTCCCTGTTGTTTAAGGTAGGGGGTTGAGGTTCCCTGTTGTTGAAGGTAGGGGGTTGAGGTTCTCTGTTGTTGAAGGTAGCGGGGTTGAGGTTCCCTGTTGTTGAAGATAGGGAATGAGGTTCCCTGTTGTTTAAGGTAGGGGGTTGAGTTTCCCTGTTGTTGAAGGTAGGGGGTTGAGGTTCCCTGTTGTTGAAGGTAGGGGGTTGAGGTTCCCTGCTGTTTAGCAACTAAACCATGTAAATAAATGTCTGGTAACATCTGGGCATAATAAGATACTGTGAATGATAAAGGACAATTGAAGCTAAGAGCAGATTAGAGTAAAACTGTAAAAAAAAAAGCTTAGTCTATGATCACTGCTTGCTTAGAGTCCTAGCCCCAAATGCAAATTAAATTATACTGGAGTGAGAGCAAAATCACCTTAGCCATATAGGTGAAAGGGCACTATAATATCAATCCATTATTGAACAAGAACAAAATAGTCATTTACAAAATGCCCAATGACAACAGGGAATATACCAATTAAAATAAGTAAGCATCACCCCATCATCTTTGGGGTTATATACACTCAGAGGCCAGCTTATTAGTTATACCCATCTAGTACCGGGTCGGACAACCCTTTGCCTACAGACCAGCCTGAATTCTTTGGGGAGTGGAAACGTTGCTCAATTGGTATCAAGGGACCTAAACGTGTACCAGGGAAACAGTCCCCGCGCTGTTACGCCACCGCCATCAGCCTGTACCGTTGGCACCGGGTCAGATTGGGCCATAGGCAAGATTATGTTTTTCCAGCTCCTAAATTATTCAGTGTTGGTTATGGCGTTTGTCCGCTGGAGCGGCTTCTTTTTGTTTTTAGATGATAGGAGTGGAACCCGGTGTGGTCGTCTGCAACAACAGCCCATCTGTGACAAGTGACTGACGAGTTGTGTGTTCCAAGATGCCGTTCTACACACCACTGTTGTACTCCTGCCGCTGTTTGTGGCTCTCCTGTTAGCTTGCACCATTCTTGTCATTCTCCTTCGACCTCTCAGGACTACCGCTGAGTGGATGTTTTTGTGTTTTGTCACACCGTTCTTGGTAAATCCAAGACACTGTCAGTGTGTGAAAAGCCCAGGAGGCCACCTGTTTCTAAGATACTGGAAACGTTGTGTCTGGCGCTGAATATCATACCAGGCTCAAAGTCTCTTAGGTTACTTGTTTAGCCCATTCAGTAACTGAACAGTAACTGAACACTTCGATGCCTGTTTTATATGGCAAGCCACAGCCACGTGACTCGATATCGAGTAGGAGCAAACCATTTTCGTGAACCGTACGGTGTACCTAATAAACTGGCCACCGAGTGTATTTCAGAATTGGAACAGGATATTGTTTTCAGCCACTTTCTTTCAGTTCAATGGTATCAAACACCCAACCTGTGATCAAAAGGGCAGAGACTATAAGGAGGGCTATGTATGAGGCCGGGCATCCAACCTGCCAGTGAATTAATAGGTGTCATGGAGGTTATGCAAAGAAGAAATTAGATTTAAATTTTCAGAAAAAAAAAAACTCCTCTTCTCATTTCTAAAAGCCAGTTAAGAATGAAGAAAGACATTTGGCCGTGGAGCAAATCCCCATTTCTTTGTGTAGCTATTTGAATAGCCCCCTATGTCTCTACCTCTGTCATCGTCTCTGCCTCTCTCTCGCTGTCTGTCTCTCTCTCTCAGGTTCTTTTTGTGTTGTAGGCTCCATCTTTATTAATGTATCAGCGCCGGGTGCTCCAGACAAGATCCAAGAGAACACCTGGGAGTGTGTCCCACTTGGCGCCCTATTCCCTATGTAGTGCACTACTTTTCACCAGAGCTCTATGAGTAGTGCACCACCGGGAATAGGGCGCCACGTGGGACACACTCCTGTGTTTGATTTCTCAGACAGCAATTTCCCTTATTAGCTGAATATTCAATTAGACCGCACGTGGCCTGTATTGTGTCGGATCTACCCTGTAAGATCTGGGTTAAACGCTTGGTCACTTTGAAGGGTTTGAGCGCTCCCACATCGTTGACAAGACAAAGTCTTCATGCATCACAAATGGCACCCTATTCCCTACGCAGTGGACTACTTTTGACCAGGGCCCTGTATAGGGAATAGGGTGCCATTTGGGACACAGATAGACAGTCATTAAACGTCCGGGGCTGCTGCTGATGTTTGATGCTCAAGAGGAGCTTGGTTTTAAAGACAGCACCAAACATTTGTGGCTGGTCTTGAACTGTCAGGGTTACAATGACTTCCTGTCAGGGTTACAATGACATCCTGTCAGGGTTACAATGACTTCCTGTCAGGGTTACAATGACATCCTGTCAGGGTTACAATGACTTCCTGTCAGGGTTACAATGACTTAGTGTCAGGGTTACAATGACCTAGTGTCAGGGTTACAATGACTTAGTGTCATGGTTACAATGACCTAGTGTCAGGGTTACAATGACCTAGTGTCAGGGTTACAATGACTTACTGTCAGGGTTACAATGACTTACTGTCAGGGTTATAATGACTTCCTGTCAGGGTTACAATGACTTACTGTCAGTGTTAAAATGACTTAGTGTCAGTGTTACAATGACTTCCTGTCAGGGTTACAATGACTTCCTGTCAGGGTTACAATGACTTAGTGTCAGGGTTACAATGACATCCTGTCAGGGTTACAATGACTTACTGTCAGGGTTACAATGACTTAGTGTCAGGGTTACAATGACTTAGTGTCAGGGTTACAATGACTTCCTGTCAGGGTTACAATGACTTAGTGTCAGGGTTACAATGACTTAGTGTCAGACATCCTGTCAGGTTACAATGACTTACTGTCATGGTTACAATGACTTACTGACTCAGGGTTACAATGACTTAGTGTCAGGGTTACAATGACTTACTGTCAGGGTTACAATGACTTCCTGTCAGTGTTACAATGACTTCCTGTCAGGGCTACAATGACTTCCTGTCAGGGTTACAATGACTTCCTGTCAGGGTTACAATGACTTCCTGTCAGGGTTACAATGACTTACTGTCAGGGTTACAAGGACTTCCTGTCAGGGTTACAATGACTTCCTGTCAGGGTTACAATGACTTACTGTCAGGGTTACAATGACTTAGTGTCAGGGTTACAATGACTTCCTGTCAGGGTTACAATGACTTAGTGTCAGGGTTACAATGACTTAGTGTCAGGGTTACAATGACTTCCTGTCAGTGTTACAATGACTTACCTGTCAGGGTTACAATGACTTAGTGTCAGGGTTACAATGACTTAGTGTCAGGGTTACAATGACTTCCTGTCAGGGTTACAATGACTTAGTGTCAGGGTTACAATGACTTCCTGTCAGGGTTACAATGACTTAGTGTCAGGGTTACAATGACTTCCTGACTCAGGGGGTTACAATGACTTCCTGTCAGGGACTACAATGACTTCCTGTCAGGGTTACAATGACTTAGTGTCAGGGTTACAATGACTTCCTGTCAGGGTTACAATGACTTAGTGTCAGGGTTACAATGACTTACTGTCAGGGTTACAATGACTTAGTGTCAGGGTTACAATGACTTCCTGTCAGGGTTACAATGACTTAGTGTCAGGGTTACAATGACTTCCTGTCAGGGTTACAATGACTTCCTGTCAGGGTTACAATGACTTCCTGTCAGGGTTACAATGACTTCCTGTCAGGGTTACAATGACTTAGTGTCAGGGTTACAATGACTTCCTGTCAGGGTTACAATGACTTCCTGTCAGGGTTACAATGTCTTCCTGTCAGGGTTACAATGACTTAGTGTCAGGGTTACAATGACTTACTGTCAGGACTTCCTGTCAGGGTTACAATGACTTAGTGTCAGGGTTCCTGTCAGGGTTAAATGACATCCTGTCAGGGTTACAATGACTTACTGTCAGGGTTACAATGACTTACTGTCAGGGTTACAATGACTTACTGTCAGGGTTACAATGACATCCTGTCAGGGTTACAATGACTTACTGTCAGGGTTACAATGACTTACTGTCAGGGTTACAATGACTTCCTGTCAGGGTTACAATGACTTCCTGTCAGGGTTACAATGACTTAGTGTCAGGGTTACAATGACTTCCTGTCAGGGTTACAATGACTTCCTGTCAGGGTTACAATGACTTCCTGTCAGGGTTACAATGACTTCCTGTCAGGGTTACAATGACTTCCTGTCAAGGTTACAAGGACTTACAGAGTTATTTTTACAGAGTTTATTATTCCTTCTGCTACTGTGTTGAACATCGAGCTGTAGACAGACAGACAGACAGACAGACAGACAGACAGACAGACAGACAGACAGACAGACAGACAGACAGACAGACAGACAGACAGACAGACAGACAGACAGACAGACAGACAGACCTGCTGCTGCTCCTCAAGCCTATAACCGACAATGTACCCAGTCTGTGTCTTTAGTGAGCTCTGTGTAACGTAGATGAGACAAACTCTGATTTCCCCTTTAGACTCAAGACCAGAATGCAGCCCAACTTGTCCTGTGTAGGTACTTCAGGTAATACTTGAGGTATTACAGCTAAGGCACAATCAGCAGTAGATGGATGGGATGCTCTGAATATAGCGGGAGGTTCAAGAGTCCTTCATTACAGTCAGAAGCCTGAAGAGTCTGATTAACCTGGGAAATGATAGGGTATGACAGACAGACAGATAGATAGGTGGATATCAACCCCAACCCACACATGATTAGAGATATGTTCTCTCTGTGAGATCAAAAGATTTTCCAATACAGTGTAGGCTACAACAGCCTAGTAGAATCCGTTTCTCTGACTCTAATGCAGTGTAGGCTACAACAGCCTAGTAGAATCCGTTTCTCTGACTCTAATACAGTGTAGGCTACAACAGCCTAGTAGAATCCGTTTCTCTGACTCTAATACAGTGTAGGCTACAACAGCCTAGTAGAATCCGTTTCTCTGACTCTAATACAGTGTAGGCTACAACAGCCTAGTAGAATCCGTTTCTCTGACTCTAATACAGTGTAGGCTACAACAGCCTAGTAGGATCCGTTTCTCTGACTCTAATGCAGTGTAGGCTACAACAGCCTAGTAGAATCCGTTTCTCTGACTCTAATGCAGTGTAGGCTACAACAGCCTAGTAGAATCCGTTTCTCTGACTCTAATGCAGTGTAGGCTACAACAGCCTAGTAGAATCCGTTTCTCTGACTCTAATGCAGTGTAGGCTACAACAGCCTAGTAGAATCCGTTTCTCTGACTCTAATACAGTGTAGGCTACAACAGCCTAGTAGAATCCGTTTCTCTGACTCTAATGCAGTGTAGGCTACAACAGCCTAGTAGGATCCGTTTCTCTGACACTGTCATTACTGTATAGCACGCTGTTTTAAACAAATTAGCCATATTGAGCCAATGTACAAATGAATGAATGTGACGGAAACCTCAGGTCCCCCTTCTGTCAATGTAATCTTAAATCGTGCTAAATTTATCCTAGAATAGCACCATTCTCTGACACTGTCATTACTGTATAGCACGCTGTAAATTTATCCTAGAATAGCACCATTCTCTGCAAAGCTTTATGAATCCTGTCCTTATGATGTTAGGTACAGAGGCCTTCAGAATGTGTTCACACCCTTTGACTTTTTCCACGTTGTGTTGTGTTACAGCCTGAATTTAAAATGGATTAAATTGAGCTGGTGTGTCACTGATCTACACACAATACCCCATAAAGGGCTCCCGACTGGCGCAACAGTCTAAGGCATTGCATCTCAGTGCCAGAGGCATCACTACAGACCCTGGTTCGATAACCGGGCTGTATCACAACTGGCCGTGATCGGGAGTCCCATAGGGCGGCGCACAATTGACCCAGCGTCGTCCGGGTTAGCATAGGGTCTGGCCAGGGTAGGCTGTCATTGTAAAATAAGAATTTGTTCTTAACTGACTTGCCTACGGTCTCCTGGGCGGCACAGTGGTCTAAGGCACTGCATCGCAGTGCTAGCTTTGCCACCAGAGATTCTGCGTTCGAGTCCAGGCTCTGTTGCAGCCAGCCGCGACCGGGAGGCCCATGGTGCGGCACACAATTGGCCCAGCGTCGTCCAGGTTAGGGAGGGTTTGGCTGGCAGGGATATCCTTGTCTCATCGCGCACTAGCAACTCCTGTGGTGGGCCGGGTGCAGTGCATGCTGACCAGGTCGCCAGGTGCAAGGTGTTTCCTCCGACACATTGGTGCGGCTGGCTTCCGGGTTGGATGAGCATTGTGTCAAGAAGCAGTGTGGCTTGGTTGGGTTGTGTTTCGAAGGACGCAATGGCTCTTGACCTTCGCCTCTCCTGAGTCCGTACGGGGGTGGCAGCGATGAGACAAGACTGTAACTACCAATTGGGGAGAAAAAAGGGGGTAAAACAAACTGACTTGCCTACTTAATAAAACCTCTTAAGGATCCGCCCCTTTTTCCAATTTTCCCCTAAAATGACTTACCCAACTCTAACTGCCTGTAGCTCAGGCCCTGAAGCAAGGATATGCATATTCTTGGTACCATTTGAAAGGAAACACTTTGAAGTTTGTGGAAATGTGAAATTAATGTAGGAGAATATAACACAATAGATCTGGTAAAAGATAATACAAAGAAAAAAAAAATGTTATTTTGTATTGTTTTGTACCATCATCTTTGAAATGCAAGAGAAAGGCCATAACGTATTATTCCAGCCCAGGTGCAATTTATATTTTGGCCACTAGTTAGTAGCAGTGTATGTGCAAAGTTCTAGATTGATCAAATGAACCATTGCATTTCTGTTAAAAGTTTTATATCAAGACTGCCCAAATGTGCCTAATTTGTTTATTAATAACTTTTCATTTTCAAAATTGTGCACTCTCCTCAAACAATAGCATGGTATTATTCCACTGTAATAGCTACTGTAAATTGGACAGTGCAGTTAGATTTAACAAGTCTCTGTCCTGGGAAAGTTTTACTTTCAACCTCATGCTAATCGCATTAGCCTACGTTAGCTCAACCATCCCGTGGAAGGGACACCGATCCCAAAGAAGTTTTTTAAATAAAGGTTAAATAAAAATGTAAAAGTGGATTTTTTTGTGTGGAATTTCTATGAATTTGTTTATTTTTATTTAGTTGAAATGTCTTGAGTCATTAAGTATTCAACCCCTTTGTTATGTCAAGCCTAAATAAGTAAAAATGTGTTTTAAAAAATCACAAAATATG
The DNA here is from genome assembly GCF_034236695.1 of Oncorhynchus nerka. Taxonomy (NCBI): domain Eukaryota; kingdom Metazoa; phylum Chordata; class Actinopteri; order Salmoniformes; family Salmonidae; genus Oncorhynchus; species Oncorhynchus nerka. Next base: position 99,882,850 of record NC_088408.1, on the reverse strand, counting down.
TTGCATGGACTCAGTCTGTGTGCAATAATATTGGTTAACATTATTTTTAAATGACTACCCTATCTCTGTACCCCACACACGCAATTATCTGTAAGGTCCCTCAATCAAGTAGTGAATTTCAAGCACAGAGACAACCGAGGTATTTTAATAACTCGCAAAGAAGGAAACAGATTGGTAGATGTGAAAAAAAAGCAGACATTGAACATCCCGTCGTTCCTAACTCAGTTGCCGGAGATGAAGGAAACTGCTTCGGGATTTCACCATGAGGCCTATTGTGACTTGTAAACAGATGGAGTTTAATGGTTGTGATATTTAATAAAATGAGGATGGATCAACAACATTGCAGTTACTATAGAATATTAACCTAAATGACAGAATGAAAAGAAGGAATCCTAAACAGGATAAAAAATATTCCAAAACATGCATTCAGTTTGCAATAAGGCACTAAAGTAAAACTGCAAAACATGTGAAAAGGAAATTACATTTTTGTCCTGAATACAAAGCGTTATGTTTGGACCAAATCTAATAGAACACATCACAGAGTACCACTCTTCATATTTTCAAGCATGGTGGTGGCTGCATCATGTTATGGGTATACTTGTCATCAGCAAGGACTAGGAAGTTTTTGAGGTTAAAAACAAATGTAATAGACCTAAGTACAGGCAAAATCCTAGAGGAAAACCTGGTTCATTTGGCTTTTGAACTGACACCGGGAGACAAATTCACATTTCAGCAGAACAAAAATAACCTAAAAAACAAGGCAAAATATACAGTTGTGGCCAAAAGTTTTAAGAATGACACAAATATTAATTTTCACAAAGTCTGCTGCCTTAGTTTGTATGATGGCAATTTGCATATACTCCACAATGTTATGAAGAGTGATCAAACAGACTTTGTGAAAATGTATATTTGTGTCATTCTCATAAGTTTTGGTCACGACTGTACACTGGAGTCGCTTACCAAGATGACATTGAATGTTCCTGAGTGGCCTAATCAAATAGGCTTGAAGATCTACGGCAAGACCTGAAAGCAATCACAGGTGTATCTAACATGTATTGTCTCAAGTGGGGGAATTACCTAATCAAGATAATAGGTTTTTATTTATCATCCATCTTGAATAAATGTTAGAATTTTTCTTCCACTTTGAGTATTTTATAAATATAATTTAACAAAAATTACAATTAAATACATTTTAAACCCACAAAGTAACATAACACAGGCATGTACTGCTACATACTGTATGGTGTAGAATACAGGCCCTGCTACATACTGTATGGTGTAGAATATAGGCCCTGCTACATACTGTATGGTGTAGAATACAGGCCCTGCTACATACTGTATGATGTAGAATACAGGCCCTGCTACATACTGTATGGTGTAGAATACAGGCCCTGCTACATACTGTATGGTGTAGAATACAGGCCCTGCTACATACTGTATGATGTAGAATACAGGCCCTGCTACATACTGTATGATGTAGAATACAGGCCCTGCTACATACTGTATGGTGTAGAATACAGGCCCTGCTACATACTGTATGGTGTAGAATACAGGCCCTGCTACATACATACTGTATGTATGATGTAGAATACAGGCCCTGCTACATACTGTATGATGTAGAATACAGGCCCTGCTACATACTGTATGGTGTAGAATACAGGCCCTGCTACATACTGTATGGTGTAGAATACAGGCCCTTCTACATACTGTATGGTGTAGAATACAGGCCCTGCTACATACTGTATGGTGTAGAATACAGGCCCTGCTACATACTGAGTCATATAGAATACAGGCTCTGCTACATACTGTATGGTGTAGAATACAGGCCCTGCTACATACTGTATGATGTAGAATACATGATACAGGCCCTGAATACTGTAGGTAGAATACAGGCCCTGCTACATACTGTATGGTGTAGAAAACAGGCCCTGCTACATACTGTATGATGTAGAATACAGGCCCTGCTACATACTGTATGGTGTAGAAAACAGGCCCTACTACATACTGTATGATATAGAATACAGGCCCTGCTACATGCTGTATGGTGTAGAATACAGGCCCTGCTACATACTGTATGATGTAGAGTACAGGCCCTGCTACATACTGTATACAGGCCCTGCTACATACTGTGTAGAATACAGGCCCTGCTACATACTGTATGGTGTAGAATACAGGCCCTGCTAATACAGGCCCTGCTACATACTGTATGGTGTAGAATACAGGCCCTGCTACATACTGTATGGTGTAGAATACAGGCCCTGCTACATACTGTATGGTGTAGAATACAGGCCCTGCTACATACAGGCCCTGCTACATACTGTATGGTGTAGAATACAGGCCCTGCTACATACTGTATGGTGTAGAATACAGGCCCTGCTACATACTGTATGGTGTAGAATACAGGCCCTGCTACATACTGTATGGTGTAGAATACAGGCCCTGCTACATACTGTATGATGTAGAATACAGGCCCTGCTACATACTGTATGATGTAGAATACAGGCCCTGCTACATACTGTATGATGTAGAATACAGGCCCTGCTACATACTGTATGATGTAGAGAATACAGGCCCTGCTACATACTGTATGGTGTAGAATACAGGCCCTGCTACATACTGTATGGTGTAGAATACAGGCCCTGCTACATACTGTATGGTGAGAATACAGGCCCTGCTACATACTGTATGGTGTAGAATACAGGCCCTACTACATACTGTATGATGTAGAATACAGGCCCTGCTACATACTGTATGTGATATAGAATACAGGCCCTGCTACATACTGTATGGTGTAGAATACAGGCCCTGCTACATACTGTATGATGTAGAATACAGGCCCTGCTACATACTGAGTGATGTAGAATACAGGCCCTGCTACATACTGTATGATGGCCCTAGAATGTAGAATACAGGCCCTGCTACATACTGTATGGTGTAGAATACAGGCCCTGCTACATACTGTATGGTGTAGAATACAGGCCCTACATACTGTATGAATACAGGCCCTGCTACATACTGTATGATGTAATACAGGCCCTGCTACATACTGTATGGTGTAGAATACAGGCCCTGCTACATACTGTATGATGTAGAATACAGGCCCTGCTACATACTGTATGATGTAGAATACAGGCCCTGCTACATACTGTATGGCCCTGCTATGTAGAATACAGGCCCTGCTACATACTGTATGGTGTAGAATACAGGCCCTGCTACATACTGTATGATGTAGAATACAGGCCCTGCTACATACTGTATGATGTAGAATACAGGCCCTGCTACATACTGTATGATGTAGAATACAGGCCCTGCTACATACTGTATGATGTAGAATACAGGCCCTGCTACATACTGTATGGTGTAGAATACAGGCCCTGCTACATACTGTATGATGTAGAATACAGGCCCTGCTACATACTGTATGGTGTAGAATACAGGCCCTGCTACATACTGTATGATACTGTATGAATACAGGCCCTGCTACATACTGTATGATGTAGAATACAGGCCCTGCTACATACTGTATGGTGTAGAATACAGGCCCTGCTACATACTGTATGGTGTAGAATACAGGCCCTGCTACATACTGTATGGTGTAGAATACAGGCCCTGCTACATACTGTATGATGTAGAATACAGGCCCTGCTACATACTGTGTATGGCCCTGCTACATACTGATGGTGTAGAATACAGGCCATGCTAGTATGCCCTGCTACATACTGTATGATGTAGAATACAGGCCCTGCTACATACTGTATGATGTGTAGAATACAGGCCCTGCTACATACTGTATGGTGTAGAATACAGGCCCTGCTACATACTGTATGTATGGTGTAGAATACAGGCCCTGCTACATACTGTATGGTAGAATACAGGCCCTGCTACATACTGTATGGTGTAGAATACAGGCCCTGCTACATACTGTATGATGTAGAATACAGGCCCTGCTACATACTGTATGATGTAGAATACAGGCCCTGCTACATACTGTATGATGTAGAATACAGGCCCTGCTACATACTGTATGGTGTAGAATACAGGCCCTGCTACATACTGTATGATGTAGAATACAGGCCCTGCTACATACTGTATGGTGTAGAATACAGGCCCTGCTACATACTGTATGATGTAGAATACAGGCCCTGCTACATACTGTATGATGTAGAATACAGGCCCTGCTACATACTGTATGATGTAGAATACAGGCCCTGCTACATACTGTATGATGTAGAATACAGGCCCTGCTAATGGTGTAGAAAATACAGGCCCTGCTACATACTGTATGATGTAGAATACAGGCCCTGCTACATACTGTATGGTGTAGAATACAGGCCCTGCTACATACTGTATGGTGTAGAATACAGGCCCTGCTACATACTGTATGATGTAGAATACAGGCCCTGCTACATACTGTATGGTGTAGAATACAGGCCCTGCTACATACTGTATGGTAGAATAGACATACAGGTAGAATACCCTGCTACATACTGTATGGTGTAGAATACAGGCCCTGCTACATACTGTATGATGTAGAATACAGGCCCTGCTACATACTGAGTCATATAGAATACAGGCCCTGCTACATACTGTATGATGTAGAATACAGGCCCTGCTACATACTGTATGGTGTAGAATACAGGCCCTGCTACATACTGTATGATGTAGAATACAGGCCCTGCTACATACTGTATGGTGTAGAATACAGGCCCTGCTACATACTGTATGATGTAGAATACAGGCCCTGCTACATACTGTATGGTGTAGAATACAGGCCCTGCTACATACTGTATGATGTAGAATACAGGCCCTGCTACATACTGTATGATATAGAATACAGGCCCTGCTACATACTGTATGGTGTAGAATACAGGCCCTGCTACATACTGTATGATGTAGAATACAGGCCCTGCTACATACTGTATGATGTAGAACACAGGCCCTGCTACATACTGTATGGTGTAGAATACAGGCCCTGCTACATACTGAGTCATATAGAATACAGGCCCTGCTACATACTGTATGGTGTAGAATACAGGCCCTGCTACATACTGTATAATGTAGAATACAGGCCCTGCTACATACTGTATGGTGTAGAATACAGACCCTGCTACATACTAGAATACAGGCCCTGTATAACATACTGTATGAGATACAGGCCCTGCTACATACTGTATGGTGTAGAATACAGGCCCTGCTACATACTGTATGGTGTAGAATACAGGCCCTGCTACATACTGTATGGTGTAGAATACAGGCCCTGCTACATACTGTATGGTGTAGAATACAGGCCCTGCTACATACTGTATGATGTAGAATACAGGCCCTGCTACATACTGTATGGTGTAGAATACAGGCCCTGCTACATACTGTATGATGTAGAATACAGGCCCTGCTACATACTGTATGATGTAGAATACAGGCCCTGCTACATACTGTATGGTGTAGAATACAGGCCCTGCTACAGTATTTACTGTATCAGTATCAACAGTGTTATGTCTGATCACCGACAACATCGAGACAGCCTATAGGGAGGAGGTCAGAGACCTGGCCGTGTGGTGCCAGGACAACAACCTCCCTCAACATGATCAAGACAAAGGAGATGATTGTGGACCACAGGAAAAAGATGACAGAGCACACCCCCATTCTCATCAATGTGGCAGCAGTGGAGCAGGTTGAGAGCTTCAAGTTCCTTCGTGTCCACATCACCAACAAACTTACATGGTCCAAGCACACCAAGACAGTCGTTGAAGCATGCACAACAAAATCTAATCCCCCTCAGGAGACTGAAAAGATTTGGCATGGGTCCTCAGATCCTCGAAAGGTTCTACAGCCGCACCATCGAGAGTATCACTGCCTGGTATGGCAACTGCTCAGCCTCCAACCTCAAGGCACTACAGAGGGTAGTGCGAACGGCCCAGCACATCACTGGGGCCAAGCTTCATGCCATCTTGGACCACTACTCCAGGCGGTGTCAGTAGAAGGCCCTGAAAATTGTGAAAGACTCCAACCACCCTAGTCATAGACTGTTATCTCTGCTACCACAAGGCAAGCGGTACCGGCGCTCCAAGTCTAGGTCCAAGAGACTCCTGAACATCTAGTCAAATGGCTACCCAAACTATTTGCATTGCCCCCCCCCCTCCACACCACTGCCACTCTCCGTTGTCATCTATGCATAGTCACTTTAATAACTCTACCTACATGTACATAATACCTCAATTACCTCCACTAACCAGTGCCCCCACACAATGACTCTGTACCGGTACCCCCTGTATATAGCCTCCACATTGACCCAGTACCCCCTGTATATAGCCTCCACATTGACCCAGTACCTCCTGTATATAGCCTCCACATTGACCCAGTACCCCCTGTATATAGCCTCCACATTGACTCTGTACCGGTACCCCATGTATATAGTCTCCACATTGACTCTGTACCGTAACACCCTGTATATAGGCTCCACATTGACTCTGTACCGGTACCCCCTGTATAGAGCCTCTACATTGACTCTGTACCGGTACACCCTGTATATAGCCTCCACATTGACTCTGTACAAGTACCCCATGTATATAGTCTCCACATTGACTCTGTACCAGTACCCCCTGTATATATTCTCCACATTGACTCTGTACCGGTACCCCATGTATATAGTCTCCACATTGACTCTGTACCAGTAACTCCTGTATATAGTCTCCACATTGACTCTGTACCGGTACCCCATGTATATAGTCTCCACATTGACTCTGTACCGGTACCCCATGTATATAGTCTCCACATTGACTCCTCAACTAACACCTTGACTCTGTACCGGTACCCCCTGTATATAGTCTCCACATTGACTCTGTACCAGTACCTCCTGTATATAGTCTCCACATTGACTCCTCAACTAACACCTTGACTCTGTACCGGTACCCCATGTATATAGTCTCCGCATTGACTCTGTACCGGTACCCCATTTATATAGTCTCCACATTGACTCCTCAACTAACACCTTGACTCTGTACCGGTACCCCATGTATATAGTCTCCACATTGACTCCTCAACTAACACCTTGACTCTGTACCGGTACCCCCTGTATATAGTCTCCACATTGACTCTGTACCAGTACCTCCTGTCTATAGTCTCCACATTGACTCCTCAACTAACACCTTGACTCTGTACCGGTACCCCATGTATATAGTCTCCACATTGACTCTGTACCGTAATACCCTGTATATAGCCTCTACATGGACTCTGTACCGGTACCCCCTGTATATAGTCCCGCAACATTGACTCTGTACCGGTACCCCCTGTATATAGTCTCCACATTGACTCTGTACCGGTACCCCATGTATATAGTCTCCACATTGACTCTGTACTGGTACCCCATGTATATAGTCTCCACATTGACTCTGTACCGGTACCCCCATGTATATAGTCTCCACATTGACTCTGTACCGGTACCCCTTATATATAGTCTCCACATTGACTCTGTAGTGGTACCCCCCTGTATATAGTCTCCACATTGACTCTGTACCGGTACCCCATATATATAGTCTCCACATTGACTCTGTACCGGTACCTCCTGTATATAGTCTCCACATTGACTCTGTACCGGTACCCCATATATATAGTCTCCACATTGACTCTGTACCAGTACCTCCTGTATATAGTCTCCACATTGACTCCTCAACTAACACCTTGACTCTGTACCGGTACCCCCTGTATATAGCCTCCACATTGACTCTGTACCAGTACCCCCTGTATATAGCCTCCACATTGACTCTGTACCGTAATACCCTGTATATAGTCTCCACATTGACTCTGTACCGGTACCCCCTGTATATAGTCTCCACATTGACTCTGTAGCGGTACCCCCTGTATATAGCCTCCACATTGACTCTGTAGCGGTACCCCCCTGTATATAGTCTCCACATTGACTCTGTAGCGGTACCCCCTGTATATAGTCTCCACATTGACTCTGTACCGGTACCCCCTGTATATAGTCTCCACATTGACTCTGTACCGGTACCCCCTGTATATAGTCTCCACATTGACTCTGTAGCGGTACCCCCCTGTGTATGTTATTGTTTACTGCTGCTCTTTAATTACTTGTTTCTTTTATCTTTTATTCTTATCCTTATTTTTTTTTAACTGCATTGTTGGTTAGGGGCTTGTAAGTAAGCATTTCACTGTAAGGTCTACACTTGTTTTATTCGGCGCATGTGACTAAAACAATTTGCCTTGATTTGATCATGTAGAATACAGGCGGGCCTTGCCATGGAGAGCATGTATTAATTATGATTGTGGACAAAGCCAGCCACTCTGAATATGATCTTCACAGTATAGCCCTAGCTCACGCAATAATTTTCCCCATGATGAAGCCAGCATAAAGCCAGCATAGCGCCAGCATAACGGCAGTATAACGGCAGCATAACGGCAGCATAACGGCAGCATAAAGCCAGTATAACGGCAGCATAAAGCCAGTATAACGGCAGCATAACGGCAGCATAAAGCCAGTATAACGGCAGCATAAAGCCATAACGGCAGCATAAAGCCAGTATAACGGCAGCATAAAGCCATAAAGCCATAACGGCAGCATAAAGCCAGTATAACGGCAGCATAAAGCCAGTATAACGGCAGCATAAAGCCAGTATAACGGCAGCATAAAGCCAGTATAACGGCAGCATAAAGCCAGTATAACGGCAGCATAAAGCCAGTATAACGGCAGCATAAAGCCAGTATAACGGCAGTATAACGGCAGTATAACGGCAGCATAACGCCAACATAACGGCAGCATAAAGCCAACATAACGGCAGCATAATGGCAGAATAACGGCAGCATAAAGCCAACATAACGGCAGCATAACGGCAGCATAAAGCCAACATAACGGCAGCATAACGGCAGTATAACGGCAGCATAAAGCCAACATAACGGCAGCATAAAGCCAACATAACAGCAGCATAAAGCCAACATAACAGCAGCATAAAGCCAACATAACGGCAGCATAACGGCAGTATAACGGCAGCATAAAGCCAGTATAACGGCAGCATAAAGCCAGTATAACGGCAGCATAAAGCCAGTATAACGGCAGCATAAAGCCAGTATAACGGCAGCATAAAGGCAGTATAACAGCAGCATAAAGCCAGTATAACGGCAGCATAAAGCCAGTATAACGGCAGTATAAAGCCAGTATAACGGCAGCATAAAGCCAGTATAACGGCAGCATAAAGCCAGTATAACGGCAGCATAATGCCAGTATAACGGCAGCATAAAGCCAGTATAACGGCAGCATAAAGCCAGTATAAAGGCAGCATAAAGCCAGTATAACGGCAGTATAAAGCCAGTATAACGGCAGTATAACGGCAGTATAACGGCAGCATAACGCCAACATAACGGCAGCATAAAGCCAACATAACGGCAGCATAATGGCAGAATAACGGCAGCATAAAGCCAACATAACGGCAGCATAACGGCAGCATAAAGCCAGTATAACGGCAGTATAACAGCAGCATAAAGCCAGTATAAAGGCAGCATAAAGCCAGTATATCGGCAGCATAAAGCCAGTATAACGGCAGCATAAAGCCAGTATAACAGCAGCATAAAGCCAGTATAACGGCAGCATAAAGCCAGTATAACGGCAGCATAAAGCCAGTATAACGGCAGCATAAAGCCAGTATAACGGCAGCATAAAGCCAGTATAACGGCAGCATAAAGCCAGTATAACGGCAGCATAAAGCCAGTATAACGGCAGCATAACGGCAGTATAACGGCAGCATAAAGCCAGTATAAAGGCAGCATAAAGCCAGTATAACGACAGCATAACGGCAGTATAACGGCAGTATAATGGCAGCATAACGGCAGTATAACGGCAGCATAACGGCAGCATAACGGCAGTATAACAGCAGCATAACGGCAGCATAACGGCAGTATAACGGCAGCATAACGGCAGCATAACGGCAGTATAACGGCAGCATAAAGCCAGTATAACGGCAGCATAAAGCCAGTATAACGGCAGCATAAAGCCAGTATAACGGCAGCATAAAGCCAGTATAACGGCAGCATAAAGCCAGTATAACAGCAGTATAACGGCAGCATAAAGCCAGTATAACGGCAGCATAAAGCCAGTATAACGGCAGCATAAAGCCAGTATAACGGCAGTATAACGACAGCATGAAGCCAACATAACGGCAGCATAACGGCAGCATAACGGCAGTATAACGACAGCATAAAGCCAACATAATGGCAGTATAACGGCAGTATAACGGCAGCATAAAGCCAACATAACAGCAGCATAAAGCCAGTATAACGGCAGCATAAAGCCAGTATAACAGCAGTATAACGGCAGCATAAAGCCAACATAACGGCAGCATAACGGCAGTATAACGGCAGTATAAAGCCAGTATAACGGCAGCATAAAGCCAGTATAACGGCAGCATAAAGCCAGTATAACGGCAGCATAAAGCCAGTATAACGGCAGCATAAAGCCAGCATAAGCCAGTATAACGGCAGCATAAAGCCAGTATAACGGCAGCATAAAGCCCAGTATAACGGCAGCAGTATAACGGCAGTATAAGCCAGTATAACGGCAGCATAAAGCCAGTATAACGGCAGCATAAAGCCAGTATAACAGCATAAAGCCAGTATAACGGCAGCATAAAGCCAGTATAACGGCAGCATAAAGCCAACATAACGGCAGCATAAAGCCAGTATAACGGCAGCATAAAGCCAACATAACGGCAGCATAAAGCCAACATAACGGCAGCATAACGGCAGTATAACGGCAGTATAAAGCCAACATAACAGCAGCATAAAGCCAGTATAACGGCAGCATAAAGCCAGTATAACGGCAGGATAAAGCCAGTATAACGGCAGCATAAAGCCAGTATAACGACTGCATAACGGCAGCATAAATCCAGTATAACGGCAGCATAAAGCCAGTATAACGGCAGCATATAGCCAGTATAACGGCAGTATAAAGCCAGTATAACAGCAGCATAAAGCCAGTATAACGGCAGGATAAAGCCAGTATAACGGCAGCATAAAGCCAGTATAACGGCAGCATAACGGCAGCATAATAATGGCAGAATAACGCAGCATAGCGCAACATAACTGCAGCATAACGGCAGTAAAGCCAACATAACGGCAGTATAACGCATATAAAGCCAGTATAACGGCAGAAGCCATAACGGCAGCATAACGGCAGCATAAAGCCAACATAACGGCAGCATAACCGCAGCATAACGGCATTATAAAGCCAGTATAACGACAGCATGAAGCCAACATAACGGCAGCATAACGGCAGTATAACGGCAGCATAAAGCCAGTATAACGGCAGCATAAAGCCAACATAACGGCAGCATAACGGCAGCATAAAGCCAGTATAACGGCAGCATAAAGCCAACATAACGGCAGCATAACGGCAGCATAACGGCAGTATAACGGCAGCATAAAGCCAACATAACGGCAGCATAACGGCAGCATAACGGCAGCATAACAGCAGCATAAAGCCAGTATAACGGCAGTATAAAGCCAGTATAACGGCAGGATAAAGCCAGTATAACGGCAGCATAAAGCCAGTATAACGGCAGCATAACGGCAGCATAATGGCAGAATAACGGCAGCATAGCGCCAACATAACGCAGCATAACGGCCAGTATAACGGCAGCATAAAGCCAGTACATAACGGCAACGGCAGCATAAAGCCAACATAACGGCAGCATAACGGCAGCATAACTGCATTATAAAGCCAGTATAACGACAGCATGAAGCCAACATAACGGCAGCATAACGGCAGTATAACGGCAGCATAAAGCCAGTATAACGGCAGCATAAAGCCAACATAACGGCAGCATAACGGCAGCATAAAGCCAGTATAACGGCAGCATAAAGCCAACATAACGGCAGCATAACGGCAGCATAACGGCAGTATAACGGCAGCATAAAGCCAACATAACGGCAGCCATAAACGGCAGCCATAAACGGCAGCATAAAGCCATAACAGCAGCATAAAGCCAGTATAACGGCAGCATAAAGCCAGTATAACAGCAGCATAAAGCCAGTATAACGGCATCATAAAGCCAGTATAACAGCAGCATAAAGCCAGTATAACAGCAGCATAAAGCCAGTATAACGGCAGCATAAAGCCAGTATAAAGGCAGTATAAAGCCAGTATAACGGCAGTATAAAGCCAGTATAACGGCAGTATAAAGCCAACATAACGGCAGCATAACGGCAGTATAACGGCAGCATAAAGCCAGTATAACGGCAGCATAAAGCCAACATAACGGCAGCATAACGGCAGCATAAAGCCAGTATAACGGCAGCATAAAGCCAACATAACGGCAGCATAACGGCAGCATAAAGCCAGTATAACGGCAGGATAAAGCCAGTATAACGGCAGCATAAAGCCAGTATAACGGCAGCATAACGGCAGCATAAACGCCAGTAAACAGCCAGTATAACGGCAGCATAAAGCCAGTATAACGGCAGCATAAAGCCAGTATAACGGCAGCATAAAGCCAACATAACGGCAGCATAAAGCCAGGCAGCATAAAGCCAGTATAACGGCAGCATAAAGCCAGTATAACGGCAGCAGCATAAACGCAGCATAACGGCAGCATAAAGCCAGAATAACGGCAGTATAACAGCGGCAACATAACTGCCGGCAGTATAACGGCAGCATAAAGCCAACATAACGGCAGCATAAAGCATAAAGCCAGTATAACGGCAGCAGCATATAACGGCAGTATAAAGCCAGTATAACGGCATAAAGCCAGTATAACGGCAGCATAAAGCCAACATAACGGCAGCATAACGGCAGTATAACGGCAGCATAAAGCCAGTATAACGGCAGCATAAAGCCAGTATAACGGCAGTATAACGGCAGCATAAAGCCAGTATAACGGCAGCATAAAGCCAACATAACGGCAGCATAACGGCATAACGGCAGTATAACGGCAGCATAAAGCCAACATAACGGCAGCCATAACGGCAGCATAAAGCCAGTAACGGCAGCATAACGGCAGCATAACGGCAGCATAACAGCAGCATAAAGCCAGTATAACGGCAGTATAAAGCCAGTATAACAGCAGCATAAAGCCAGTATAACGGCAGCATAAAGCCAACATAACGGCAGCATAACGGCAGCATAAAGCCAGTATAACAGCAGCATAAAGCCAGTATAACAGCAGCATAAAGCCAACATAACGGCAGCATAAAGCCAGTATAACGGCAGTATAAAGCCAACATAACGGCAGCATAAAGCCAGTATAACGGCAGCATAAAGCCAGTATAACGGCAGGATAAAGCCAACATAACGGCAGCATAACGTAAAGCCAGTATAACGCAGCATAAAGCCAGTATAACGGCAGTATAAAGCCAGTATAACGGCAGTATAAAGCCAGTATAAAGCCAATATAACGGCAGCATAACGGCAGTATAACAGCAGCATAAAGCCAGTATAACGGCAGTATAAAGCCAGTATAACAGTATAAAAGCCAGTATAACGGCAGCATAAAGCCAGTATAACGCAGCATAAAGCCATAAAGTATAACAGCAGCATAAAGCCAGTATAACAGCAGCATAAAGCCAGTATAACAGCCAGTATAACAGCAGTATAACGGCATAAAGCCAGTATAACGGCAGCATAAAGCCAACATAACAGTATAACAGCCAGCATAAAGCCAGTATAACCAGGCAGCATAAAGCCAGTACATAACGGCAGTATAACGGCAGCATAAAGCCAGTATAACAGCAGTATAAAGCCAACATAACGGCAGCATAACGGCAGTATAACGGCAGTATAACAGCAGCATAAAGCCAGTATAACGGCAGTATAAAGCCAGTATAACAGCAGTATAAAGCCAGTATAACAGCAGCATATAAAGCCAGTATAACCAGTATAACGCATAAAGCCAAATAACGGCAGCCCAGTATAACGGCAGCATAAAGCCAACATAACGGCAGTATAACGCCAGTATAACAGCATAAAGCCAGTATAACGCAGCATAAAGCATAAAGCCAGTATAACGGCAGCATAAAGCCAGTATAACGGCAGGATAAAGCCAGTATAACGGCAGCATAAAGCCAGTATAACGGCAGCATAAAGCCAGTATAACGGCAGCATAAAGCCAGTATAACGGCAGCATAAAGCCAGTATAACGGCAGCATAAAGCCAGTATAACGGCAGTATAAAGCCAGTATAACGGCAGCATAAAGCCAGTATAACGGCAGCATAAAGCCAGTATAACGGCAGCATAAAGCCAACATAACGGCAGTATAACAGCAGCATAAAGCCAGTATAACGGCAGCATAAAGCCAACATAAAGCCAGTATAACAGCAGTATAAAGCCAACATAACGGCAGCATAACGGCAGCATAAAGCCAGTATAACGGCAGCATAAAGCCAGTATAACGGCAGCATAAAGCCAGTATAACGGCTGCATAACGGCAGCATAAAGCCAGTATAACGGCAGCATAAAGCCAGTATAACGGCAGCATAAAGCCAGTATAACGGCAGTATAAAGCCAGTATAACAGCAGCATAAAGCCAGTATAACGGCAGGATAAAGCCAGTATAACGGCAGCATAAAGCCAGTATAACGGCAGCATAACGGCAGCATAATGGCAGTATAACGGCAGCATAAAGCCAACATAACGGCAGCATAACGGCAGTATAACGGCAGCATAAAGCCAACATAACGGCAGCATAACGGCAGCATAACTGCATTATAAAGCCAGTATAACGACAGCATGAAGCCAACATAACGGCAGCATAACGGCAGTATAACGGCAGCATAAAGCCAGTATAACGGCAGCATAAAGCCAACATAACGGCAGCATAACGGCAGCATAAAGCCAGTATAACGGCAGCATAAAGCCAACATAACGGCAGTATAACGCAGCATAAAGCGGCAGTATAACGGCAGTATAACATATAAAGCCAACATAACGGCAGCATAACGGCAGTATAACAGCAGCATAAAGCCAGTATAACAGCAGCATAAAGCCAGTATAACGGCAGCATATAAAGCCAGTATAACAGCAGCATAAAGCCAGTATAACGGCAGCATAAAGCCAGTATAAACGGCATAAAGCCAACATAACGGCAGCATAAAGCCAGTATAACAGCAGCATAAAGCCAGTATAACGCAGTATAAAGCCAGTATAACAGCAGCATAAAGCCAGTATAACGGCAGCATAAAGCATAAAGCCAGTATAACGGCAGCATAAAGCCAGTATAACGGCAGCATAAAGCCAGTATAACGGCAGTATAAAGCCAACATAACGGCAGCATAACGGCAGTATAACAGCAGCATAAAGCCAGTATAACGGCAGCATAAAGCCAGTATAACAGCAGCATAAAGCCAGTATAACGGCAGTATAAAGCCAGTATAACGGCAGTATAAAGCCAGTATAAAGCCAATATAACGGCAGCATAACGGCAGTATAACAGCAGCATAAAGCCAGTATAACGCCAGTATAACGGCAGCATAAAGCCAGTATAACGGCAGGATAAAGCCAGTATAACGGCAGCATAAAGCCAGTATAACGGCAGCATAACGGCAGCATAATGGCAGAATAACGGCAGCATAGCGCCAACATAACTGCAGCATAACGGCAGTATAACGGCAGCATAAAGCCAACATAACGGCAGCATAACGGCAGCATAACTGCATTATAAAGCCAGTATAACGACAGCATGAAGCCAACATAACGGCAGCATAACGGCAGTATAACGGCAGCATAAAGCCAGTATAACGGCAGCATAAAGCCAACATAACGGCAGCATAACGGCAGCATAAAGCCAGTATAACGGCAGCATAAAGCCAACATAACGGCAGCATAACGGCAACATAACGGCAGCATAACGGCAGCATAACGGCAGTATAACGGCAGCATAAAGCCAACATAACGGCAGCATAACGGCAGCATAACGGCAGCATAACAGCAGCATAAAGCCAGTATAACGGCAGTATAAAGCCAGTATAACAGCAGCATAAAGCCAGTATAACGCCAGTATAACAGCAGCATAAAGCCAGTATAACAGCAGCATAAAGCCAGTATAACGGCAGCATAAAGCCAGTATAACGGCAGTATAAAGCCAGTATAACGGCAGTATAAAGCCAGTATAACGGCAGTATAAAGCCAACATAACGGCAGCATAACGGCAGTATAACGGCAGCATAAAGCCAGTATAACGGCAGCATAAAGCCAGTATAACAGCAGCATAAAGCCAGTATAACGGCAGCATAAAGCCAGTATAACGGCAGCATAAAGCCAACATAACGGCAGCATAAAGCCAGTATAACGGCAGCATAAAGCCAGTATAACGGCAGGATAAAGCCAGTATAACGGCAGCATAAAGCCAGTATAACGGCAGCATAACGGCAGCATAAATCCAGTATAACGGCAGCATATAGCCAGTATAACGGCAGTATAAAGCCAGTATAACAGCAGCATAAAGCCAGTATAACGGCAGGATAAAGCCAGTATAACGGCAGCATAAAGCCAGTATAACGGCAGCATAACGGCAGCATAATGGCAGAATAACGGCAGCATAGCGCCAACATAACTGCAGCATAACGGCAGTATAACGGCAGCATAAAGCCAACATAACGGCAGCATAACGGCAGCATAACGGCAGTATAAAGCCAGTATAACGGCAGTATAACGACAGCATGAAGCCAACATAACGGCAGCATAACGGCAGTATAACGGCAGCATAAAGCCAGTATAACGGCAGCATAAAGCCAACATAACGGCAGCATAACGGCAGCATAAAGCCAGTATAACGGCAGCATAAAGCCAACATAACGGCAGCATAACGGCAGCATAACGGCAGTATAACGGCAGCATAAAGCCAACATAACGGCAGCATAACGGCAGCATAACAGCAGCATAAAGCCAGTATAAAGGCAGTATAAAGCCAGTATAACAGCAGCATAAAGCCAGTATAACGGCAGCATAAAGCCAACATAACGGCAGCATAAAGCCAGTATAACGGCAGCATAAAGCCAACATAACAGCAGCATAAAGCCAGTATAACGGCAGCATAACGGCAGTATAAAGCCAGTATAACAGCAGTATAACGGCATAAAGCCAGTATAACAGCAGCATAAAGCCAGTATAACAGCAGCATAAAGCCAGTATAACGGCAGTATAAAGCCAGTATAACGGCAGTATAAAGCCAGTATAACGGCAGCATAAAGCCAGTATAACGGCAGTATAAAGCCAGTATAACGGCAGTATAAAGCCAGTATAAAGCCAGTATAACGGCAGCATAAAGCCAGTATAACAGCAGCATAAAGCCAGTATAACGGCAGCATAAAGCCAGTATAACGGCAGTATAACAGCAGCATAAAGCCAGTATAACGGCAGCATAAAGCCAACATAACGGCAGCATAACGGCAGTATAACAGCAGCATATAACGCAGCAGTAACGGCAGCATAACAGTATAACGGCAGCAGCCAGTATAACGGCAGCCAGTATAACAGCAGTATAAAGCCAGTATAACGGCAGCATAAAGCCAGTATAACGGCAGCATAACGGCAGCATAACAGCAGCATAAAGCCAGTATAACGCAGCATAAAGCCAGTATAACGGCAGTATAAAGCCAGTAGCAGCATAAAGCCAGTATAACGGCAGTATAAAGCCAACAAACGCCAGCATAACGGCAGCATAACGCCAGTATAACGGCAGCATAAAGCAGTATAACAGCAGCATAAAGCCAGTATAACGGCAGTATAAAGCCAGTATAACAGCAGTATAAAGCCAGTATAACAGCAGTATAAATCCAGTATAACAGCAGCATAAAGCCAGCATAACGGCAGTATAAAGCCAGTATAACGGCAGCATAAAGCCAGTATAACAGCAGCATAAAGCCAGTATAACGCAGCATAAAGCCAGTATAACGGCAGTATAAAGCCAGTATAACAGCAGCATAACGGCAGTATAAAGCCAGTATAACGGCAGTATAAAGCCAGTATAACAGCAGCATAAAGCCAGTATAACGGCAGTATAAAGCCAGTATAACGGCAGTATAAAGCCAGTATAACAGCAGTATAACAGCAGCATAAAGCCAGTATAATGGCAGTATAACAGCAGCATAAAGCCAGTATAACAGCAGCATAAAGCCAGTATAACGGCAGTATAAAGCCAGTATAACAGCAGCATAAAGCCAGTATAACGGCAGCATAAAGCCAGTATAACGGCAGCATAAAGCCAGTATAACGGCAGCATAAAGCATAAAGCCAGTATAACGGCAGCATAAAGCCAGTATAACGGCAGCATAAAGCAGTATAACGCAGCATAAAGCCAGTATAACGGCAGTATAACAGCATAAAGCCAGTATAACGGCAGCATAAAGCCAGTATAACAGCATAACGCCAGTATAACGGCAGCCATAACGCAGCCAGTATAACGGCAGCATAAAGCCAGTATAACGTCAGCATAAAGCCAGTATAACGGCAGTATAAAGCATAACGGCAGTATAACGCAGTATATCAGTAAAGCCAGTATAACGGCAGCATAAAGCCAGTATAACGGCAGCATAAAGCCAGTATAACGGCAGCATAAAGCCAGTATAACGTCAGCATAAAGCCAGTATAACGACAGCATAAAGCCAGTATAACGGCAGCATAAAGCCAGTATAACGGCAGCATAAACCCAGTATAACGGCAGCATAAAGCCAGTATAACGGCAGCATAAAGCCAGTATAACGGCAGCATAAAGCCAGTATAACGGCAGTATAACGGCAGCATAAAGCCAGTATAACGGCAGCATAAAGCCAGTATAACGGCAGTATAACAGCAGCATAAAGCCAGTATAACGGCAGCATAAAGCCAGTATAACGGCAGTATAACGGCAGCATAAAGCCAGTATAACGGCAGCATAAAGCCAGTATAACGGCAGCATAACGCCAGTATAACGGCAACATAACGGCAGCATAAAGCTAGTATAACGGCAACATAACGGCAGCATAACGGCAGTATAACGGCAGCATAAAGCCAATATAAAGACAGCATAAAGCCAGTATAAAGACAGCATAAAGACAGCATAAAGACAGCATAATGCCAATATAAAGACAGCATAAAGACAGCATAAAGCCAACATAAAGCCAACGTAAAGCCAATATAAAGACAACATATAGACAGCATAAAGCCAACATAACGCCAATATAAAGACAACATATAGACAGCGTAAAGCCAACATAACGCCAATATAAAGACAACATATAGACAGCGTAAAGCCAACATAACGCCAATATAAAGACAGCATAAAGACAGCATAAAGCCAACATAACGCCAATATAAAGACAACATAAAGACAGCATATAGACAGCATAAAGCCAACATAAAGCCAATATAAAGACAACATAAAGACAGCATAAAGACAGCATAAAGCCAGCATAAAGCCAACATAAAGCCAATATAAAGACAGCATAAAGCCAATATAAAGACAGCATAAAGACAGCACAAAGACAGCATAAAGCCAGCATAAAGCCAATATAAAGACAGCATAAAGACAGCATAAAGCCAATATAAATCCAATATAAAGACAGCATAAAGCCAGCATAAAACCAGCATAAATACAGCATAAAACCAGCATAAAGCCTAAAGCATAACGTCAGCCCTAAACTAAACAACAGGCACAATGTCTTGGCTTTGCAACACCATTGTAGCTGTGAAATGAAGCTTTATTAAACTGCAATATTCTCCACCTACCACCTGCTGTATTCTCATAATGAGAGAGAACATGAGGATTCAAATTAGGGGAGAGAGACAGAGGCCAACGCTTTGCCTTCATTTTACAATCAAGGGCTGCAGTCTGGTCTAATTTGTGAAAATCTCAATAGGACAAGTTAGAATGAAAGAGAAAGAATGAGGTGAGGCACACTGGAAGAGGAGGGGGTACTGTGTACAGATAAAGCAATCCTTTCTTTCACTATGCACTGCAAGACTTTCACTATATCCTTGTTTTCTTTCCTTCACTATATCCTTGTTTTATTTCCTTCACTAGATCCTTGTTTTATTTCCTTCACTATATCCTTGTTTTATTTCCTTCACTATATCCTTGTTTTATTTCCTTCACTATATCCTTGTTTTATTTCCTTCACTATATCCTTGTTTTATTTCCCTCGCTATATCCTTGTTTTATTTCCTTCACTATATCCTTGTTTTATTTCCTTCACTATATCCTTGTTTTATTTCCTTCACTATATCCTTGTTTTATTTCCTTCACTAGATCCTTGTTTTATTTCCTTCACTATATCCTTGTTTTATTTCCTTCGCTATATCCTTGTTTTATTTCCTTCACTATATCCTTCAACTTACATCCACATTGTGATTGTGATAAAACCAAATGACATTGTTGCATCTAACTGCTAACTGTTAGTGCTACTAATATACTTACTTGGTGACTTTCACAACCGAGTCAGCAGAGTGTGCTACATCGGCATACAGTTCATTGTTATTAATTATTGTGTGTAATGACGAATGAAGAATCAATATTTTTTAGATTGAGTATTTATTGGGTCATTATGTTAGCATATTATGTATGTTTGTAATAGTGTGTTATATGTGAAAATGTGTTCATGTTATAAATTGTATTTTAATGTTTAAGGACTCTTGGAAGATTAGTTCAAATGGGGACTAAAATATATACAAATCAAATCAAATCAAATCAAATGACAACCAAACGCTCCGTGTCAAATTGTGTGTATTGTTCAGAAAACAAAACAAAAAGAACAAGGGGTACTGAATGCAAAACACCGGAAATGAAGAAGAGAACTGCTGAGGAGGTAATGAATACAACTCAACCAGATAAATGCTCAATGCTTTCTAGCACTGTGACATTCCATCATTATATTAATATCTCGGTGCATCTAGAGACAATGTACAGCAGCATGACAGTTGTTCTCCACCTCATGTATCCAAATTCCGTCCTGCTGTACTGTATGTAATCACCTGATCATTATGTCACGACTTTCGATCCACTTCTCATTTTCCATTTGTTTTGTCTTTGTTTCACACACCTGTTTTCAAATCCCACAATCACCTGTTTATTATTTAAAACTCTGTTCCCCACATGATTTTTGTGAGTGATCGTTTGTTGTATTGTGGTCCGTATTTGTGTGGCCATGTATATATTTAGATTTTTTTGCGCAAAAGTGTTTTTATTACTCATATCTGCTGTCCTGCGCCCGACTCATCTCACCAGCTATGCACAGACGACGTTACATTATAGCACC
The DNA here is from genome assembly GCF_034236695.1 of Oncorhynchus nerka. Classification (NCBI taxonomy): domain Eukaryota; kingdom Metazoa; phylum Chordata; class Actinopteri; order Salmoniformes; family Salmonidae; genus Oncorhynchus; species Oncorhynchus nerka. The sequence continues at coordinate 99,861,621 of NC_088408.1, read as the reverse complement.
CACCCAATACAAATTACAGGAAGGAAGGAGAGAGAAATGATCTAGTCAGCATATGAAATTGGATCATTAAGATATTTTATTTCTAATTTTAGGACCTGGTATGTATAAATAAAAAACAGACTACTGTAGCCCATAGAAAAACATTAAATAACAAATTCATAAATGCCAAACAAATCTATCATAAGGACTACATTTTAATCAATCATTAGTCCAACAGTTGCAAACGAGAGTTTCTAATGGACAAATTCATGTTTATCTCCGTTGACTTCTGTGTAAGAATTTTATTTTTTAACAGAATCTGGCCAAACGAATACACCTCTGATCACACGCAAACACAGTTCACTTTCAAAGTAGCCACATACAAACGGCAACACCACGGTGCTCCCCTACAGAGTGCTGTTGAGGCTACTGTAGACCTTCGTTGCAAAACAGTGTGGTTTAATCAATTATTTGGTGATGTATTTAGTATAGTTTTATCTAAAATGGAAGTCACTAAGGAGGATGATCCTCCCCTTCTTCTTCTGAGGATGATCCTCCCCTTGTTCTTCTAAGGAGGATGATCCTCCCCTTGTTCTAAGGAGGATGATATTCCCCTTCTTCTAAGGAGGATGATCCTCCCCTTCTTCTAAGGAGGATGATCCTCCCCTTCTTCTAAGGAGGATGATCCTCCCCTTCTTCTAAGGAGGATGATCCTCCCCTTCTTCTAAGGAGGAGGATGATCCTCCCCTTCTTCTAAGGAGGATGATATTCCCCTTCTTCTAAGGAGGATGATCCTCCCCTTCTTCTAAGGAGGATGATCCTCCCCTTCTTCTAAGGAGGAGGATGATCCTCCCCTTCTTCTAAGGAGGATGATATTCCCCTTCTTCTAAGGAGGATGATATTCCCCTTCTTCTAAGGAGGATGATATTCCCCTTCTTCTAAGGAGCCTCCATTGTAGGACATATAAAAAAGCTCAGTAAATATAGATTTTTTTTTTTGGCACATATTTTACACCTTTCTTGATTGGCACAAAACCACCTCCATGCTATGATTCATTAATATGGTTTACATTCAGATGAAGGTTATATATCTATATATATGTCTGTTACGAATCCCTTTTGGCCCGACAGTCTAGGGGGGATGGTAATGAGACCCGTAACATAACTCATGCAAATTATTATTGTGACAAAGTAAAAGTGTGCACGAAATAACCACGACAACAGAAATCTACCGTCAAACTCTAGGTTTATTTATAAACACACGGTAATGGGGGGAGCAGGAAAAGGGGCTGAGCTGGACCCAAGAAAAGAAACAATAAGTATTCAAAAACACCCCTAAGCTAGACTAGCCTACTTTAACAACAGCTAACTAACTAACCAAAAATACAGTGGGTGGTCCGCCCAGTTCTAACTAGTGTATTTAACAAAGTTCACCTACGGGTAGTGTATGCCCATGGGCGACTTGTCTTGGTTTCCCCCTTTTCCCACCAGCAACAAACACCATAACCCAAAAACAATACTCACAGGTGATGACAAAGTGCTATGAGGTGCTTAAACAAAAGAGAGGTTATGACACAAAGCGAGAGTGAAACACAGAGACCTACAGACATGGCATTTACAGACATGGCATTTACAGAGAGATTGAGCGAGAGATTGAGCTAGAGATTGAGCTCTAGAGCAAACAAATGATGGGGTTTTTAAACCATGGGGAAGGAACTGTGATAGGGTAGGAAATAGGAGGAGGTGTGTCTTCTGATTGATGATTGATTGTTGACTGATTGGGGAGTGATGATTTTCACCTGTGAGGGGAGAAGGAGAGAAAAGAAACACACACACAGGATACACACACACACAGGATAACTGTATCCGTAACACTCCCACCCTTAAAAGAGCAACCCTAGGGGTTGCGACTACAGTATTTCAATAAATACTCACAACAAAGCAACAACCTTGCAAAACATACAGAAATCATTTTCACACACGAGACAAAGCATCTGCCAACACATTATCAGAACCCTTTTTGTGGCGGATCTCCAAATTATAATTTTGTACAATCAGCGCCCAACGCATAAGGCGCTGGTTCTGGTTGTACATTCGGTGGAGAAAAACTAAGGGGTTATGGTCAGTATATACTATCACGGGTAGGGCACTGGAACCAATATATACTTCAAAGTATTGCAGAGCCAACAACAAAGCAAGAGCTTCTTGTTCTATTGTCGCATAGTTTGTTTGACATTTATTAAATTTACGTGAAAAATAACAAACGGGATGATCCACTCCACTCTTGTCCTGCTGCAGTAGAACAGCACCAGCACCTCTGGCACTAGCATCTACTTCAAGTTTGAACGGTTGTTCAAAATCTGGAGCAGCAAGTACAGGTGTACTACATAAGAGTGCTTTCGCTGGACCACACAAATGATCTAGCCGGACTAAGCAAATCGGTCAATGGAGCAACTACCGCAGAGCCAACCATCCCTAAAAAGCGGCGTAGCTCTCGTCTGGTGGTAGGTGCAGGGAATGCAGTTATAGCCAAGACCTTGGCATCAACAGGGCGCACCTGTCCATGGCCAACCTCTTTACCGAGATAGGTAACAGTAGCCTTCCCAAACTCGCACTTTGCCAAGTTCAGGGTTAGAGAAGCAGCTGCCAACCGTTCACATACTACCCTTAGCGAGTCAACATGATCTGACCACTCAGACGAATAAATCACTAGGTCATCAAGGTATGCACTACAATTAGGAACGCCAGCTAATACGGAGTTAACCAGTCGTTGGAAAGTGGCTGGTGCATTTCGCATCCCAAAAGCCATGACTGAGTACTGTAGGAAGTTGTCTGGGGTCACAAAGGCAGAAATCTCAGAAGCACGTGAAGTTAACGGAACCTGCCAGTAACCTTTTAAGAGGTCTAACTTGGTTACATACTTAGCAGCACCAATAGTGTCGATACAGTCGTCCAGTCGGGGTAACGGGAACGAATCTGGCATTGTGACAGAATTTACCTTTCGATAATCTGTACATAACCTGGACGTACCATCAGGTTTAGGAACCAAAATGCAAGGAGAACTCCAAGGGCTTGAACTTGGCTTAGCCAGGTCATTCTCCAACAAATATTTCACCTCATCCCTCATTATCTTCCTCTTGGAAGCGTTGATACGATATGGGTGTTGCTTGATAGGTGTAGCATTTCCAACAATAATGTCATGTTCCAACACATTTGTGCGAGTAGGAACGTCATTAAAGAGACATGGAAAACTGTGTAGTAGCCTCACAATATCATTGGCCTGTCCATCCGTTAAATGAACCAGACCGGATTGGATAGACAGCAACATTGCTGAGTTGGGCAATCTAACACACTGCTGCTGAGTATTGCGCAACTCCAAGCCATCAACATCATCAATATGACAGTCCACTATCATAGCAGTAGTAGCAGAGGAGACAGCAGTACCTTCCTCTGTTTTTGAACTCTCTAACTGTGTGATGGGTCGGGTGTGGTAAGCTTTCAACATGTTAATGTGACACACACGAGATTGGCGTTGTCTATCAGGAGTTTGAAGCACATAGTCAGTTTCACTTATTTTCTTTTCAATTAAATAAGGACCCGAGAAACGAGCTGACAGTGAAGATCCTGGAACAGGTAATAACACCAGTACTTGGTCACCTGGCTGTAGTGGACGAGAAACAGCCTCTTTATCATAGTGTCTTTTCATGCTCCTCTGTGAGGAAGACAGAGCTTCCTTTGCGAGAGCACAAGCTTGGTGTAGGCGCTCACGAAAGCGACTAACGTAGTCCAACACATTCTCATCTCTGGTACACAACTCTTGGGACAAGAACTGTTCTTTAAGGACTTTCATTGGTCCTCTCACTGTGTGACCAAACACCAGTTCAGCCGGGCTGAAACCTAGGGACTCCTGCACAGTTTCACGAGCAGCAAACAAAACTAGAGGAACTCCCTCATCCCAATCTTTCTCAGATTCCAAACAATATTTACGTAGCATAGACTTCAGTGTCTGATGCCATCTTTCAAGTGCACCCTGAGACTCTGGGTGATAGGCGCTTGACACACGGTGCGTAATTGACAAGGATTTTAACACCTGCCTGAAGAGCTTGGATAGGAAATTGGTTCCTTGATCGCTTTGTACCACCCTAGGTAACCCGAATGTCGTGAAGAATTTTATTAAGGCTTTACTCACTACCGGGGCTGTAATCCTTCTCAGAGGAATGGCCTCGGGGTATCTTTGTAGCCATACACATTATCGTTAACAAAACTGGTTACCCGATTTTGTCTTCGGTAACTGTCCGACACAATCAACCACCACATGCTCGAATGGTTCACCTATGACAGGTATGGGACAAAGAGGAGCGGGAGGAATAACCTGATTTGGTTTTCCTGTTATCTGACATGTGTGGCATGTCCGACAGAACTGAGCCACATCTTGTTTTAAACCCGGCCAAAAGAAATGTCGAAGGATCCGATCATAAGTTTTTGTGATTCCTAAATGACCAGACCACTGGTGATCATGAGCAAGGGATAACACATTTTGTCGAAAGGCTGTAGGAATCACTATTTGGTAAACAGCATTCCAATCTCCATCCGCGTCAACATGGGATTTCCATTTACGCATGAGGAGATTACCATCAATGAAGTAAGCCACGTTCTTCTTCACATCTTCCAATGAGACAACACTAGAAAAACATTTAGCAAGCTTGTTGTCAACCTTTTGGTTAGCAATCAGCTGCTCATGAGTGACTGCTAACTGTATTGCATCAGCAATAAGTTCAACGTTCTTTGATTCTTTCCTGGGCTGTTTGTCAGAGGTGATCAGCTTCTCAGAGGTATCACACAATCCATCTTCTTGATCAACCTCTTTGAACAGAACAGTGTTCGACAAATCTATCACGTCACCCTCTTGTAGTGCCTGAGCACGAGTGACAGCACAAGCGGGGAACACATGTGGATAACTCTGTGCCAGCTCATTCGAGAGAGAGTGGTCACTTTTATCCAATACTTCCAATACGGGTACTACCTTTCCTCCGGCAATATCGTTACCCATTATAAAGGTCACACCTTTCACTGGCAACATAGGGCGTACCCCCACTCTGAATATTCCACTGATTAACTCAGAGTGTACTTTCACAAAGTGCAATGGCACTGGGACAAAACCCATTTCAATACCCTGCACTAACACACTGGAACCACAGTATGTATCGTCAGATAAGGACAACACATCTGACAATATAAACGACTGCGCCGCACCAGTATCTCTAAGGATTTTAACCGGTCGCTGAGACGCTTCGTCATTCGTTAGGGACACAAACCCTCGAAAATGAATGGTTCATAACTGCGGTCGGGGATTGAGACTTTCAAACTACAGTTACCCTGAGGCACCTGTTTTGTTGCAGACCTCACAACCGTACGAATTAGAGCAACACCTGTTGGTGGCTTGGCACGAAGAGGCATCCCTTGTTTGCGTTTAAGCAGGAAGCAATCATTAATCATATGTCCTACTTTATGACAATAGAAACAGGGACGCTCATTCTTCTGGCGTGCTTGATATACTACTGCTGGCCGACTAGGGCTAAAGGTAGGAAACTCAGTGGCTCTACTCTCAGTTTGAGCCGAAAACACACTCTTGTGCGTCAACACAAACTCGTCTGCCAACACAGACGCTTCTGCCAGGGAGGATACTTTCTGTTCGTTTAGGTAAACTACAATGCGTTCGGGTAAGCAATTTTTAAACTCTTCCAACAAGATTAACTCCCGGAGAGAGTTGAAATCAGTTACCTTACTAGCAGCATGCCATTTATCAAACAGATTTCCCTTGTCTCTAGCAAATTCCACATAAGTCTTACTAGAAGACTTTCTATGAGACCTAAATCTCTGTCGGTATGCCTCAGGCACAAGCTCATAGGCACGAAGAACAGTAGCTTTGACCACTTCATAAGTCAAACTGTCCTCCAGAGGTAGCGCTGACAAAACCTCTTGGGCTTTACCAGTTAATTTACACTGAAGTAATAGGCACCATACCTCTTCAGGCCATTTCAATGCTACGGCTATACGCTCAAATACACAAAAATAGGTGTCAACCTCTGACTCTCTGAACAAAGGTACTAAGGCAATCTGCCTACTAATGTCAAACGTGTTTGAGGACACAGCAGGTGAGGACGGCTCACAAACAGGCACAGTAGGACCGGAGGCTAGCCTCGCTATCTCTGCCTCCAGTTCCATATGGCGCATTTTGAACTCCAACTGCCTTTGTTCTCTGTCTGCCTCAATTTTACACATCTCCAAATGCCGTTGTTCTCGTTCTTTTTCTGCCTCTATTTTACATATCTCCAACTGGAGAGTCTCTTGCCTAATTTTGGCTCTCTCTTCCACCTCCAGTTGGAACTGTGCTAAACGGACATCCCTCCTGGCATCACCATTTGACAGTGGGGAGAGTGGATCAAAACGGGACAATGTGGCTGGTGTTTTAGCCTCTCCCTCATTATCAGACACCAATGGGCTTACAGGAGCAGCAACATCCGCTACAGGGGTAGTAGACTCAGGCAGCGGTAACACAAGCACCTGCTCTTCCAACAAAACATTTAACACTAGCTGTTTAACCTCCGCCTTAACTAAACTCTGCGGAATCGATACTGAATAATGGTCAGCCAAGGTCATTAAATCAACTCTACGACATTTGTCAAAAACCTCCCATGAAGGGTTATCCAAAAAGGATCTCAAATCAAAAGTAGTCATGTTACACTACTTCACAAGTGCCAAAGAAAATAGCAAACACTAATCCTACTTCAGCTATGACGCTCAACACTGAACTATACCACTACAACAATCTACATGAGCGGCATGGGTGTCAGTTATGACAGATCCCGGACGAGCCCCCACTTATGTTACGAATCCCTTTTGGCCCGACAGTCTAGGGGGGATGGTAATGAGACCCGTAACATAACTCATGCAAATTATTATTGTGACAAAGTAAAAGTGTGCACGAAATAACCACGACAACAGAAATCTACCGTCAAACTCTAGGTTCATTTATAAACACACGGTAATGGGGGGAGCAGGAAAAGGGGCTGAGCTGGACCCAAGAAAAGAAACAATAAGTATTCAAAAACACCCCTAAGCTAGACTAGCCTACTTTAACAACAGCTAACTAACTAACCAAAAATACAGTGGGTGGTCCGCCCAGTTCTAACTAGTGTATTTAACAAAGTTCACCTACGGGTAGTGTATGCCCATGGGCGACTTGTCTTGGTTTCCCCCTTTTCCCACCAGCAACAAACACCATAACCCAAAAACAATACTCACAGGTGATGACAAAGTGCTATGAGGTGCTTAAACAAAAGAGAGGTTATGACACAAAGCGAGAGTGAAACACAGAGACCTACAGACATGGCATTTACAGACATGGCATTTACAGAGAGATTGAGCGAGAGATTGAGCTAGAGATTGAGCTCTAGAGCAAACAAATGATGGGGTTTTTAAACCATGGGGAAGGAACTGTGATAGGGTAGGAAATAGGAGGAGGTGTGTCTTCTGATTGATGATTGATTGTTGACTGATTGGGGAGTGATGATTTTCACCTGTGAGGGGAGAAGGAGAGAAAAGAAACACACACACAGGATACACACACACACAGGATAACTGTATCCGTAACAATGTCCATGCTACCATTCATTTATATTGGTTACTTACCTTCAGATGAAGGTTTAAAATCTATATATATCTCCATACTTCCATTAATTTAAAGTTCTGCCTCTTACCACCGCCAATGCGGAAGGCTGAGACACAACACATGAAACAACAAAAAAAAGCAGATATCTCTACTTTAACCTGACTGATTTTGATGGGGATTTTGTTTATTATGTTAATTAGATTGACACACGGGCGAATCAAACTCTGAAGGAGTTAATGCACATCCAATCAGCCTTTAGCCTTACCCAGACTGATTTAATAGCAATACGAGAAAAGGTATACTACACTCTATTCCCTAGATAGTGGACGACTGCCAGAGTACTATTCCCTAGATAGTGCACTACTACGAGAGTCCTATTCCCTAGATAGTGCACTACTTTATACTACACTCTATTCCCTAGATAGTGCACTACTTTATACTACACTCTATTCCCTAGATAGTGCACTACTACGAAAGTCCTATTCCCTAGATAGTGCACTACTTTATACTACACTCTATTCCCTAGATAGTGCACTACTTTATACTACACTCTATTCCCTAGATAGTGCACTACTTTATACTACACTCTATTCCCTAGATAGTGCACTACTTTATACTACACTCTATTCCCTAGATAGTGCACTACTTTATACTACACTCTATTCCCTAGATAGTGCACTACTACGAGAGTCCTATTCCCTAGATAGTGCACTACTTTATGCTACACTCTATTCCCTAGATAGTGCACTACTTTATGCTACACTCTTTTCCCTAGATAGTGCACTACTACCAGAGCCCTATTGTCAAAATCCCCCCTGGTCAAAAGTAGTAATATAGGGAACCTTTTGGGGACGTAGCCAAAGGCCTTCCAAGCCGCTACCAAACCAATCCGATCCCAGAAGTGGATAAAGAGCTGTCCACATTGCCAAACCCCAGGGAGTCCAATCCATCAACCCACCTATAAAATGTATAATCCCTTCATCTGTTTGATAATATAATCCCTGTGAACTGTACAGTGTTAAGATTGGAAATGGATACATCCAGGACACAACTAGTGATCGCAATCTTTAAACGTAACATCCAATAATAAAATGTTTGCCTTTTTAGTATATGAAAAGGCAATCAAATGAGGGAGAAAACAAAAAAAGTGTGTGTGCTTGTTAGCTTGTCTTAAAGTAGTTATGGTTATAAAATAATTTCCAGTGGAAGTCAGTGCAGAGGTAATGGTTATAGTAGTACTAATGTTAGGGACTGGTGGTAGTTGAAAAATGTAGGTAGATCGAAATATTGCTAAATTGATTGATTGACTGATTGAGAGGGCAGCCTGAACATTTTGGTCTGGTTTCTCTGGTTTGAACAGTTCAAGAGTTGCTATTATTCTTGGTGGGTTATTTGGGGCGGCAGGTAGCCTAGTGGTTAGAGCTAGCAAGATCGAATCCCCGAGTTGACAAGGTAAAAATCTGTTGTTCTGCCCCTGAAACAAGGCAGTTAACCCAAAGTTCCTAGGCCGTCATTGAAAACAAGAATTTGTTCTTAACTGACTTGCCTAGTTAAATAAAGGTCAAATAGAATAAAATACATTTAAGTGGTAATGCCAGAGAAGTGCCAGTTTGCCAGTTTGTTGGATATATTGGCGCAGGTGTTGTTAGGGCACTATCGCTTTTATACAATGGGTTACCAACATATTCACATAATGATCGACATGATTCATTTATTCATACTACTTCATCCTTCCATAAGATATAGGCCCGACACAAATCTAGGGTTGCTAGAGACGTGACCTAGTCGTTCCTTCTTTTTGTTCTGTATCTATGGACGTGACCCAGTCGTTCCTTCTTTGTGTTCTGTATCTATGGACGTGACCTAGTCGTTCCTTCTTTGTGTTCTGTATCTATGGACGTGACCCAGTCGTTCCTTCTTTGTGTTCTGTATCTATGGACGTGACCTAGTCGTTCCTTCTTTGTGTTCTGTATCTATGGACGCGACCCAGTCGTTCCTTCTTTGTGTTCTGTATCTATGGACGCGACCCAGTCGTTCCTTCTTTTTGTTCTGTATCTATGGACGCGACCCAGTCGTTCAGTCTTTGTGTTCTGTATCTATGGACGCGACCCAGTCGTTCCTTCTTTGTGTTCTGTATCTATGGACGCGACCCAGTCGTTCTTTCTTTTTGTTCTGTATCTATGGACGCGACCCAGTCGTTCAGTCTTTGTGTTCTGTATCTATGGACGCGACCCAGTCGTTTGTTCTAAATGTTCGATCGCCATACTGACGGGCAACGTTCTTATCCCTTGCTTGTTAGCTAGTCAACTAAGGCTAATTTACAGTCACGCCAAAAATTGCTGCCAGAATATCAGCGAAGTATTTGCGTTTGTTTAAGCTGTTTTCTAGTGACGTTTATTTGGATACATCCATAACAATGAGATAATGAGGTGCGATTTCGCCTGGCAGAGAAAATGTGCTCTCTCATCAGGACACTGTTGTTCAGAGGAGCTAGCCAACAACACAGCCAACAACACAGCTAACAACACAGCTAACAACACAGCCAACAACACAGCTAACAACACAGCTAACAACACAGCTAACAACACAGCCAACAACACAGCTAACAACACAGCCAACAACACAGCTAACAACACAGCTAACAACACAGCTAACAACACAGCTAACAACACAGCTAACAACACAGCCAACAACACAGCCAACAACACAGCCAACAACACAGCCAACAACACAGCTAACAACACAGCTAACAACACAGCTAACAACACAGCCAACAACACAGCCAACAACACAGCTAACAACACAGCTAACAACACAGCCAACAACACAGCTAACAACACAGCTAACAACACAGCTAACACAACCACTTCAAACTGAAGCTGGAAAGACTTCAAACTAGCTGCACTTCATTTCATTTGACCTTTTTTCAATTGATATTTCTTTGTAAATTTATGCATCCATAAAAATGATGCCAGCTGATTCATGATTTCGACTGGCTGAGAAACGCTGCCTGTCTGTCTCTCTCGTCCAGACTCCCGACCCCTACACGCTCATTACTATGAGACACTTGAAGATCGAATTTGAATATTGAAACAATGTTGCAAATTTCAGAGAGACAGACAGCAAGGTTTATACAAATCTCCGCTGTTGAAATCTAAATGTTATTATTAAAGACGTGAGATAATGTCTAGATGCTTTTTATAGTGGAGATCAAGTTTATAAATTCCCTGGCTGGGCTGATGAGACAGTGGATTGCACAGTCAGATGGAACGGAGTAAATAAGCATTTTAACGTCATAGATTTTGCTGGTGTTAACTTGTGGAATAGACACCGGCTTTTAACCAATCAGCATTCAGGATTAGACCCACCCGTTGTATAATGTATAATGAACACCCCCCTATCAACATCGATGGAACAGTAGTGGAGAGGGTAGCAAGTTTTAAGTTCCTCAGCATACACATCACAGACAAACTGAATTGGTCCACTCACACTGACAGCGTCATGAAGAAGGCGCAGCAGCGCCTCTTCAACCTCAGGAGGCTGAAGAAATTCGGCTTGTCACCAAAAGCACTCACAAACTTCTACAGATGCACAATCGAGAGCATCCTGGCGGGCTGTATCACCGCCTGGTACGGCAACTGCTCCGCCCTCAACCGTAAGGCTCTCCAGAGGGTAGTGAGGTCTGCACAACGCATCACCGGGGGCAAACTACCTGCCCTCCAGGACACCTACACCACCCGATGTTACAGGAAGGCCATAAAGATCATCAAGGACATCAACCACCCGAACCACTGCCTGTTCACCCCGCTATCATCCAGAAGGCGAGGTCAGTACAGGTGCATCAAAGCCGGGACCGAGAGACTGAAAAACAGCTTCTATCTCAAGGCCATCAGACTGTTAAACAGCCACCACTAACATTGAGTGGCTGCTGCCAACACACTGTCATTGACACTGACCCAACTCCAGCCACTTTAATAATGGGAATTGATGGGAAATGATGTAAATATATCACTAGCCACTTTAAACAATGCTACCTTATATAATGTTACTTACCCTACATTATTCATCTCATATGCATACGTATCATCATCGACTGCATCCTTATGTAATACATGTATCACTAGCCACTTTAACTATGCCACTTTGTTTACTTTGTGTACATACTCATCTCATATGTATATACTGTACTCGATACCATCTACTGTATGCTGCTCTGTACCATCACTCATTCATATATCCTTATGTACATATTCCTTATCCCCTTACACTGTGTATAAGACAGTAGTTTTGGAATTGTTAGTTAGATTACTTGTTGGTTATCACTGCATTGTCGGAACTAGAAGCACAAGCATTTCGCTACACTCGCATTAACATCTGCTAACCATGTGTATGTGACAAATAAAATTTGATTTGATTTGATTTATTTTATCTAATTAATACACATTTGAATTGTTATAGTTAATAAAGTTTTAGAAATATACAAGTAATGTTTATGTTTGTTGCTGATATTGTTCAAGACCAGTAGCATTTGAAATGTCTACCACAGTGTTCTTATGGTTAGCATTAACTCCATAAAGGGTTATGCAAATTCTAATTGTTATAGTTTATTAAAGGTTTGAGAGAATTTTAAATGAGGGAAGACTGAGTTTGGTATTTTGGCTTAAATGTCTAAGGATCCGGGTCATTTTGGATATTTACCACTGTGTTCCTATGGTTCTCATTCAAACACACGTTAAAATTCATGCAAATTTAAATTACTTAAATTAAATTACTTAAATTGCTTCTACACCTGCATTGCTTGCTGTTTGGGGTTTTAGGCTGGGTTTCTGTACAGCACTTTGAGATATCAGCTGATGAAGGAAGGGCTATATAAATACATGTGATTTGATTTAAATTTGATTTAAATAAATTTGATTTAAATAAATTTGATTTATAGTTCGAAAGATGTCAATTGTATCTCAAATCGTTCAGTCCGTTTGTATAGTTTGATATTTTGGTATTTATAGCTTAAACAGTTAAAAAGCTAAACTCTTTGGTATATATAGCTTAAACAGTTAAAAAGCTAAACTCGAATCCAAATATTTCCCATTAAAGCCTATGGAGCTTTTAAGCATATTTAAAATGGTTGTAGTTTAAAAAGTCTTTATAGCTTTGTGTTGATAGCTTGAACAGTGTAAGAGAAGTTGCATGGCTAACTCTTCCCCATGTAAGTCTATGGCCTCTTTCTTGCCATTGAAAGCACTGGGAGCTCATTTATATATTGTTGAAGAACAAAAAGTATGAATGCTATCAAAAATATTTTTTCCTCTGCTGTCTCCTGAAGTCCACGATCAGCTGCTTCGTTTTGTTGACATTAAGGGAGAGTCTATTTTCCTGCCACCACTCCGCCACATTCCTCTTCACCCTCACATTCCTCTTCACCCACACCCTGCAGTCAAGTTGTTTGATGCTGATGAATAGGCATTACACAAACTCATCATTACACTACTGTCTTTGTAAATTAAATCAACCTCTTCACCCTCATCATTCAGTTAGACCTCATTTAAATTCAATGCACGATTATCGCCCATTCATCAATGTGTCATTCATTCAGTGAGGAGAGAGAGAATCATTAGCGCCTGGCTGGGTACCAACGTCCTACAGAACATTGGCTCCAAGACAATGTGTTGTAGAACGTTGGTACCCAGCCAGGCTCCAAGACAATGTTCTGTAGGACGTTGGTACCCAGCCAGGCAACAAGACAATGTTCTGTAGGACGTTGGTACCCAGCCAGGCTCCAAGACAATGTTCTGTAGGATGTTGGTACCCAGCCAGGCTCCAATACAATGTTATGTAGGACGTTGGTACCCAGCCAGGCAACAAGACAATGTTCTGTTGGACATTGGTACCCAGCCAGGCTCCAAGACAATGTTCTGTAGGACGTTGGTACCCAGCCAGGCAACAAGACAATGTGCTGTAGGACGTTGGTACCCAGCCAGGCTCCAAGACAATGTGCTGTAGGACGTTGGTACCCAGCCAGGCTCCAAGACAATGTGCTGTAGGACGTTGGTACCCAGCCAGGCTCCAAGACAATGTGCTGTAGGACGTTGGTACCCAGCCAGGCTCCAAGACAATGTGCTGTAGGACGTTGGTACCCAGCCAGGCTCCAAGACAATGTGCTGTAGGACGTTGGTACCCAGCCAGGCTCCAAGACAATGTTCTGTAGGACCCTGGTACCCAGCCAGGCTCCAAGACAATGTGCTGTAGGATGTTGGTACCCAGCCAGGCTCCAAGACAATGTGCTGTAGGACGTTGGTACCCAGCCAGGCTCCAAGACAATGTGCTGTAGGACGTTGGTACCCAGCCAGGCTCCAAGACAATGTTCTGTAGGACGTTGGTACCCAGCCAGGCTCCAAGGCAATGTGATGTAGGACGTTGGTACCTAGCCAGGCGCTAATGATTCTCTCTCACCTCACTGAATGAATGACTCATGGATGAATGGGCGATAATCGTGCATTGAATTTAAATTAGGCCTAACTGAACGATTAGGGTGAAGAGGTTGTTTTAATTTACAAAGACAGTAGTGTAATGATGAGTTTGTGTTATGCCTATTCATCAGCAGCAAATCATTTGACTGCAGGGTGAAGAGAATGTGATGGTGAAGAGGATGTGATGGTGAAGAGGATGTGATGGTGAAGAGGATGTGATGGTGAAGAGGATGTGATGGTGAAGAGGATGTGGCAGAGTGGTAGCAGGAAAATAGCCTCTCCCTCAACGTCATCACTGAGGGGAAAACTACCAGCCCTCCAGGACACCTTTACTACCCGATGTCACAGGAAAGCCAAGATGATAAGGACATCAACCACCTGAGCCACGGACTGTTCACACCACTATCATTCAGAAGGCGAGGTCAGTACAGGTGCATCAAAGCTGGAACCGAGAGACTGAAAAACAGCTTCTATCTCAAGGCCATCAGACTGTTAAATTGCCATCGCTAGCTGGCTACCACCCGGTTACTCAACGCTGCACCTTATAGGCTGCTGTAGGTACGTAGACATTGAATCACTGGTCACTTTAATAATGTTTAGTTTTAGATATGTGTGTAGTGTTGTGAATTGTTAGATATTACTGTACTGTTGGAGCTAGAAACACAAGCATTTCGCTACACCCACAATAACATCTGCTAAATATGTGTATGTGACCAATAACATTTGATTTGATTTGATTTAGAACAATACTGTAACGATGTTTGAGAATTGTGGGTATTGTGGGTGGTCTAGTTGTTCTATTATGAAAGATGGGAAATGGTATATAAATTCCCCTCATAGAGTCTAATCGGACATTGAATACCACATACAACGTGTGCAGTTCACAATGGCAAGCCCAACTAAACGAATGGACCCACTGACAGCATTGCAAATGCTACAGAATTTAGATGAGTTGAAGAAGTTGACGTTACTGACGAAGAGCCTTCGTCTGATTCTGATGTTGACTTCGAGCCACCCCCTCCGATTGCCTGAGCCTCGCCGCAGAAAAAACAGAACAGAGACGGTGCTCCCAACTACCTCGGTGAGACAGGAGTCTGGGAGGAACAGCACGGTGAGACAGGAGGCTGGGAGGCATGGTACGGTGAGACAGGAGTCTGTGAGGGATGGCACAGTGAGACAGGAGTCTGGGAGGGATGGCAAGGTGAGACAGGAGTCTGGGAGGGATGGCACAGTGAGACAGAAGTCTGGGAAGGATGGCTAGGTGAGACAGGAGTCTGGGAGGGATGGCAAGGTGAGACAGGAGTCTGGGAAGGATGGTACGGTGAGACAGGAGTCTGGGAAGGATGGCACGGTGAGACAGGAGTCTGGGAGGGATGGCAAGGTGAGACAGGAGTCTGGGAAGGATGGTACGGTGAGACAGGAGTCTGGGAGGGATGGCACGGTGAGACAGGAGTCTGGGAGGGATGGTACATTGAGACAGGAGTCTGGGAGGGATGGCAAGGTGAGACAGGAGTCTAGGGGGGATGGCACAATGAGGCAGGAGTCTGGGAGGGATAGCACATTGAGACAGGAGTCTGGGAGGGATGGCAAGGTGAGACAGGAGTCTGGGAGGGATGGCAAGGTGAGACAGGAGTCTGGGAGGGATGGCACAGTGAGACAGAAGTCTGGGAAGGATGGCTAGGTGAGACAGGAGTCTGGGAGGGATGGCAAGGTGAGACAGGAGTCTGGGAAGGATGGTACGGTGAGACAGGAGTCTGGGAAGGATGGCACGGTGAGACAGGAGTCTGTGAGGGATGGCAAGGTGAGACAGGAGTCTGGGAAGGATGGTACGGTGAGACAGGAGTCTGGGAGGGATGGCACGGTGAGACAGGAGTCTGGGAGGGATGGCACAGTGAGACAGGAGTCTGGGAAGGGTGGCTAGGTGAGACAGGAGTCTGGGAGGGATGGCAAGGTGAGACAGGAGTCTGGGAAGGATGGTACGGTGAGACAGGAGTCTGTGAGGGATGGCACAGTGAGACAGGACTCTGGGAGGGATGGCAAGCTGAGACAAGAGTCTGGGAGGGATGGCACAGTGAGACAGGAGTCTGGGAAGGGTGGCTAGGTGAGACAGGAGTCTGGGAGGGATGGCAAGGTGAGACAGAAGTCTGGGAAGGATGGTACGGTGAGACAGGAGTCTGGGAGGGATGGCACGGTGAGACAGGAGTCTGGGAGGGATGGCACGGTGAGACAGGAGTCTAGGAGGGATGGTACGGTGAGACAGGAGTCTGGGAGGGATGGCACAGTCAGACAGGAGTCTAGGAGGGATGGCACGGTGAGACAGGAGTCTGGGAATGGTGGCTAGGTGAGACAGGAGTCTGGGAGGGATGGCACGGTGAGACAGGAGTCTGGGAGGGATGACACGGTGAGACAGGAGTCCGGGAAGGATGGCTAGGTGAGACAGGAGTCTGGGAGGGATGGCACAGTGAGACAGGAGTCTGGGAAGGATGGCTAGGTGAGACAGGAGTCTGGGAGGGATGGCACAGTGAGACAGGAGTCTGGGAGGGATGGCACAGTGAGACAGGAGTCTGGGAGGGATGGCACGGTGAGACAGGAGTATGGGAGGGATGGCACAGTGAGACAGGAGTCTAGGAGGGATGGCACAGTGAGACAGGAGTCTGGGAGGGATGGCACGGTGAGACAGGAGTCTGGGAGGGATGGCACATTGAGACAGGAGTCTGGGAGGGATGGCAAGGTGAGACAGGAGTCTGGGAGGGATGGCACAGTGAGACAGGAGTCTTTGAAGGATGGCTAGGTGAGACAGGAGTCTGGGAGGGATGGCACAGTGAGACAGGAGTCTGGGAAGGATGGCTAGGTGAGACAGGAGTCTGGGAAGGATGGCTAGGTGAGACAGGAGTCTGGGAGGGATGGCTAGGTGAGACAGGACTCTGGGAAGGATGGCACGGTGAGACAGGAGTCTGGGAGGGATGGCACGGTGAGACAGGAGTCTAGGAGGGATGGCATGGACAGGAGTCTGGGAAGGGTGGCTGAGACAGGAGTCTGGGAGGGATGGCACAGTCTGGGAGACAGGAGTCTGGGAGGGATGGCACGGTGAGACAGGAGTCTGGGAATGGTGGCTCTGGTGAGACAGGAGTCTGGGAGGGATGGCACAGGAGTCTGGGAATGGTGGCTAGGTGAGACAGGAGTCTGGGAGGTGAGACAGGAGTCTGGGAGGGATGACACGGTGAGACAGGAGTCTGGGAAGGATGGCTAGGTGAGACAGGAGTCTGGGAGGGATGGCACAGTGAGACAGGAGTCTGGGAAGGATGGCTAGGTGAGACAGGAGTCTGGGAGGGATGGCACAGTGGACAGGAGTCTAGGAGGGATGGCTAGGTGAGACAGGAGTCTGGGATGGCACGGTGAGACAGGAGTCTGGGAGGGATGGCACAGTGAGACAGGAGTCTGGGAGGGATGGCACGGTGAGACAGGAGTCTGGGAGGGATGGCACAGTGAGACAGGAGTCTAGGAGGGATGGCACAGTGAGACAGGAGTCTGGGAGGGATGGACAGGAGTCTGGGAAGGATGAGACAGGAGGAGTCTGGGAGGGATGGGAAGGATGGCACATTGAGACAGGAGTCTGGGAGGGATGGCAAGGTGAGACAGGAGTCTAGGGGGATGGCACAATGAGGCAGACAGAGTCTGGGAGGGATGGCACATTGAGACAGGAGTCTGGGAGGGATGAGACAGGAGTCTGGGAAGATGACAGGAGTCTGGGAGGGATGGCACAGTGAGACAGTGAGACAGGAGTCTGGGAGGGATGGTGAAGGAGACAGGAGTCTGGGAGGGATGGCAGAGACAGGAGTCTGGGAGGGATGGCACAGTGAGACAGGAGTCAGTGAGACAGGAGTCTGGGAATGGCACAGTGAGACAGGAGTCTGGGAGGGGCTGAGACAGGAGTCTGGGAAGGATGAGCAGGAGTCTGGGAGGATGGCACAGTGAGACAGGAGTCTGGGAGGGATCTGGACAGAGGGGAGGGATGGCTAGGTCTTTGAGATGGCAGGTGAGACAGGAGTCTGGGAGGGATGGCACAGTGAGACAGGAGTCTGGGAGGGATGGCACAGTGAGAGACAGGAGTCTGGGAGGGATGGCGTGAGACAGGAGTCTAGGAGTTGGGATGGCAGACAGTAGTCTGGGAGGATGGCACGGTGAGACAGGAGTCTGGGAGGGATGGCACGGTGAGACAGGAGTCTCACAGACTCTCACAGACTCCTGTCTCACCGTGCCATCCCTCCCAGACTCCTGTCTCACCGTGCCATCCCTCCCAGACTCCTGTCTCACCGTGCCATCCCTACCACTGTAGTGTCGTCTGCAAACTTGATGATTGAGTTGGAGGTGTGCATGGCCACGCAGTCATGGGAGTACAGGGAGTACAGGAGAGGGCTTAGAACACACCCTTGTGGGGCCCCAGTGTTGAGGATCAGCGGGGTGGAGATGTTGTTTCCTACCCTCACCACCTGGGGGCGGACCGTCAAAGTCCAGGACCCAGTTGCACAGGGCGGGGTCGAGACCCAGGGTCTCAATGAAGATTTTGGAGGGTACTATGGTGAGCTGTAATCATTCTTACATACGTATTCCTCTTGTCCAGATGGGTTAGAGCAGTGTGCAGTGTGGTTGCGATTGTGTCGTCTGTGGACCTATTTTGGCGGTAAGCAAATTGGAGTGCGTCTAGGGTGTCAGGTGATATGGATATGGTCCTTGACTAGTCTCTCAATGCACTTAATGATGACGGAAGTGAGTGCTACGGGGCGATAGTCGTTTAGCTCAGTTACCTTAGCTTTCTTGGGAACAGGAACAATGGTGTCCATCTTGAAGCATGTGGGAACAGCAGAATGGGATAGGGATTGATTAAATGTGTCCGTAAACACACCAGCCAGCTGGTTTGCGCTTGCTCTGAGGACGCGGCTAAGGATGCCGTCTGGGCTGGTAGCCTTGCGAGGGTTAACACGTTTAAATGTTTTACTCACGTTGGCTGCGTTGGCTGCGTTGAAGGAGAGCCCACAGGTTTTGGTAGCGGGCTGTGTCAGTGGCACTGTATTGTCCTCAAAGCTAGCAAAGAAGTTGTTTAGTATGTCTGAGAGCAAGACATCGGTGTCCGCGACCGGCTGGTTTTCTTTTTGTAGCCCGTGATTGACTGTAGACCCTGCCACATACTTCTCCGAGCCATTGAATTGCGACTCTACTTTGTCTCTATACTGACGCATTGCTTGCTTGATTGCCTTGCGGAGGGAATAGCTACACTGTTTGAACTCGGTCATGTTTCCGGTCGCCTTGCCGTGATTAAAAGCAGTGGTTCGCGCTTTCAGTTTTGCACGAATGCTGCCATCAATCCACAGTTGCTGGTTGGGGAAGGATCTCCGAATCAACGTATACATCAATGTTGTTGTCCGATGCTATCCGGAACCTATCCCAGTCCACGTGATCAAAGCGATCTTGAAGCATGGAATCAGATTGGTCAGACCAGACGTTGAACAGACCTGAGCACGGGCGTTTCCTGTTTTAGTTTCTGTCTATAGGCTGGGAGCAACAAAATGGAGTCATGGTCAGATTTTCTGAAAGGATGACGATGGAGTGCTTTGTATGCGTCGCGGAAATTAGAGTAGCAATGATCCAGAGTGTTGCCAGACCCGAGTCGCGCTTTCGATATACTGATCAAATTTAGGGAGCCTTGTTTTCAGATTAGCCTTGTTAAAATCCTCAGTTACAATAAATGCAGCCTCAGGATATGTGGTTTCCAATTTACATAGAGTCAAATAAAGTTCTTTCAGGGCCGTCGAGGTGTCTGCTTGGGGGGGAATATACATGACTGTGATTATAATCAAGGATAATTATCTTGGTAGATAATTCGATCGGTATTTGAAGTTAAAGGAATTCTAGGTCAGGTGAACAAAAGGACTTGAGTTCCTGTATGTTGTTATGATCACACCACGACTCGTTAATCATAAGACATACACCCCCGCCCTTCGTCTTACCAGAGAGACATTTGTTTCTGTCGACGCAATTCGTGAAGAAACCAGGTGGCTGTACCGACTCTGATAAGGTATCCCGCGTGAGTCATGTTTCCGTGAAACAATGAATGTTACAATCGCTGATGTCTCTTGCTCGAATTTCATCTACCTTGTTGTCAAGAGACTGGACATTGGCGAGTAGTATACTCGGGAGCGGTGGGCGGTGTGCCTGTCTACGGAGCCTGACCAGAAGACCGCTCCGGCAACATTCTCTAGCGGGTACTGATCGGCTGAAAGGGACACTCGGCAACATTCTCTAGCGGGTACTGATCGGCTGAAAGGGACACCCGGCAACATTCTCTAGCGGGTAATTGTAGGCTGAAAGGGACACCCGGCAACATTCTCTAGCGGGTACTGATAGGCTGAAAGGGACACCCGTCAACATTCTCTAGCGGGTAATTGTAGGCTGAAAGGGACACCCGGCAACATTCTCTAGCGGGTACTGATAGGCTGAAAGGGACACTCAGCAACATTCTCCAGTGAGTTATATATGCTGAAAGGGATGCCAGGCAACATTCTCTAGCGGATACTGATAGGCTGAAAGGGACACCCGGCAACATTCTCTAGTGAGTTATATATGCTGAAAGGGATGCCAGGCAACATTCTCTAGCGGGTACTGATAGGCTGAAAGGGACACCCGGCAACATTCTCTAGTGAATTATATATGCTGAGAGGGACACTCGGCAACGTTCTCTAGCGGGTACTGATAGGCTGAAAGGGAAGCCAGGCAATATAGCCTAGCGGGATGTTCTAGTGTAAAAACTATGAGCCGATTTACCCAGCTTTTTGGGGACCTGAGGAACCTCAAGAGTTAACCTATCCTGTGAACGGGTTGGAAACTCTGGTGTCTATACTTGAACAGCAACGTTAGATAAGATGGAAGTTTATGAAGTAGGGAACATGTAAACAAGAGAAAAGAGGAGAGGGCCTGGAACCGAGCCCCTGGGGGACACTGGTAGTGAGAGTATGTGGTGCAGACAGAGATCCTCTCCATGCCGCCTGGTAGGATGCAGTCCAGGAGTGTCCAGGAGGAATGGGGAAAGGTCTGCAGAGATGGCCTGGAGAAGGGAGGAGGGGATGTGGTCAATTGGGTTTGAGGAGACATATTTAGCCAACAGCGTTCTATTCTGTGGGTACAGGAATGAAGAAATTCCTCAAAAAGCTGTTTTGCCATGTGGCTACAAAAAGATATGCAGAAACAGAACTGTGGAGAATTTACAGAGACACCGAAACAGACACACACACACACACACACACACACACACACACACACACACACACACACACGTGTTATGTTCTTCCATGCTCGTGGGGACCTAAAATTAATTTCCCTAACCCTAACCCTAACCCAAACCCAAACCCAAACCCTAACCCTAACCACAAACCCCTTACCCTAACCCTAAACCCAAACCCTAACCCTAACCCCTTACCCTAACCCTAACCCTAACCCTAACCCAAACCCAAACCCAAACCCAAACCCTAACCCTAACCCTAACCCTAACCCCTAAGCTTAAAATAGCTTTGATGAGGATGTGGGAAATATCCACGAAGGAGACATCTCGTAACACCTGTCACTCTGACGGCTCAGCAGAAGTCAATTTCACAGTATTCATTTTACTCCACACGACATCTTATTTATTCTCAGTAATCATAATTTATTTTACACACCCTTCCCTTTTTCACGACAGGCCCTCGCGTCTCTCCCCACTCTTCCCCTCTCTCCCCCACCCTGTCATTTGGGATCTGGATGGGACGGGGCTTGGTACGGTTCAAAGCACTGCCACGTCCTGGAGATTCACTCTTCTTCTCCACCAGGCAGGGAGCGGAGACAGAATTTTGTGGAGGGAGGGAAGGAAGGAAGGAAGGGAGGGACGGAGGGAGGGAGGAAAGGAGGGAGGAAAGGAAGGAGGGAGATTTCCCCTCCATTTGTTAAAATGCCAGGTCACTGCACCGCTCCCCTCTCTTCTGGCTGGACGGACTGACTGGCTGGCTGGACTTATTGACTGGCTGCCTGGCTTACGGACTGATTGACTGGCTGGCTAACTGGCTGGTTGGCTAACTGGCTGGCTGGCTAACTGGCTGGGGGATAATGGCTCTCTGCACTACCTCCCTATTTATTAGACTCCTTGTTCTCTTCAGTGACCAAGAGAAGAGTAGGATCTGATTTCTGTCCGCTCCCGCCACTGTCACTGACCCCACTCTGAACCTAAAGGTACACTGATGTCACTGACAGTTGGTGCCGTTTAAGAGGGGCCTTATTTTCTATTACAACATATTGGATGACTGTCTCATTCATATTCCATTCACCCAGTTCAATGTAAACTGAATAGGTTTAGGCTACTGTCTCATTCATATTCCATTCACCCAGCTCAATGTAACATCAATAGGTTTAGGCTACTGTCTCATTCATATTCCATTCGACCAGCTCAATGTAACATCAATAGGTTTAGGCTACTGTCTCATTCATATTCCATTCACCCAGCTCAATGTAACATTGACAGGTTTAGGCTGCTACATGATACGTTTTACTCATCATGAGGTTGCCACAACCTAGTCTATGAATTAAAGTTTACAATGTAGGTGCACACAGGTCGAGATCAGTTTTTTGTAATCAATCTGGCAGACAGCGACACATTCAATACCGCCTTGCACACGCTTGCCTGCATCTAGCTGATCTAGGGTGTAATCATTAGTCCAACAGTTGCAAACGAGAGTTTCTATTGGACAAATTCAGGTATGTTTATCCCCGTTTCGTTCTGTTTGCTTATGTTTAAGAAATGTTTTTCAACAGAATGGTTGGAAAGAAGACACCCCTGATAACACGCATACACAGTTCACTTTCATAGCAGCCACATACAAACAGCATGATCACTTTGCTCGTTGTAATTCCTTCTCGCAACTACGTGCTCTTCTTCTCTCACCTTTTCCCTTCGCTTGTGGACTTCAGTGCACAACACATCCGCTGTCTGTGACCAGGTGAATAAACCTTTCCAAGCCAAACCTTCATATCATAACCGCCAACTGCTACACACAGCCTACATCGTTGTCACCATATTATCTAACATCATAGTCAACATAGCTAATAGAACTAACATGTTAGTATACCTGCTACACTCAAGCAGCAGTTTAGCAGTTACACCAGCGGGCACCGGAGGCAATACATGTATAAAACCAAAAGCTTACCTTAGCTTGGAAGAATTCCAGTGTTGCATAGCCATAGCCAGCTAGCTAGCATAGCATAGCATAGCATACCATGGCATAGCATAGCATAGCATAGCATAGCTAAGTTAACTAGCTAGCATAGCATCTCTTTCTGTTTGAGCTGGGTGTTTGAGTAGGCTAAACTAGCTGGCTAGGTAAGCTAGCTAAATAAGTGAAAGTGAAAGTGAAAAAAATCCTATGAAATATATCTAGCTGTCTCTCTCTTCTTTGTTCTCTCTTTGTTCAAAACTGTTCAACTATTGTCTTTCTCTTTGAGTCAACTACTCACCACATTTTGTATACTGTAGTGCTAGCGAGCTGTAGCTTATGCTTTCAGTACTAGATTAATTCTATGATTCTTTGATTGGGTGGACAAAATGTCAGTTCATAATGCAAGAGCTCTGATAGGTTGGAGGATATCCTCCGGAAGTTGTCATAATTACTGTGTAAGTCTATGCAAAGTCAGAGTATTGAAGTCAATGTATGGAAACTAGCCGTTCTCCGGTTCGTGCTTACCCACCATGGTGCTGTTGAGGCTACTGTAGACCTTCATTGCAACAGTATGTTTTAATAAATTATTTGGTGATGTGAAGATATTTACTATAGTTGTATCTAAAAAAAATGATTACTATTTCAATATTTCAATTTTTATGAAATTCACTGAGGAGGATGGTCCTCCCCTTCCTCCTCTGAGGAGCTTCCACTGACTGATGTATAACTGAATTGGGGCAGACTAGAGCCCCGCAGCCCTAACCCCTGCCAGGCATAAGTGCATTCCTATTTCTGTTAGCTAGCAGCACTATCCTCACTACCTGTCAGCTAGCAGCACTAGCCTCACTACCTGTCAGTTAGCAGCACTAGCCTCACTACCTGTCAGCTTAGCAGCACTAGCCTCACTACCTGTCAGCTAGCAGCACTAGCCTCACTACCTGTCAGCTAGCAGCACTAGCCTCACTACCTGTCAGTTAGCAGCACTAGCCTCACTACCTGTCAGCTAGCAGCACTATCCTCACTACCTGTCAGCTAGCAGCACTAGCCTCACTACCTGTCAGTTAGCAGCACTAGCCTCACTACCTGTCAGCTAGCAGCACTATCCTCACTACCTGTCAGTAAGCAGCACTAGCCTCACTAACTGTCAGCTAGCAGCACTATCCTCACTACCTGTCAGTTAGCAGCGTTAGCCTCACTACCTGTCAGCTAGCAGCACTATCCTCACTACCTGTCAGTAAGCAGCACTAGCCTCACTACCTGTCAGTAAGCAGCACTAGCCTCACTACCTGCTTAAACAGCTGCCAACTAGCTAGCTAGCGGCTTCTGCTAGCCCCATCCGGAACTAAGTTCCTTCCTTTGATGCCTGAAGTTGGCCACTTGTGTTCAGCTCGGTCTCTTGGCTAAAAGACTGATTGAATGTATTTTTCTTCATTTAGGGTCAGACTTCTGTTGTCTCAGGGATATTAATAAACAACGGGCTAAGATATTATTTTGGTTGACAAAGGATGGACACATCTGTATCGGATCTACCCATGTGGATCTGTAGTGGTAGACAGTATAACCTAGTACCAGGACTGTGGTCAGTGTAGTGGTAACGTTCTGATACCTAATGGTCTGTAGTCAGTGTAGGAAAGACAGTATACCTAGTACCTGGACTGTGGTCAGTGGAGAGGTAGACAGTATAACCTAGTACCTGGACTGTGGTCAGTGTAGTGGTAGACAGTATACCTAGTATCTGGACTGTGGTCAGTGTAGTGGAGTGGTAGACAGTATACCTAGTATCTGGACTGTGGTCAGTGTAGTGGAGTGGTAGACAGTATACCTAGTACCTGGACTGTGGTCAGTGTAGTGGTAGACAGTATACCTAGTACCTGGACTGTGGTCAGTGTAGTGGAGTGGTAGACAGTATAACCTAGTAACAGGACTGTGATCAGTGTAGTGGAGTGGTAGACAGTATAACCTAGTACCAGGACTGTGGTCAGTGTAGTGGAGTGGTAGACAGTATAACCTAGTACCAGGACTGTGGTCAGTGTAGTGGTAGACAGTATACCTAGTACCTGGACTGTGGTCAGTGTAGTGGAGTGGTAGACAGTATACCTAGTACCAGGACTGTGGTCAGTGGAGTGGTAGACAGTAATGCTAGTACCAGGACTGTGGTCAGTGGAGTGGTAGACAGTAATGCTAGTACCAGGACTGTGGTCAGTGTAGTGGTAGACAGTATAACCTAGTACCAGGACTGTGGTCAGTGTAGTGGTAGACAGTAATGCTAGTAACAGGTCTGTGGTCAGTGTAGTGGTAGACAGTAATGCTAGTAACAGGTCTGTGGTCAGTGTAGTGGTAGACAGTAATGCTAGTAACAGGTCTGTGGTCAGTGTAGTGGTAGACAGTAATGCTAGTAACAGGTCTGTGGTCAGTGTAGTGGTAGACAGTAATGCTAGTACCAGGACTGTGGTCAGTGGAGTGGTAGACAGTAATGCTAGTACCAGGACTGTGGTCAGTGTAGTGGTAGACAGTAATGCTAGTACCAGGACTGTGGTCAGTGGAGTGGTAGACAGTATAACCTAGTACCAGGACTGTGGTCAGTGGAGTGGTAGACAGTAATGCTAGTACCAGGACTGTGGTCAGTGGAGTGGTAGACAGTAATGCTAGTACCAGGACTGTGGTCAGTGGAGTGGAGTGGTAGACAGTATACCTAGTAACAGGACTGTGGCCAGTGGAGTGGTAGACAGTAATGATAGTACCAGGACTGTGGTCAGTGGAGTGGTAGACAGTAATGCTAGTACCAGGTCTGTGGTCAGTGTAGTGGTAGACAGTAATGCTAGTAACAGGTCTGTGGTCAGTGTAGTGGTAGACAGTAATGCTAGTAACAGGTCTGTGGTCAGTGGAGTGGTAGACAGTAATGCTAGTACCAGGACTGTGGTCAGTGTAGTGGTAGACAGTAATGCTAGTAACAGGTCTGTGGTCAGTGTAGTGGTAGACAGTAATGCTAGTAACAGGTCTGTGGTCAGTGTAGTGGTAGACAGTAATGCTAGTAACAGGTCTGTGGTCAGTGTAGTGGTAGACAGTAATGATAGTACCAGGACTGTGGTCAGTGGAGTGGTAGACAGTAATGCTAGTACCAGGACTGTGGTCAGTGGAGTGGTAGACAGTAATGCTAGTAACAGGTCTGTGGTCAGTGGAGTGGTAGACAGTAATGCTAGTACCAGGACTGTGGTCAGTGTAGTGGTAGACATTAATGCTAGTACCAGGACTGTGGTCAGTGGAGTGGTAGACAGTATAACCTAGTACCAGGACTGTGGTCAGTGTAGTGGTAGACAGTAATGCTAGTACCAGGACTGTGGTCAGTGGAGTGGTAGACAGTAATGCTAGTACCATGACTGTGGTCAGTGTAGTGGTAGACAGTAATGACTGTGGTCAGTGTAGTGGTAGACAGTAATGCTAGTATCTGGACTGTGGAGTGGTGGACAGTAATGCTATAACCTGTGGTCAGTGTAGTGGTAGACAGTCATGCTAGTAACAGGTCTGTGGTCAGTGTAGTGGTAGACAGTAATGCTAGTAACAGGTCTGTGGTCAGTGGAGTGGTAGACAGTAATGCTAGTACCATGACTGTGGTCAGTGTAGTGGTAGACAGTAATGCTAGTAACAGGTCTGTGGTCAGTGTAGTGGTAGACAGTAATGCTAGTACCAGGACTGTGGTCAGTGGAGTGGAGTGGTAGACAGTATACCTAGTAACAGGACTGTGGCCAGTGGAGTGGTAGACAGTAATGCTAGTACCAGGACTGTGGTCAGTGGAGTGGTAGACAGTAATGCTAGTACCAGGACTGTGGTCAGTGGAGTGGAGTGGTAGACAGTATACCTAGTAACAGGACTGTGGCCAGTGGAGTGGTAGACAGTAATGCTAGTACCAGGACTGTGGTCAGTGGAGTGGTAGACAGTAATGCTAGTACCAGGACTGTGGTCAGTGGAGTGGTAGACAGTAATGCTAGTACCATGACTGTGGTCAGTGTAGTGGTAGACAGTAATGCTAGTAACAGGTCTGTGGGCAGTGTAGTGGTAGACAGTAATGCTAGTAACAGGTCTGTGGTCAGTGTAGTGGTAGACAGTAATGCTAGTAACAGGTCTGTGGTCAGGACAGTAATGCTAGTAACAGGTCTGTGGTCAGTGGAGTGGTAGACAGTAATGCTAGTACCAGGACTGTGGTCAGTGGAGTGGTAGACAGTAATGCTAGTAACAGGTCTGTGGTCAGTGTAGTGGTAGACAGTAATGCTAGTAACAGGTCTGTGGTCAGTGTAGTGGTAGACAGTAATGCTAGTAACAGGTCTGTGGTCAGTGTAGTGGTAACCTAGTACCAGGACTGTGGTCAGTGTAGTGGTAGACAGTAATGCTAGTAACAGGTCTGTGGTCAGTGTAGTGGTAGACAGTAATGCTAGTAACAGTATGGTCAGTGTAGTAGACAGTAATGTGGTACCAGGACTGTGGTCAGTGGAGTGGTAGACAGTAATGCTAGTACCAGGACTGTGGTCAGTGGAGTGGTAGACAGTAATGCTAGTACCAGGACTGTGGTCAGTGGAGTGGTAGACAGTAATGCTAGTAACAGGTCTGTGGTCAGTGGAGTGGTAGACAGTAATGCTAGTACCAGGACTGTGGTCAGTGGAGTGGTAGACAGTAATGCTAGTACCAGGACTGTGGTCAGTGGAGTGGTAGACAGTAATGCTAGTACCAGGACTGTGGTCAGTGGAGTGGTAGGCAGTAATGCTAGTAACAGGTCTGTGGTCAGTGTAGTGGTAGACAGTAATGCTAGTAACAGGTCTGTGGTCAGTGTAGTGGTAGACAGTATAACCTAGTAATGCAGGACTGTGGTCAGTGTAGTGGTAGACAGTAATGCTAGTAACAGGTCTGTGGTCAGTGGTAGACAGTAATGCTGGGACTGTGGTCAGTGTAGTGGTAGACAGTATACCTAGTAACAGGACTGTGGTCAGTGGAGTGGTAGACAGTAATGCTAGTACCAGGACTGTGGTCAGTGTAGTGGTAGACAGTAATGCTAGTAACAGGTCTGTGGTCAGTGTAGTGGTAGACAGTAATGCTAGTAACAGGTCTGTGGTCAGTGTAGTGGTAGACAGTAATGCTAGTACCAGGACTGTGGTCAGTGGAGTGGTAGACTAATGTGGGACTGTGTCAGTGGAGTGGTAGACAGTATATGCTAGTACCAGGACTGTGGTCAGTGGACTGTGGCCAGGACTGTGGTCAGTGGAGTGGTAGACAGTATAACCTAGTAACAGGACTGTGGTCAGTGTAGTGGTAGACAGTATAACCTAGTACCAGGACTGTGGTCAGTGTAGTGGTAGACAGTAATGCTAGTACCAGGACTGTGGTCAGTGGAGTGGTAGACAGTATAACCTAGTACCAGGACTGTGGTCAGTGGAGTGGTAGACAGTAATGCTAGTACCAGGACTGTGGTCAGTGGAGTGGTAGACAGTAATGCTAGTTCCAGGACTGTGGTCAGTGGAGTGGTAGACAGTATACCTAGTAACAGGACTGTGGCCAGTGGAGTGGTAGACAGTAATGCTAGTACCAGGACTGTGGTCAGTGGAGTGGTAGACAGTATATCCTAGTACCAGGACTGTGGCCAGTGTAGTGGTAGACAGTAATGCTAGTAACAGGTCTGTGGCCAGTGGAGTGATAGACAGTAATGCTAGTAACAGGTCTGTGGCCAGTGGATTGGTAGACAGTAATGCTAGTACCAGGACTGTGGTCAGTGTAGTGGTAGACAGTATAACCTAGTACCAGGACTGTGGCCAGTGTAGTGGTAGACAGTAATGCTATTAACAGGTCTGTGGTCAGTGGAGTGGTACAGATGTAGGATTTGCTACAGCGGGAATATAATCCATTCAGATATCAGCACACGTCTCCAATGGTGTTAATGTTGAGTCTTCCTCAACTCAACCACGTGTCTGCCAACCACCTAGGGTATTCATATTTTAGCGCCGCGTTAATTACTAAGAAAGCACAACAACAAAAAAAAACATTTAGATTAGTCACCAAGGTATCTATCTGGATTGAAGCTCCTGAAAAACAAAATGTTGGTGTTAAAATTGTCCCGCTGATTTCACGGGTAGAGAACAAACCACCATGCCACAGCCGAGCACAGCCACCTCTCTCTTTTCCTCCGTCTCTCCTCCATCTCTCTCTTCTCCTATATAATAGCTGTGATCAGAGCAGCTCCAATGGTGAGGTACTGCTGCGAGCAGAATAGCCCCCCCCGTGAGTTCGTCCCAAACGGCACCGTATTCCCTACATGGGCACGATCGGAGTCCTAAGGTCGCCTGGTCAAAAGTAGTGCACTATGAAGGGAACAGGCTACCATCTGGGACGTAGACAACCCCCTTGTCTTGGTGTGTAGGATCCTTGTATGGACAACCCCTGTTATTAGTCTAGAGCCGGCCCTGGGTATTCTCTATAATTACACTGCACTTCACAATCCAACAAGATTGAGATGGTAGCCTACAGTGAAGTGTCGCTATTTTCCACATAATACTCTATTGTATGTTGCATGTATATTCAGTGTCTGTACATAGGGGCTGTTACTTTGGCTTAAGTTATTGTTGTGTTGTAATAACGTTGTTATAATATTTAGATTTATTTTATTTTACCTTTTATTTAACTTGGCAAGTCAGTTAAGAACAAATTCTTATTTTCAATGAAGGCCCTAGGAACAGTGGGGTTAACTGCTTTGTTCAGGGGGCAGAACGACAGATTTGTACTTTTGTCAGCTCAGGGGATTTGAACTTGCAACACTTTTGGTTACTAGTCCAACGCTCTAACCACTAGTGTGGTAGTATCCACTCAACGCAAAAAAGTAGACTAAACTGAATGTGTACTGATTTTATATGTAGGCACAGAGTAGCTGTAAGCTCTTAAACAATCCGATTGATAAATCAATCAAGTCCCCCCCAAAAAATGGTCAAATCTAAATGACATCAAGAGCAAGATTTATAGTACTTCACACTTATTATTAGTATTACAGTAGGATATAAATGACAGAAAATAATGTATTTCTTATCCCCCAAAAAAAACAGTGACACAAAATCTATGTGTACAAGGGAGGGGGGAACACAGTGCACACTGTACTGAAAACATCCATTATGCCCAGAAAGAATAGTACACATATCAACAACATCAATATACTGTACACACACCATGTCCAGAACAGGAAGTACATCCACTTCATTAAGAACCTGCACTACACAACAACAAAACCCCTCTGGGAACATCGATTATACAAACAACTACATAAAGGGCCTGTACATGTTGTTTTACATGTTGTGTATATGTTGTATAGAGGTTGTGTACATGTTGTATAGAGGTTGTGTACATGTTGTGTATATGTTGTATAGAGGTTGTGTACATGTTGTATAGAGGTTGTGTACATGTTGTATAGAGGTTGTGTACATGTTGTATAGAGGTTGTGTACATGTTGTTTAGAGGTTGTGTACATGTTGTATAGAGGTTGTGTACATGTTGTATAGAGGTTGTGTACATGTTGTATAGAGGTTGTGTACATGTTGTATAGAGGTTGTGTACATGTTGTATAGAGGTTGTGTACATGTTGTTTAGAGGTTGTGTACATGTTGTATAGAGGTTGTGTACATGTTGTATAGAGGTTGTGTATATGTTGTATAGAGGTTGTGTACATGTTGTTTTACATGTTGTGTAGAGGTTGTGTACATGTTGTTTTACATGTTGTATAGAGGTTGTGTACATGTTGTTTTACATGTTGTATAGAGGTTGTGTATATGTTGTATAGAGGTTGTGTACATGTTGTATAGAGGTTGTGTACATGTTGTATAGAGGTTGTGTACATGTTGTATAGAGGTTGTGTACATGTTGTATAGAGGTTGTATAGAGGTTGTGTATATGTTGTTTTACATGTTGTATAGAGGTTGTCTACATGTTGTTTTACATGTTGTATAGAGGTTGTGTATATGTTGTATAGTGGTTGTGTACATGTTGTGTAGAGGTTGTGTACATGTTGTATAGAGGTTGTGTACATGTTGTGTAGAGGTTGTGTATATGTTGTTTTACATGTTGTATAGAGGTTGTGTACATGTTGTATAGAGGTTGTGTATATGTTGTATAGAGGTTGTGTACATGTTGTGTAGAGGTTGTGTACATGTTGTATAGAGGTTGTGTACATGTTGTGTAGAGGTTGTGTACATGTTGTATAGAGGTTGTGTACATGTTGTGTAGAGGTTGTGTATATGTTGTTTTACATGTTGTATAGAGGTTGTGTACATGTTGTATAGAGGTTGTGTACATGTTGTATAGAGGTTGTGTACATGTTGTATAGAGGTTGTGTACATGTTGTGTAGAGGTTGTGTATATGTTGTTTTACATGTTGTATAGAGGTTGTGTACATGTTGTATAGAGGTTGTGTACATGTTGTGTAGAGGTTGTGTATATGTTGTTTTACATGTTGTATAGAGGTTGTGTACATGTTGTTTTACATGTTGTATAGAGGTTGTGTACATGTTGTTTTACATGTTGTGTAGAGGTTGTGTACATGTTGTTTTACATGTTGTGTAGAGTTTGTGTACATGTTGTTTTACATGTTGTGTATATGTTGTATAGAGGTTGTGTACA
This sequence comes from Oncorhynchus nerka, assembly GCF_034236695.1. Classification (NCBI taxonomy): domain Eukaryota; kingdom Metazoa; phylum Chordata; class Actinopteri; order Salmoniformes; family Salmonidae; genus Oncorhynchus; species Oncorhynchus nerka. The sequence goes on along the minus strand of NC_088408.1, from coordinate 99,829,631 downwards.
TGTTGTATAGAGGTTGTGTACATGTTGTGTATATGTTGTATAGTTGTGTACATGTTGTACATGTTGTATGAGGTTGTGTACATGTTGTATAGAGGTTGTGTACATGTTGTTTAGAGGTTGTGTGTTGTATAGAGGTTGTGTACATGTTGTATAGAGGTTTGTTGTATAGAGGTTGTGTACATGTTGTATAGAGGTTGTGTACATGTTGTTTAGAGGTTACATGTTGTGTACATGTTGTAGAGGTTGTGTATATGTTGTATAGAGGTTGTGTACATGTTGTTTTACATGTTGTGTAGAGGTTGTGTACATGTTGTTTTACATGTTGTATAGAGGTTGTGTACATGTTGTTTTACATGTTGTATAGAGGTTGTGTATATGTTGTATAGAGGTTGTGTACATGTTGTATAGAGGTTGTGTACATGTTGTATAGAGGTTGTGTACATGTTGTATAGAGGTTGTGTACATGTTGTATAGAGGTTGTATAGAGGTTGTGTATATGTTGTTTTACATGTTGTATAGAGGTTGTCTACATGTTGTTTTACATGTTGTATAGAGGTTGTGTATATGTTGTATAGTGGTTGTGTACATGTTGTGTAGAGGTTGTGTACATGTTGTATAGAGGTTGTTTACATGTTGTAGAGGTTGTGTAGTTGTTTTTACATGTTGTATAGAGGTTGTTTACATGTTGTATAGAGGTTGTGTATATGTTGTATGTTGTGTACATGTTGTGTAGAGGTTGTGTACATGTTGTATAGAGGTTGTGTACATGTTGTGTGAGGTTGTGTACATGTTGTATAGAGGTTGTGTACATGTTGTGTAGAGGTTGTGTATATGTTGTTTTACATGTTGTATAGAGGTTGTGTACATGTTGTATAGAGGTTGTGTACATGTTGTATAGAGGTTGTGTACATGTTGTATAGAGGTTGTGTACATGTTGTGTAGAGGTTGTGTATATGTTGTTTTACATGTTGTATAGAGGTTGTGTACATGTTGTACAGGGTTGTTTACATGTTGTGTAGAGGTTGTTTATGTTGTTTTACATGTTGTATAGAGGTTGTGTACATGTTGTTTTCATGTTGTATAGAGGGTGTGTACATGTTGTATAGAGGTTGTGTACATGTTGTATAGAGTTGTTTACATGTTGTGAGGTTGTATAGAGGTGTGTACATGTTGTTTTACATGTTGTATAGAGGTTGTCTACATGTTGTTTTACAGGTTGTATAGAGGTTGTGTATATGTTGTATAGTGTTGTGTCAGGTTGTGTAGAGGTTGTGTACATGTTGTGGAGGTTTGTACATGTTGTGTAGAGGTTGTGTATATGTTGTTTTACATGTTGTATAGAGGTTGTGTACATGTTGTATAGAGGTTGTGTATATGTTGTATAGAGGTTGTGTACATGTTGTGTAGAGGTTGTGTACATGTTGTATAGAGGTTGTGTACATGTTGGAACAGTTGTGCATGTTGTAAGAGGTTGTGTACATGTTGGGAGAGGTTGTGTATATGTTGTTTTACATGTTGTATAGAGGTTGTTCCATTTGTAAGAGGTTGTGTACATGTTGTCTAGAGGTTGTGTACATGTTGTATAGAGGTTGTGTACATGTTGTGTAGAGGTTGTGTTTGTTGTTTTACCATTTGTATAGGGT
>NC_088408.1:99775488-99822988 GCF_034236695.1 Oncorhynchus nerka | reverse complement strand
CTTATTGTTATTGTTTTATTACTACTCCTCTTACAGCGTTTAAGCTTTTTTTTAAATTATTAAGATTTTTGTCATTTCTTTTTGGGGGGGGGGTCCCCATCATCATCCACTTTCATGGGATTTTCTCAACATTCTAAAGGTCGCATTGTGACATCATCACTTCCAACATTCCATTCACTGTAAATGCAATAATGCTACTTTTGACACAAATCAGCTACTTTGACCACTTCCCCAACGAGTTAAGACCGAAACTTTGTCTTCGTCTACTTTTCTGCTATTCAAATCTGTCATAGAAATATGAACACATTTTTTTTCTCCCCCCAAAAAACTTTTTCCAAACAACTGACATTTTTATTACTTTTGCATGACTTTAGACAAAGACTTAAGAGAGTATGACATATTGATCTACTTCTCTGCTACAGAACAAACATAACTCTTACAAATCAAAAGTTACACCTGTTTGTCTCAGTTTAGAGTGACGAAAAGTAGATTGCTAACATCAGCTAATAGTTCTCGCATGTCTCATCACTGAGCAGCCCAAACACAGCCGTTGCTATGGATATTCACAGACGCAGAGGAGGAGCACATGTAGCCTGAGTACCAGTTTCTTTAGCTAACATTGCACTCCTCGTCATTGCCAAAATACCAGTTTTCTTTGGTAATCTCTATGTTCAATATGCGTCTGGATTTACGGCGGAGTTGCTCATTGGTTGTTGGAAATAACAAATATTGTGGAGACTCGAAAATAGGATTAAAAGTTATAACAAAGTCAAAAAACAAACATTTAGCTGTTAGTTAGGCAAGTTGTTATATTGTGAGGGTTAAAATCAAAGCAACAGGGCCTTCAGACAGTAATCATACCCCTTGACTTATTCCACATTTAGTTGAGTCACAGCCTGAATTCAAAATGGCTGAAATAAACATCTCACCCACCTACACAGAATACCCCATAATGATGTCACAATATCCCATAATGATGTCACAATACCCCATAATGATGTCACAATAACCCATAATGATAAAGTGAAAACATGTTTTTAAACATTTTTGCAAATGTATTGAAAATGAAATACAGAAATATCTAATTTACATAAGTATTCACATCCCTGAGTCAATGCTTTGTAGAAGTACTGTTGGCAGTGATTACAGCTGTGAGTCTTTCTGGGTAAGTCTCTAAGAGCTTTCCACACCTGGATTGCGCAACATTTGCCCATTATTATTTAAAAAATGATTCAAACCCTGTCAAATTGGTTGTTGATCATTGCTAGACAACCATTTTCAGGTCTTGCATAGATTTTCAAGTAGATTTAAGTCAAAACTGTTACTCAGAAACTCAGGAACATTCACTGTCTCCTTGGTAAGAAACTCCACTTTACTGTTTTAGGTTATTGTCCTGCTGAAAGCAGCGGGGGCTGCTGAGGGGAGGACGGCTCATAATAATGGCTGGAATGGAGCGAATGGAATGGCATCAAACACACGGCAACCATGTGTTTTATGTACAGTATTTGATACCATTCCACTAATTCAACTCCAGCTATCACCACAAGCCCGTCCACCCCAATAAAGGTGCCACCAACCTCCTGTGGCTGAAAAGTACATTCAGGTTTTCCTCTATATTTTTTCTGTGCTTAGCTCCATTTATTTTGTATCCTGAAAAAGTCCTTAAAGATTACAAGCATACCCATAACATGATGCAGCCATCACTATGCTTGAAAATATAGAGTGGTACTTAGTAATGTGTTGAATTGGATTCGTCCCAAAAATAACACTTTGTATTCAGGACAAAAAGTGATTTTTTTTGCAATATGTTTTTGGAATATGTTTATTCTGTACAGGCTTCCTTCTTTTCACTCTGTCCATTAGGTTAGTAATTGTGGAGTAACTACAATGTTATTTATCCATCCTCAGTTTTCTCCTATCACAGCCATTAAACTCTGTAACTGTTTTAAAGTCACCATTGGCCTCATGGTGAAATCCCTGAGCAGTTTCCTTCCTCTCTGGCAACTGAGTTAGGAAGGAGGCCTGTATCTTATTTAGGCATGCCATAACAAAGGGGTCGAATACTTGAATCAAGACATTTCAGCTTTTATTTTTTTTAATTAATTTGTAAAAAATAATTTAACATTATGGGGAATTGTGTGTGTAGGCCAGTGACGAACAAATCTCAATTTAAACCTAATTTCACAACAAAAGGTGGCAAAAGTCAAGGGGTGTGAATACTTTCTGAACAACATTGAGGTAAGATGGCTATCCATTTAGGTGACATTAGGCCTAGAGTATAGTAAAATGTTGACGCTTTCATATTCAGCGTGAAATAACCGTTGACGTTTTCAATGATTTCCCACAAAAACAAGTATTTTTTTCTGCGAAATCTTAACAGAGCTTCAAGTGTACGGTAGGTTACCAACAGACGTTTACAATTCAAAGCCTGTTTCAGCTCCTTACATCCTAATTGTACTGTTTGCTACCCTCTGATTTAAACAATTAAAATAGGACCACTGTATTTGTATTATTTAAGGATCTCCATTAGCTCATCCTGGGCAGCTTATACAATTATATATATATATATATACAGTTAAAAGTAACATAAAAACTCAAAAATGTGATGCAAGGATGCTCAGTGCTTTGTTGTAGAATGTATTACATTACAAAATACGATTTTGGATTTAGGCGTAATGTTGATGCTTTGCTAAAGAAATACCGCACAGGGGAAATTTATTTTATACATTAAGGAAGTGAAATTTCCTCACTAAATAGCGTATTTTCTTACTATGAGCTTGTGCCTGGTGGACAACCTATAAAATACAGATATTTGGATGATTGTTGTACCCGGACATGGTAGTTTGAACCTATTACGACAGCACATTCTATTGATCCAATGAGACAGTCTAGACAGGATGAACAGGACATTCCAAAGATCCAAATTAGACAGTCTAGACAGGATGAACAGGACATTCCAAATGATCCAATGAGACAGTCTAGACAGGGTGAACGGGACATTCCAAAGATCCAAATTAGACAGTCTAGACAGGATGAACAGGACATTCCAAATGATCCAATGAGACAGTCTAGACAGGGTGAACGGGACATTCCAAAGATCCAAATTAGACAGTCTAGACAGGATGAACAGGACATTCCAAATGATCCAATGAGACAGTCTAGACAGGGTGAACGGGACATTCCAAAGATCCAAATTATACAGTCTAGACAGGATGAACAGGACATTCCAAATGATCCAATGAGACAGTCTAGACAGGGTGAACGAGACATTCCAAAGATCCAAATTAGACAGTCTAGACAGGATGAACAGGACATTCCAAATGATCCAATGAGACAGTCTAGACAGGGTGAACGGGACATTCCAAAGATCCAAATTAGACAGTCTAGACAGGATGAACAGGACATTCCAAATGATCCAATGAGACAGTCTAGACAGGGTGAACGAGACATTCCAAATATCCAAATTAGACAGTCTAGACAGGATGAACAGGACATTCCAAATGATCCAATGAGACAGTCTAGACAGGATGAACAGAACATTCCAAATGATCCAATTAGACAGTCTAGACAGGATGAACGGGACATTCCAAATGATCCAATTAGACAGTCTAGACAGGATGAACGGGACATTCCAAAGATCCAAATTAGACAGTCTAGACAGGATGAACAGGACATTCCAAATGATCCAATGAGACAGTCTAGACAGGGTGAACGGGACATTCCAAAGATCCAATTTAGACAGTCTAGACAGGATGAACAGGACATTCCAAAGATCCAAATTAGACAGTCTAGACAGGATGAACAGGACATTCCAAATGATCCAATGAGACAGTCTAGACAGGGTGAACGGGACATTCCAAAGATCCAAATTAGACAGTCTAGACAGGATGTACAGGACATTCCAAATGATCCAATGAGACAGTCTAGACAGGGTGAACGGGACATTCCAAAGATCCAATTTAGACAGTCTAGACAGGATGAACAGGACATTCCAAATGATCCAATGAGACAGTCTAGACAGGATGAACAGGACATTCCAAATGATCCAATGAGACAGTCTAGACAGGATGAACGGGACATTCCAAAGATCCAAATTAGACAGTGTAGACAGGATGAACAGGACATTCCAAATGATCCAATGAGACAGTCTAGACAGGGTGAACGGGACATTCCAAAGATCCAAATTAGACAGTCTAGACAGGATGAACAGGACATTCCAAATGATCCAATGAGACAGTCTAGACAGGGTGAACGGGACATTCCAAAGATCCAATTTAGACAGTCTAGACAGGATGAACAGGACATTCCAAAGATCCAAATTAGACAGTCTAGACAGGATGAACAGGACATTCCAAATGATCCAATGAGACAGTCTAGACAGGATGAACGGGACATTCCAAAGATCCAAATTAGACAGTCTAAACAGGATTAATGGGACGGTCCAATGATCCAATGAGACAGTCTAGACAGGATGTCTGATAAAATGTCTGTGGGCTTTGGAAACACTTGTTGTCTTGTCTATTTCTAGAATGACATGACATCTTTGGGGTGTTGTTCATTACCACTGCCACTGACCACGTTGCATTCCACAGTTTATATGCAAGTAAAGTCATACCTTGTAAAAAAGTTGTGATGCTGAGATGGAAACTGGATGTTTTGGTACAATTGTATGAATGCCGACAGATAATTTGTTTGTTCGACAAATTGTGTCTGTAAAATGTATTATGCTCGAAATGGCGGTTGAAACGCCATTACACACAAATATTGTAATACTAGACATAATAGACATCACATGGAAGTAAACTTGGAGTCACGCAGATCTGTTGTGTGGTCCTCCCACTACGACTCAGGAAACCATACAGTTTATTAGGCTACAGATCTGTTGTGTGGTCCTCAGGAAACCATACAGTTTATTAGGCTACAGATCTGTTGTGTGGTCCTCCCACTACGACTCAGGAAACCATACAGTTTATTAGGCTACAGATCTGTTGTGTGGTCCTCCCACTACGACTCAGGAAACCAGACAGTTTATTAGGCTACAGATCTGTTGTGTGGTCCTCCCACTACGACTCAGGAAACCATGCAGTTTATTAGGCTACAGATCTGTTGTGTGGTCCTCCCACTACGACTCAGGAAACCATACAGTTTAGTAGGCTACAGATCTGTTGTGTGGTCCTCCCACTACGACTCAGGAAACCAGACAGTTTATTAGGCTACAGATCTGTTGTGTGGTCCTCCCACTACGACTCAGGAAACCGTACAGTTTATTAGGCTACAGATCTGTTGTGTGGTCCTCAGGAAACCATACAGTTTATTAGGCTACAGATCTGTTGTGTGGTCCTCAGGAAACCATACAGTTTATTAGGCTACAGATCTGTTGTGTGGTCCTCCCACTACAACTCAGGAAACCATACAGTTTATTAGGCTACAGATCTGTTGTGTGGTCCTCAGGAAACCATACAGTTTATTAGGCTACAGATCTGTTGTGTGGTCCTCCCACTACGACTCAGGAAACCATACAGTTTATTAGGCTACAGATCTGTTGTGTGGTCCTCCCACTACGACTCAGGAAACCATACAGTTTATTAGGCTACAGATCTGTTGTGTGGTCCTCCCACTACGACTCAGGAAACCATACAGTTTATTAGGCTACAGATCTGTTGTGTGGTCCTCCCACTACGACTCAGGAAACCATACAGTTTATTAGGCTACAGATCTGTTGTGTGGTCCTCCCACTACGACTCAGGAAACCATGCAGTTTATTAGGCTACAGATCTGTTGTGTGGTCCTCACTACGACTCAGGAAACCATACAGTTTATTAGGCTACAGATCTGTTGTGTGGTCCTCCCACTACGACTCAGAAACCATACAGTTTATTAGGCTACAGATCTGTTGTGTGGTCCTCCCACTACAACTCAGGAAACCATACAGTTTATTAGGCTACAGATCTGTTGTGTGGTCCTCCCACTACGACTCAGGAAACCATACAGTTTATTAGGCTACAGATCTGTTGTGTGGTCCTCCCACTACGACTCAGGAAACCATACAGTTTATTAGGCTACAGATCTGTTGTGTGGTCCTCCCACTACGACTCAGGAAACCATACAGTTTATTAGGCTACAGATCTGTTGTGGACTCAACCATACAGTTTATTAGGCCTCCCACTACGACTCAGGAAACCATACAGTTTATTAGGCTACAGATCTGTTGTGTGGTCCTCCCACTACGACTCAGGAAACCATACAGTTTATTAGGCTACAGATCTGTTGTGTGGTCCTCCCACTACGACTCAGGAAACCATACAGTTTATTAGGCTACAGATCTGTTGTGTGGTCCTCCCACTACGACTCAGGAAACCATACAGTTTATTAGGCTACAGATCTGTTGTGTGGTCCTCCCACTACGACTCAGGAAACCATACAGTTTATTAGGCTACAGATCTGTTGTGTGGTCCTCCCACTACGACTCAGAAACCATACAGTTTATTAGGCTACAGATCTGTTGTGTGGTCCTCCCACTACGACTCAGAAACCATACAGTTTATTAGGCTACAGATCTGTTGTGTGGTCCTCCCACTACGACTCAGGAAACCATACAGTTTATTAGGCTACAGATCTGTTGTGTGGTCCTCCCTACGACTCAGGAAACCATGCAGTTTATTAGGCTACAGATCTGTTGTGTCCTCCCACTACGTCCAGATTAGGCTACAGATCTGTGTGTGGTCCTCCCACTACGACTCAGGAAACCATACAGTTTATTAGGCTACAGATCTGTTGTGTGGTCCTCCCACTACGACTCAGGAAACCATACAGTTTATTAGGCTACAGATCTGTTGTGTGGTCCTCCCACTCAGGAAACCATACTCAGGAAACCATACAGTTTATTAGGCTACAGATCTGTTGTGTGGTCCTCCCACTACGACTCAGGAAACCAGACAGTTTATTAGGCTACAGATCTGTTGTGTGGTCCTCCCACTACGACTCAGGAAACCATGCAGTTTATTAGGCTACAGATCTGTTGTGTGGTCCTCCCACTACGACTCAGGAAACCATACAGTTTAGTAGGCTACAGATCTGTTGTGTGGTCCTCCCACTACGACTCAGGAAACCAGACAGTTTATTAGGCTACAGATCTGTTGTGTGGTCCTCCCACTACGACTCAGGAAACCATACAGTTTATTAGGCTACAGATCTGTTGTGTGGTCCTCAGGAAACCATACAGTTTATTAGGCTACAGATCTGTTGTGTGGTCCTCAGGAAACCATACAGTTTATTAGGCTACAGATCTGTTGTGTGGTCCTCCCACTACAACTCAGGAAACCATACAGTTTATTAGGCTACAGATCTGTTGTGTGGTCCTCACTAAACCATAAACAGTTTATTAGGCTACAGATCTGTTGTGTGGTCCTCCCACTACGACTCAGGAAACCATACAGTTTATTAGGCTACAGATCTGTTGTGTGGTCCTCCCACTACGACTCAGGAAACCATACAGTTTATTAGGCTACAGATCTGTTGTGTGGTCCTCCCACTACGACTCAGGAAACCATACAGTTTATTAGGCTACAGATCTGTTGTGTGGTCCTCCCACTACGACTCAGGAAACCATACAGTTTATTAGGCTACAGATCTGTTGTGTGGTCCTCCCACTACGACTCAGGAAACCATACAGTTTATTAGGCTACAGATCTGTTGTGTGGTCCTCCCACTACGACTCAGGAAACCATACAGTTTATTAGGCTACAGATCTGTCTGTTGTGTGGTCCTCAGGAAACCATACAGTTTATTAGGCTACAGATCTGTTGTGTGGTCCTCCCACTACAACTCAGGAAACCATACAGTTTATTAGGCTACAGATCTGTTGTGTGGTCCTCCCACTACGACTCAGGAAACCATACAGTTTATTAGGCTACAGATCTGTTGTGTGGTCCTCCACTACGACTCAGGAAACCATACAGTTTATTAGGCTACAGATCTGTTGTGTGGTCCTCCCACTACGACTCAGGAAACCATACAGTTTATTAGGCTACAGATCAGTTGTGTGGTCCTCCCACTACGACTCAGGAAACCATACAGTTTATTAGGCTACAGATCTGTTGTGTGGTCCTCCCACTATTAGGCGACTCAGGAAACCATACAGTTTATTAGGCTACAGATCTGTTGTGTGGTCCTCCCACTACGACTCAGGAAACCATACAGTTTATTAGGCTACAGATCTGTTGTGTGGTCCTCCCACTACGACTCAGGAAACCATACAGTTTATTAGGCTACAGATCTGTTGTGTGGTCCTCCCACTACGACTCAGGAAACCATACAGTTTATTAGGCTACAGATCTGTTGTGTGGTCCTCCCACTACGACTCAGGAAACCATACAGTTTATTAGGCTACAGATCTGTTGTGTGGTCCTCCCACTACGACTCAGGAAACCATACAGTTTATTAGGCTACAGATCTGTTGTGTGGTCCTCCCACTACGACTCAGGAAACCAGACAGTTTATTAGGCTACAGATCTGTTGTGTGGTCCTCCCACTACGACTCAGGAAACCATGCAGTTTATTAGGCTACAGATCTGTTGTGTGGTCCTCCCACTACGACTCAGGAAACCATACAGTTTAGTAGGCTACAGATCTGTTGTGTGGTCCTCCCACTACGACTCAGGAAACCAGACAGTTTATTAGGCTACAGATCTGTTGTCTGGTCCTCCCACTACGACTCAGGAAACCATACAGTTTATTAGGCTACAGATCTTTTGTGTGGTCCTCTCACTACGACTCAGGAAACCGTACAGTTTATTAGGCTACAGATCTGTTGTGTGGTCCTCCCACTACGACTCAGGAAACCATGCAGTTTATTAGGCTACAGATCTGTTGTGTGGTCCTCCCACTACGACTCAGGAAACCATACAGTTTATTAGGCTACAGATCTGTTGTGTGGTCCTCCCACTACGACTCAGGAAACCAGACAGTTTATTAGGCTACAGATCTGTTGTCTGGTCCTCCCACTACGACTCAGGAAACCATACAGTTTATTAGGCTACAGATCTGTTGTGTGGTCCTCTCACTACGACTCAGGAAACCATACAGTTTATTAGGCTACAGATCTGTTGTGTGGTCCTCCCACTACGACTCAGGAAACCATACAGTTTATTAGGCTACAGATCTGTTGTGTGGTCCTCAGGAAACCATACAGTTTATTAGGCTACAGATCTGTTGTGTGGTCATCAGGAAACCATACAGTTTATTAGGCTACAGATCTGTTGTGTGGTCCTCCCACTACGACTCAGGAAACCATACAGTTTATTAGGCTACAGATCTGTTGTGTGGTCATCAGGAAACCATACAGTTTATTAGGCTACAGATCTGTTGTGTGGTCCTCCCACTACGACTCAGGAAACCATACAGTTTATTAGGCTACAGATCTGTTGTGTGGTCCTCCCACTACGACTCAGGAAACCATACAGTTTATTAGGCTACAGATCTGTTGTGTGGTCCTCCCACTACGACTCAGGAAACCATACAGTTTATTAGGCTACAGATCTGTTGTGTGGTCCTCCCACTACGACTCAGGAAACCATACAGTTTATTAGGCTACAGATCTGTTGTGTGGTCCTCCCACTACGACTCAGGAAACCAGACAGTTTATTAGGCTACAGATCTGTTGTGTGGTCCTCCCACTTTATTAGGCTACGACTCAGGAAACCATGCAGTTTATTAGGCTACAGATCTGTTGTGTGGTCCTCCCACTACGACTCAGGAAACCATACAGTTTATTAGGCTACAGATCTGTTGTGTGGTCCTCCCACTACGACTCAGGAAACCAGACAGTTTATTAGGCTACAGATCTGTTGTCTGGTCCTCCCACTACGACTCAGGAAACCATACAGTTTATTAGGCTACAGATCTGTTGTGTGGTCCTCCCAGACTCAGAAACCATACAGTTTATTAGGCTACAGATCTGTTGTGTGGTCCTCAGGAAACCATACAGTTTATTAGGCTACAGATCTGTTGTGTGGTCCTCCCACTACAACTCAGGAAACCATACAGTTTATTAGGCTACAGATCTGTTGTGTGGTCCTCAGGAAACCATACAGTTTATTAGGCTACAGATCTGTTGTGTGGTCCTCCCACTACGACTCAGGAAACCATACAGTTTATTAGGCTACAGATCTGTTGTGTGGTCCTCCCACTACGACTCAGGAAACCATACAGTTTATTAGGCTACAGATCTGTTGTGTGGTCCTCCCACTACGACTCAGGAAACCATACAGTTTATTACGCTACAGATCTGTTGTGTGGTCCTCCCACTACGACTCAGGAAACCATACAGTTTATTAGGCTACAGATCTGTTGTGTGGTCCTCCCACTACGACTCAGGAAACCATGCAGTTTATTAGGCTACAGATCTGTTGTGTGGTCCTCAGGAAACCATACAGTTTATTAGGCTACAGATCTGTTGTGTGGTCCTCAGGAAACCATACAGTTTATTAGGCTACAGATCTGTTGTGTGGTCCTCCCACTACAACTCAGGAAACCATACAGTTTATTAGGCTACAGATCTGTTGTGTGGTCCTCCCACTACGACTCAGGAAACCATACAGTTTATTAGGCTACAGATCTGTTGTGTGGTCCTCCCACTACGACTCAGGAAACCATACAGTTTATTAGGCTACAGATCTGTTGTGTGGTCCTCCCACTACGACTCAGGAAACCATACAGTTTATTAGGCTACAGATCTGTTGTGTGGTCCTCCCACTACGACTCAGGAAACCATACAGTTTATTAGGCTACAGATCTGTTGTGTGGTCCTCCCACTACGACTCAGGAAACCATACAGTTTATTAGGCTACAGATCTGTTGTGTGGTCCTCCCACTACGACTCAGGAAACCATACAGTTTATTAGGCTACAGATCTGTTGTGTGGTCCTCCCACTACGACTCAGGAAACCATACAGTTTATTAGGCTACAGATCTGTTGTGTGGTCCTCCCACTACGACTCAGGAAACCATACAGTTTATTAGGCTACAGATCTGTTGTGTGGTCCTCCCACTACGACTCAGGAAACCATACAGTTTATTAGGCTACAGATCTGTTGTGTGGTCCTCCCACTACGACTCAGGAAACCATACAGTTTATTAGGCTACAGATCTGTTGTGTGGTCCTCCCACTACGACTCAGGAAACCATGACAGTTTATTAGGCTACAGATCTGTTGTGTGGTCCTCCCACTACGACTCAGGAAACCATACAGTTTATTAGGCTACAGATCTGTTGTGTGGTCCTCCCACTACGACTCAGGAAACCATACAGTTTATTAGGCTACAGATCTGTTGTGTGGTCCTCCCACTACGACTCAGGAAACCAGACAGTTTATTAGGCTACAGATCTGTTGTCTGGTCCTCCCACTACGACTCAGGAAACCATACAGTTTATTAGGCTACAGATCTGTTGTGTGGTCCTCTCACTACGACTCAGGAAACCATACAGTTTATTAGGCTACAGATCTGTTGTGGGTCCTCCCACTACGACTCAGGAAACCATACAGTTTATTAGGCTACAGATCTGTTGTGTGGTCCTCCCACTACGACTCAGGAAACCATACAGTTTATTAGGCTACAGATCTGTTGTGTGGTCCTCCCACTACGACTCAGGAAACCATACAGTTTATTAGGCTACAGATCTGTTGTGTGGTCCTCCCACTACGACTCAGGAAACCATACAGTTTATTAGGCTACAGATCTGTTGTGTGGTCCTCCCACTACGACTCAGGAAACCATACAGTTTATTAGGCTACAGATCTGTTGTGTGGTCCTCCCACTACGACTCAGGAAACCATACAGTTTATTAGGCTACAGATCTGTTGTGTGGTCCTCCCACTACGACTCAGGAAACCATACAGTTTATTAGGCTACAGATCTGTTGTGTGGTCCTCCCACTACGACTCAGAAACCATACAGTTTATTAGGCTACAGATCTGTTGTGTGGTCCTCCCACTACGACTCAGGAAACCATACAGTTTATTAGGCTACAGATCTGTTGTGTGGTCCTCCCACTACGACTCAGGAAACCATACAGTTTATTAGGCTACAGATCTGTTGTGTGGTCCTCCCACTACGACTCAGAAACCATACAGTTTATTAGGCTACAGATCTGTTGTGTGGTCCTCCCACTACGACTCAGGAAACCATACAGTTTATTAGGCTACAGATCTGTTGTGTGGTCCTCCCACTACGACTCAGGAAACCATGCAGTTTATTAGGCTACAGATCTGTTGTGTGGTCCTCCCACTACGACTCAGGAAACCATACAGTTTATTAGGCTACAGATCTGTTGTGTGGTCCTCCCACTAAGACTCAGGAAACCATACAGTTTATTAGGCTACAGATCTGTTGTGTGGTCCTCCCACTACGACTCAGGAAACCATACAGTTTATTAGGCTACAGATCTGTTGTGTGGTCCTCCCACTACGACTCAGGAAACCATACAGTTTATTAGGCTACAGATCTGTTGTGTGGTCCTCCCACTACGACTCAGGAAACCATACAGTTTATTAGGCTACAGATCTGTTGTGTGGTCCTCCCACTACGACTCAGGAAACCATACAGTTTATTAGGCTACAGATCTGTTGTGTGGTCCTCCCACTACGACTCAGGAAACCATACAGTTTATTAGGCTACAGATCTGTTGTGTGGTCCTCCCACTACGACTCAGGAAACCATACAGTTTATTAGGCTACAGATCTGTTGTGTGGTCCTCCCACTACGACTCAGGAAACCATACAGTTTATTAGGCTACAGATCTGTTGTGTGGTCCTCCCACTACGACTCAGGAAACCATACAGTTTATTAGGCTACAGATCTGTTGTGTGGTCCTCCCACTACGACTCAGGAAACCATACAGTTTATTAGGCTACAGATCTGTTGTGTGGTCCTCCCACTACGACTCAGGAAACCATACAGTTTATTAGGCTACAGATCTGTTGTGTGGTCCTCCCACTACGACTCAGGAAACCATGCAGTTTATTAGGCTACAGATCTGTTGTGTGGTCCTCCCACTACGACTCAGGAAACCATACAGTTTATTAGGCTACAGATCTGTTGTGTGGTCCTCCCACTACGACTCAGGAAACCATACAGTTTATTAGGCTACAGATCTGTTGTGTGGTCCTCCCACTACGACTCAGGAAACCATACAGTTTATTAGGCTACAGATCTGTTGTGTGGTCCTCCCACTACGACTCAGGAAACCATACAGTTTATTAGGCTACAGATCTGTTGTGTGGTCCTCCCACTACGACTCAGGAAACCATACAGTTTATTAGGCTACAGATCTGTTGTGTGGTCCTCCCACTACGACTCAGGAAACCATACAGTTTATTAGGCTACAGATCTGTTGTGTGGTCCTCCCACTACGACTCAGGAAACCATACAGTTTATTAGGCTACAGATCTGTTGTGTGGTCCTCCCACTACGACTCAGGAAACCATACAGTTTATTAGGCTACAGATCTGTTGTGTGGTCCTCAGGAAACCATACAGTTTATTAGGCTACAGATCTGTTGTGTGGTCCTCCCACTACAACTCAGGAAACCATACAGTTTATTAGGCTACAGATCTGTTGTGTGGTCCTCCCACTTTACGACTCAGGAAACCATACAGTTTATTAGGCTACAGATCTGTTGTGTGGTCCTCCCACTAGGAAACCATACAGTTTATTAGGCTACAGATCTGTTGTGTGGTCCTCCCACTACGACTCAGGAAACCATACAGTTTATTAGGCTACAGATCTGTTGTGTGGTCCTCCCACTACGACTCAGGAAACCATACAGTTTATTAGGCTACAGATCTGTTGTGTGGTCCTCCCACTTTACGACTCAGGAAACCATACAGTTTATTAGGCTACAGATCTGTTGTGTGGTCCTCCCACTACGACTCAGGAAACCATACAGTTTATTAGGCTACAGATCTGTTGTGTGGTCCTCCCACTACGACTCAGGAAACCATACAGTTTATTAGGCTACAGATCTGTTGTGTGGTCCTCCCATACAGATTAGGCTCAGGAAACCATACAGTTTATTAGGCTACAGATCTGTTGTGTGGTCCTCCCACTACGACTCAGGAAACCATACAGTTTATTAGGCTACAGATCTGTTGTGTGGTCCTCCCACTACGACTCAGGAAACCATACAGTTTATTAGGCTACAGATCTGTTGTGTGGTCCTCCCACTACGACTCAGGAAACCATACAGTTTATTAGGCTACAGATCTGTTGTGTGGTCCTCCCACTACGACTCAGGAAACCATACAGTTTATTAGGCTACAGATCTGTTGTGTGGTCCTCCCACTACGACTCAGGAAACCATACAGTTTATTAGGCTACAGATCTGTTGTGTGGTCCTCCCACTACGACTCAGGAAACCATACAGTTTATTAGGCTACAGATCTGTTGTGTGGTCCTCCCACTACGACTCAGGAAACCATACAGTTTATTAGGCTACAGATCTGTTGTGTGGTCCTCCCACTACGACTCAGGAAACCATACAGTTTATTAGGCTACAGATCTGTTGTGTGGTCCTCCCACTACGACTCAGGAAACCATACAGTTTATTAGGCTACAGATCTGTTGTGTGGTCCTCCCACTACGACTCAGGAAACCATACAGTTTATTAGGCTACAGATCTGTTGTGTGGTCCTCCCACTACGACTCAGGAAACCATACAGTTTATTAGGCTACAGATCTGTTGTGTGGTCCTCCCACTACGACTCAGGAAACCATACAGTTTATTAGGCTACAGATCTGTTGTGTGGTCCTCCCACTACGACTCAGGAAACCATACAGTTTATTAGGCTACAGATCTGTTGTGTGGTCCTCCCACTACGACTCAGGAAACCATACAGTTTATTAGGCTACAGATCTGTTGTGTGGTCCTCCCACTACGACTCAGATCTGAAACCATACAGTTTATTAGGCTACAGATCTGTTGTGTGGTCCTCCCACTACGACTCAGGAAACCATACAGTTTATTAGGCTACAGATCTGTTGTGTGGTCCTCCCACTACGACTCAGGAAACCATACAGTTTATTAGGCTACAGATCTGTTGTGTGGTCCTCCCACTTTACGACTCAGGAAACCATACAGTTTATTAGGCTACAGATCTGTTGTGTGGTCCTCCCACTACGACTCAGGAAACCATACAGTTTATTAGGCTACAGATCTGTTGTGTGGTCCTCCCACTACGACTCAGGAAACCATACAGTTTATTAGGCTACAGATCTGTTGTGTGGTCCTCCCACTACGACTCAGGAAACCATACAGTTTATTAGGCTACAGATCTGTTGTGTGGTCCTCCCACTACGACTCAGGAAACCATACAGTTTATTAGGCTACAGATCTGTTGTGTGGTCCTCCCACTACGACTCAGGAAACCATACAGTTTATTAGGCTACAGATCTGTTGTGTGGTCCTCCCACTACGACTCAGGAAACCATACAGTTTATTAGGCTACAGATCTGTTGTGTGGTCCTCCCACTCGACTCAGGAAACCATACAGTTTATTAGGCTACAGATCTGTTGTGTGGTCCTCCCACTACGACTCAGGAAACCATACAGTTTATTAGGCTACAGATCTGTTGTGTGGTCCTCCCACTACGACTCAGGAAACCATACAGTTTATTAGGCTACAGATCTGTTGTGTGGTCCTCCCACAGTTTATTAGGCTACAGACTCAGACTCAGAAACCATACAGTTTATTAGGCTACAGATCTGTTGTGTGGTCCTCCCACTACGACTCAGGAAACCATACAGTTTATTAGGCTACAGATCTGTTGTGTGGTCCTCCCACTACGACTCAGGAAACCATACAGTTTATTAGGCTACAGATCTGTTGTGTGGTCCTCCCACTACGACTCAGGAAACCATACAGTTTATTAGGCTACAGATCTGTTGTGTGGTCCTCCCACTTTATTAGGCGACTCAGGAAACCATACAGTTTATTAGGCTACAGATCTGTTGTGTGGTCCTCCCACTAAACCAGGAAACCATACAGTTTATTAGGCTACAGATCTGTTGTGGTCCTCCCACTACGACTCAGGAAACCATACAGTTTATTAGGCTACAGATCTGTTGTGTGGTCCTCCCACTACGACTCAGGAAACCATACAGTTTATTAGGCTACAGATCTGTTGTGTGGTCCTCCCACTACGACTCAGGAAACCATACAGTTTATTAGGCTACAGATCTGTTGTGTGGTCCTCCCACTACGACTCAGGAAACCATACAGTTTATTAGGCTACAGATCTGTTGTGTGGTCCTCCCACTACGACTCAGGAAACCATACAGTTTATTAGGCTACAGATCTGTTGTGTGGTCCTCCCACTACGACTCAGGAAACCATACAGTTTATTAGGCTACAGATCTGTTGTGTGGTCCTCCCACTACGACTCAGGAAACCATACAGTTTATTAGTAGGCTACAGATCTGTTGTGTGGTCCTCCCACTACGACTCAGGAAACCATACAGTTTATTAGGCTACAGATCTGTTGTGTGGTCCTCCCACTACGACTCAGGAAACCATACAGTTTATTAGGCTACAGATCTGTTGTGTGGTCCTCCCACTACGACTCAGGAAACCATACAGTTTATTAGGCTACAGATCTGTTGTGTGGTCCTCCCACTACGACTCAGGAAACCATACAGTTTATTAGGCTACAGATCTGTTGTGTGGTCCTCCCACTACGACTCAGGAAACCATACAGTTTATTAGGCTACAGATCTGTTGTGTGGTCCTCCCACTACGACTCAGGAAACCATACAGTTTATTAGGCTACAGATCTGTTGTGTGGTCCTCCCACTACGACTCAGGAAACCATACAGTTTATTAGGCTACAGATCTGTTGTGTGGTCCTCCCACTACGACTCAGGAAACCATACAGTTTATTAGGCTACAGATCTGTTGTGTGGTCCTCCCACTACGACTCAGGAAACCATACAGTTTATTAGGCTACAGATCTGTTGTGTGGTCCTCCCACTCTGACTCAGGAAACCATACAGTTTATTAGGCTACAGATCTGTTGTGTCCTCATCACTCAGGAAACCATACAGTTTATTAGGCTACAGATCTGTTGTGTGGTCCTCAGGAAACCATACAGTTTATTAGGCTACAGATCTGTTGTGTGGTCCTCCCACTACAACTCAGGAAACCATACAGTTTATTAGGCTACAGATCTGTTGTGTGGTCCTCAGGAAACCATACAGTTTATTAGGCTACAGATCTGTTGTGTGGTCCTCCCACTACGACTCAGGAAACCATACAGTTTATTAGGCTACAGATCTGTTGTGTGGTCCTCCCACTACGACTCAGGAAACCATACAGTTTATTAGGCTACAGATCTGTTGTGTGGTCCTCAGGAAACCATACAGTTTATTAGGCTACAGATCTGTTGTGTGGTCCTCAGGAAACCATACAGTTTATTAGGCTACAGATCTGTTGTGTGGTCCTCAGGAAACCATACATTTTATTAGGCTACAGATCTGTTGTGTGGTCCTCCCACTACGACTCAGGAAACCATACAGTTTATTAGGCTACAGATCTGTTGTGTGGTCCTCCCACTACGACTCAGGAAACCATGCAGTTTATTAGGCTACAGATCTGTTGTGTGGTCCTCAGGAAACCATACAGTTTATTAGGCTACAGATCTGTTGTGTGGTCCTCCCACTACGACTCAGGAAACCATACAGTTTATTAGGCTACAGATCTGTTGTGTGGTCCTCCCACTCAGGAAACCATACAGTTTATTAGGCTACAGATCTGTTGTGTGGTCCTCCCACTACAACTCAGGAAACCATACAGTTTATTAGGCTACAGATCTGTTGTGTGGTCCTCCCACTACGACTCAGGAAACCATACAGTTTATTAGGCTACAGATCTGTTGTGTGGTCCTCCCACTACGACTCAGGAAACCATACAGTTTATTAGGCTACAGATCTGTTGTGTGGTCCTCCCACTACGACTCAGGAAACCATACAGTTTATTAGGCTACAGATCTGTTGTGTGGTCCTCCCACTACGACTCAGGAAACCATACAGTTTATTAGGCTACAGATCTGTTGTGTGGTCCTCCCACTACGACTCAGGAAACCATACAGTTTATTAGGCTACAGATCTGTTGTGTGGTCCTCCCACTACGACTCAGGAAACCATACAGTTTATTAGGCTACAGATCTGTTGTGTGGTCCTCCCACTACGACTCAGGAAACCATACAGTTTATTAGGCTACAGATCTGTTGTGTGGTCCTCCCACCATACAGTTTACTCAGGAAACCATACAGTTTATTAGGCTACAGATCTGTTGTGTGGTCCTCCCACTACGACTCAGGAAACCATACAGTTTATTAGGCTACAGATCTGTTGTGTGGTCCTCCCACTACGACTCAGGAAACCAGACAGTTTATTAGGCTACAGATCTGTTGTGTGGTCCTCCCACTACGACTCAGGAAACCATACAGTTTATTAGGCTACAGATCTGTTGTGTGGTCCTCCACTCAGAAACCATACAGTTTATTAGGCTACAGATCTGTTGTGTGGTCCTCCCACTACAACTCAGGAAACCATACAGTTTATTAGGCTACAGATCTGTTGTGTGGTCCTCCCACTACGACTCAGGAAACCATACAGTTTATTAGGCTACAGATCTGTTGTGTGGTCCTCCCACTACGACTCAGGAAACCATACAGTTTATTAGGCTACAGATCTGTTGTGTGGTCCTCCCACTACGACTCAGGAAACCATACAGTTTATTAGGCTACAGATCTGTTGTGTGGTCCTCCCACTACGACTCAGGAAACCATACAGTTTATTAGGCTACAGATCTGTTGTGTGGTCCTCCCACTACGACTCAGGAAACCATACAGTTTATTAGGCTACAGATCTGTTGTGTGGTCCTCCCACTACGACTCAGGAAACCATACAGTTTATTAGGCTACAGATCTGTTGTGTGGTCCTCCCACTACGACTCAGGAAACCATACAGTTTATTAGGCTACAGATCTGTTGTGTGGTCCTCCCACTACGACTCAGGAAACCAGACAGTTTATTAGGCTACAGATCTGTTGTGTGGTCCTCCCACTACGACTCAGGAAACCATGCAGTTTATTAGGCTACAGATCTGTTGTGTGGTCCTCCCACTACGACTCAGGAAACCATACATTTTATTAGGCTACAGATCTGTTGTGTGGTCCTCCCACTACGACTCAGGAAACCAGACAGTTTATTAGGCTACAGATCTTTTGTGTGGTCCTCTCACTACGACTCAGGAAACCGTACAGTTTATTAGGCTACAGATCTGTTGTGTGGTCCTCCCACTACGACTCAGGAAACCATACAGTTTATTAGGCTACAGATCTGTTGTGTGGTCCTCAGGAAACCATACAGTTTATTAGGCTACAGATCTGTTGTGTGGTCATCAGGAAACCATACAGTTTATTAGGCTACAGATCTGTTGTGTGGTCCTCAGGAAACCATACATTTTATTAGGCTACAGATCTGTTGTGTGGTCCTCCCACTACGACTCAGGAAACCATACAGTTTATTAGGCTACAGATCTGTTGTGTGGTCCTCCCACTACGACTCAGGAAACCATACAGTTTATTAGGCTACAGATCTGTTGTGTGGTCCTCCCACTACGACTCAGGAAACCATACAGTTTATTAGGCTACAGATCTGTTGTGTGGTCCTCCCACTACGACTCAGGAAACCATACAGTTTATTAGGCTACAGATCTGTTGTGTGGTCCTCCCACTACGACTCAGGAAACCATACAGTTTATTAGGCTACAGATCTGTTGTGTGGTCCTCCCACTACGACTCAGGAAACCATACAGTTTATTAGGCTACAGATCTGTTGTGTGGTCCTCCCACTACGACTCAGGAAACCATACAGTTTATTAGGCTACAGATCTGTTGTGTGGTCCTCAGGAAACCATACAGTTTATTAGGCTACAGATCTGTTGTGTGGTCCTCGCACTACGACTCAGGAAACCATACAGTTTATTAGGCTACAGATCTGTTGTGTGGTCCTCCCACTACGACTCAGGAAACCATACAGTTTTATTAGGCTACAGATCTGTTGTGTGGTCCTCCCACTACGACTCAGGGAACCATACAGTTTATTCGGCTACAGATGAAATAAGTTGTGATGAACTTCACCGGGTGGTCAAAGAGCACAGTGATTATTAACTTGATGCTCCTTTCCAATAAATATCAAGGGTCTGATTCTGGTGACTTGATGATCGATGCTTGACTTCCGTTTAACAACTAAAAATACTCTCTTATTCATTGTAACCTCATTATGTAGACTAGCCTCCATATGGAGGGGCGGCAGGGTAGCCTAGTGGTTAGAGTGTTGGACTAGTAACCAGCAGGTAGCCTAGTGGTTAGAGTGTTGGACTAGTAACCAGCAGGTAGCCTAGTGGTTAGAGTGTTGGACTAGTAACCAGCAGGTAGCCTAGTGGTTAGAGTGTTGGACTAGTAACCAGCAGGTAGCCTAGTGGTTAGAGTGTTGGACTAGTAACCAGCAGGTAGCCTAGTGGTTAGAGCGTTGGACTAGTAACCAGCAGGTAGCCTAGTGGTTAGAGTGTTGGACTAGTAACCAGCAGGTAGCCTAGTGGTTAGAGTGTTGGACTAGTAACCAGCAGGTAGCCTAGTGGTTAGAGCGTTGGACTAGTACAAAGGTACTAGTCCAACGCTGACAAGGTGACAAGGTACAAATCTGTCGTTCTGCCCCTGAACAGGCAGTTAACCCACTGTTCCCAGGCCGTCATTGAAAATAAGAATTTGTTCTTAACTGACTTGCCTGGTTAAATAAAGGTAAAATAAAATAAATATGTAACAGATGTGATCGTACTCCATAACTCTCGTGTTGTTGTTTTTAAAGAAAGGACTGTCCAGCCAGAGGTCCCAGTTGATTGGTGTTTATTCTGATGATAGATACAAGGAAGCACATTAGATGTGCAGGACGACAAGATTTTGATGGCTGCAGATTCCTGATTCAAATCAAATCAAACTTTATTTGCCACATGCGCCAAATACAACAAGTATAGACTTTACCGTGAAATGCTTTACTTACAAGCCCTTAATCAACAGTGCAGTTCAAGAAGAAGAAAATATTTACCAAGTAGTCTAAAATAAAAAGTAATAATAAAAAGTAACACAATAAGAATAACAATAACGAGGCTATATACAGGGTGTTACGGTACAGAGTCAATGTGGAGGCTATATACAGGAGGTACCGGTACAGAGTCAATGTGGAGGAAATATACAGGAGGTACCGGTACCGAGTCAGTGTGGAGGCTATATACAGGGTGTACCGGTACAGAGTCAATGTGGAGGGTATATACAGGAGGTACCGGTACAGAGTCAATGTGGAGGGTAAATACAGGGGGGTACCGGTACCGAGTCAGTGTCGAGGATATATACAGGGGGTACCTGTACAGAGTCAATGTGGAGACTATATACAGGGGGTACCGGTACAGAGTCAGTGTGGAGGCTATATACAGGGGGTACCGGTACAGAGTCAATGTGGAGGCTATATACAGGGGGTACCGGTACAGAGTCAGTGTGGAGACTATATACAGGGGGCACCGGTACTGAGTGTCCGTGTGTAGGCTATATACAGGGGGTACCGGTACCGAGTCAGTGTGGAGGCTATATACAGGGGGTACCGGTACAGAGTCAATGTGGAGACTATATACAGGGGGTACCGGTACAGAGTCAGTGTGGAGGCTATATACAGGGGGTACCGGTACAGAGTCAATGTGGAGGCTATATACAGGGGGTACCGGTACAGAGTCAGTGTGGAGACTATATACAGGGGGCACCGGTACTGAGTGTCCGTGTGGAGGCTATATACAGGGGGTACCGGTACCGAGTCAGTGTGGAGGCTATATACAGGGGGTACCGGTACAGAGTCAGTGTGGAGGCTATATACAGGGGGTACCGGTACCGAGTCAATGTGGAGGCTATATACAGGGGGTACCGGTACAGAGTCAGTGTGGAGGCTATATACAGGGGGTACCGGTACAGAGTCAATGTGGAGGCTATATACAGGGGGTACCGGTACAGAGTCAGTGTGGAGACTATATACAGGGGGTACCGGTACAGAGTCAGTGTGGAGGCTATATACAGGGGGTACCGGTACAGAGTCAATGTGGAGGCTATATACAGGGGGCACCGGTACCGAGTCAGTGTGGAGGCTATATACAGGGGGTACCGGTACAGAGTCAGGGTGCGGGTGCGGGATACTGTTAGTATCATCTGTTAGGATGCCCCCAATATCAGGATGCACCCAATATCAGGATGCCCCTAATATCTAACATCCCAGGATGCCCCCTAATATCTGACATCCCAGGATGCCCCTAATATCTGACATCCCAGGATGCCCCTAATATCTGACATCCCAGGATGCCCCCAATATCTGACATCCCAGGATGCCCCCATGACCATAAGTATGTGGACGCTCATCGAACATCTCCCTTTGCTTCTATAACAGTTTCCACTCTTCTGGGAACGCTTTCCACTAGATGTTGGAACATTGCTGCAGGGACTTGCTTCCATTCAGCCACAAGAGTATTAGTGAGGTTTGGCACTGATGTTGGACGATAAGGTCTGGCTCGCAGTCTGCGTTCCAATTTATCCCAAAGGTGTTTGATGGGGTTGAGGTCAGGGCTTTGTGCATACCAGTCAAGTTCTTCCACACCAATCTCGACAAGCCATTTCTGTACGGGGGCATTGTCTTGATGAAACAGGAAAGGGCCCTCCCCAAAGTTGTCTAGAATGTAATTGTATGCTGTAGAGTTAAGATTTCCTTTCACTGGAACTAGGGGGCCTCGCCCGAACCATGAAAAACAGCTCCAGACCATTATTCAACTTTACAGTTGGCACTATGCATTCGGGCAGGTAGCGTTCTCCTGGCACCCACCAAACCCAGATGTCCCTCTGGAAGGTTCTCCCATCTCCATAGATGAAGGAGCTCTGGAGCTCTATCAGAGTGACCATCGAGTTGTTGGTCACCTCCCTAACTAAGGCCCCCCCCCCTGCTCAGTTTGGCCTTGCGGCCAGCTCTAGGAAGAATCTTGATGGTTCCAAGCTTCTTCCATTTAAGAATGATGGAGACCACTGTGTTCTTGGGGACCTTACTGCAGAAATGTTTTGGCACCTTACCCAGATCTGTGCCTCAAAACAATGCTGTCTTGGAGCTCAACAGACAATTCCTTCGACGTCGGGGCTTAATTTTTGCTCTGACATGCACTGTCAACTGTGGGATCTTATATAGACAGGTATGTGCCTTTTCAAATCATGTCCAATCAATTGAATTTGAAAATAAAGGAGAGCCTCACACTCTAGGAGCTCAGGTGCAATAATGTAATATCCAACGTTTCGACAGCCATGTCTTCGTCAGTGTACACATAGGTTGCAGTCATTAAAACTCCTTTTTCAACCACTCCACAAATTTCTTGTTAGCAAAACTGTAGTTTTGGCAAGTCTGTTAGGACATCTACTTTGTTCATGACACAAGTCATTTTACCAACAATTGTTTACAGACAGATTATTTCACTTATAATTCACTGTATCACAATTCCAGTGGGTCAGATGTTTACATACGTACACTAAGTTGACTGTGCCTTTAAACAGCTTGGAAAATTCCAGAAAATTACATCATGGCTTTAGAAGCTTCTGATAGGCTAATTGACATAATTTGAGTAAATTGAAGGTGAATCTGTGGATGTATTTCAAGGCCTACCTTCAAACTCAGTGCCTCTTTGCTTGACATCATGGGAAAATCAAAAGAAATCATCCTAGACCTCGGAACAAAAGACCTCAGAATTTTTTTTGTAGAACTCCACAATTTCCAAACGCCTGAAGGTACCACGTTCATCTGTACAAACCAAAGCCCCATATACTACCCACCACCACCACCTGTACGTTCTCGTTGGCTGGCCCTCGCTTCACACTCGTCGCCAAACCCACTGGCTCCAGGTCATCTACAAGACCCTGCTAGGTAAAGTCCCCCCTTATCTCAGCTCACTGGTCACCAGAGCAACACCCATCTGTAGCACACGCTCCAGCAGGTATATCTCTCTAGTCACCCCCAAAACCAATTCTTCCTTTGGCCGTCTCTCCTTCCAGTTCTCTGCTGCCAATGACTGGAACAAACTACAAATATCTCTGAAACTGGAAACACTTATCTCCCTCACTAGCTTTAAGCACCAACTGTCAGAGTAGCTCACAGATTACTGCACCTGTGCATAGCCCATCTATAATTTAGCCTCAATCCTATAGAAAATGTGTGGGCAGAACTGAAAAAGCGAATGCAAGAGGCCTAGAAACCTGACTCAGTTACACCAGCGCTGTCAGGAGGAAGGGGCCAAAATTCATCCAATTTATTGGGGGAAGCTTGTGGAAGGCTACACAAAACATTTGACTCAAGTTAAAAAAATTGAAGACCATGTTACCAAATACTAATTGAGTGTGTAAACTTCTGACCCACTGGGAGTGTGATAAAGAAATAAAAGCTGAAATAAATCATTCTCTCCACTATTATTCTGACATTTCACATTATTAAAATAGAGGTGACCTGGTGACCTGTATGTGTAGTTATGATGACCTGCATGGGTAGTTATGGTGACCTGTATGGGTAGTTATGGTGACCTGTATGGGTAGTTATGGTGACCTGTATGGGTAGTTATGGTGACCTGTATGTGTAGTTATGGTGACCTGTATGGGTAGTTATGGTGACCTGTATGTGTAGTTATGGTGACCTGTATGGGTAGTTATGGTGACCTGTATGTGTAGTTATGGTGACCTGTATGTGTAGTTATGATGACCTGCATGGGAAGTTATGGTGACCTGTATGTGTAGTTATGATGACCTGCATGGGTAGTTATGGTGACCTGTATGTGTAGTTATGATGACCTGCATGGGTAGTTATGGTGACCTGTATGTGTAGTTATGATGACCTGCATGGGTAGTTATGGTGACCTGTATGTGTAGTTATGATGACCTGCATGGGTAGTTATGGTGACCTGTATGGGTAGTTATGGTGACCTGCATGGGTAGTTATGGTGACCTGTATGTGTAGTTATGATGACCTGCAGGGTATGTTATGACCTGTATGGGTAGTTATGGTGACCTGTATGGGTAGTTATGGTGACCTGTATGTGTAGTTATGGTGACCTGTATGGGTAGTTATGGTGACCTGTATGGGTAGTTATGGTGACCTGTATGGGTAGTTATGGTGACCTGTATGGGTAGTTATGGTGACCTGCATGGGTAGTTATGGTGACCTGTATGGGTAGTTATGGTGACCTGTATGGGTAGTTATGGTGACCTGTATGGGTAGTTATGGTGACCTGTATGGGTAGTTATGGTGACCTGCATGGGTAGTTATGGTGACCTGTATGGGTAGTTATGGTGACCTGCATGGGTAGTTATGGTGACCTGTATGGGTAGTTATGGTGACCTGTATGGGTAGTTATGGTGACCTGTATGGGTAGTTATGGTGACCTGCATGGGTAGTTATGGTGACCTGTATGGGTAGTAGTTATGGTGACCTGCATGGGTGTAGTTATGGTGACCTGTATGGGTAGTTATGGTGACCTGTATGGGTAGTTATGGTGACCTGTATGGGTAGTTATGGTGACCTGTATGGGTAGTTATGGTGACCTGTATGTGTAGTTATGGTGACCTGTATGGGTAGTTATGGTGACCTGCATGGGTAGTTATGGTGACCTGTATGTGTAGTTATGATGACCTGCATGGGTAGTTATGGTGACCTGTATGGGTAGTTATGGTGACCTGTATGGGTAGTTATGGTGACCTGTATGGGTAGTTATGGTGACCTGTATGTGTAGTTACGGTGACCTGTATGGATAGTTATGGTGACCTGTATGGGTAGTTATGGTGACCTGTATGGGTAGTTATGGTGACCTGTATGTGTAGTTATGATGACCTGCATGGGTAGTTATGGTGACCTGTATGGGTAGTTATGGTGACCTGCATGGGTAGTTATGGTGACCTGTATGGGTAGTTATGGTGACCTGTATGGGTAGTTATGGTGACCTGTATGGGTAGTTATGGTGACCTGTATGGGTAGTTATGGTGACCTGTATGGGTAGTTATGGTGACCTGTATGGGTAGTTATGGTGACCTGTATGGGTAGTTATGGTGACCTGTATGGGTAGTTATGGTGACCTGTATGGGTAGTTATGGTGACCTGTATGGGTGACCTGTTATTATGGTGACCTGTATGGGTAGTTATGGTGACCTGTATGGGTAGTTATGGTGACCTGTATGGGTAGTTACCTGTGTTACCTGTATGGGTAGTTATGGTGACCTGCATGGGTAGTTATGGTGACCTGGGTAGTTATGGTGACCTGTATGTGTAGTTATGATGACCTGCATGGGTAGTTATGGTGACCTGTATGGGTAGTTATGGTGACCTGTATGGGTAGTTATGGTGACCTGTATGGGTAGTTATGGTGACCTGCATGGGTAGTTATGGTGACCTGTATGTGTAGTTATGATGACCTGCATGGGTAGTTATGGTGACCTGTATGGGTAGTTATGGTGACCTGTATGGGTAGTTATGGTGACCTGTATGGGTAGTTATGGTGACCTGTATGGGTAGTTATGGTGACCTGTATGGGTAGTTATGGTGACCTGTATGGGTAGTTATGGTGACCTGTATGGTAGTTATGGTGACCTGTATGTAGTTATGGTGACCTGTATGGGTAGTTATGGTGACCTGTATGGGTAGTTATGGTGACCTGTATGGGTAGTTATGGTGACCTGTATGGGTAGTTATGGTGACCTGTATGGGTAGTTATGGTGACCTGTATGTATGGGTAGTTATGGTGACCTGTATGGGTAGTTATGGTGACCTGTATGGGTAGTTACGGTGACCTGTATGTGTAGTTATGGTGACCTGTGGGTAGTTATGGTGACCTGGGGTAGTTATGGTGACCTGTATGGGTAGTTATGGTGACCTGTATGGGTAGTTAGTTATAGTTATGGTGACCTGTATTATGGTAGTTATGGTGACCTGTATGGGTAGTTATGGTGACCTGTATGGGTAGTTATGGTGACCTGTATGGGTAGTTATGGTGACCTGACCTGCATGGGTAGTTATGGTGACCTGTATGGGTGACCTGTTATTATGGTGACCTGTATGGGTAGTTATGGTGACCTGTATGGGTAGTTATGGTGACCTATGGTGACCTGTATGGGTAGTTATGGTGACCTGTATGGGTAGTTATGGTGACCTGTATGGGTAGTTATGGTGACCTGTATGGGTAGTTATGGTGACCTGTATGGGTAGTTATGGTGACCTGTATGGGTAGTTATGGTGACCTGTATGGGTAGTTATGGTGACCTGTATGGGTAGTTATGGTGACCTGTATGGGTAGTTATGGTGACCTGTATGTGTAGTTATGATGACCTGCATGGGTAGTTATGGTGACCTGTATGGGTAGTTATGGTGACCTGTATGGGTAGTTATGGTGACCTGTATGGGTAGTTATGGTGACCTGTATGGGTAGTTATGGTGACCTGTATGGGTAGTTATGGTGACCTGTATGGGTAGTTACGGTGACCTGTATGGGTAGTTATGGTGACCTGTATGGGTAGTTACGGTGACCTGTATGGGTAGTTATGGTGACCTGTATGGGTAGTTATGGTGACCTGTATGGGTAGTTATGGTGACCTGTATGGGTAGTTATGGTGACCTGTATGGGTAGTTATGGTGACCTGTATAGTTATGGTGACCTGTATGGGTAGTTATGGTGACCTGTATGGGTAGTTATGGTGACCTGTATGGGTAGTTACGGTGACCTGTATGTGTAGTTACGGTGACCTGTATGGGTAGTTATGGTGACCTGTATGGGTAGTTATGGTGACCTGTATGGGTAGTTATGGTGACCTGCATGGGTAGTTATGGTGCCCTGTATGGGTAGTTATGGTGCCCTGTATGGGTAGTTATGGTGACCTGTATGGGTAGTTATGGTGACCTGTATGGGTAGTTATGGTGACCTGTATGGGTGACCTGTTATTATGGTGACCTGTATGGGTAGTTATGGTGACCTGCATGGGTAGTTATGGTGACCTGTATGTGTAGTTATGATGACCTGCATGGGTAGTTATGGTGACCTGTATGGGTAGTTATGGTGACCTGTATGGGTAGTTATGGTGACCTGTATGTGTAGTTATGATGACCTGCATGGGTAGTTATGGTGACCTGTATGGGTAGTTATGGTGCCCTGTATGGGTAGTTATGGTGACCTGTATGGGTAGTTATGGTGACCTGTATGGGTAGTTATGGTGACCTGTATGGGTAGTTATGGTGACCTGTATGGGTAGTTATGGTGACCTGTATGGGTAGTTATGGTGACCTGTATGGGTAGTTATGGTGACCTGTATGGGTAGTTATGGTGACCTGTATGGGTAGTTATGACCTGTGGGTAGTTATGGTGACTGTATGGGTTAGTTATGGTGACCTGTATGGGTAGTTATGGTGACCTGTATGGGTAGTTATGGTGACCTTATGGTGACCTGTATGGGTAGTTATGGTGACCTGTATGGGTAGTTATGGTGACCTGTATGGGTAGTTATGGTGACCTGTATGGGTAGTTATGGTGACCTGTATGGGTAGTTATGGTGACCTGTATGGGTAGTTATGGTGACCTGTATGTGTAGTTATGATGACCTGCATGGGTAGTTATGGTGACCTGTATGGGTAGTTATGGTGACCTGTATGGGTAGTTATGGTGACCTGTATGGGTAGTTATGGTGACCTGTATGGGTAGTTATGGTGACCTGTATGGGTAGTTATGGTGACCTGTATGGGTAGTTATGGTGACCTGTATGGGTAGTTATGGTGACCTGTATGGGTAGTTATGGTGACCTGTATGGGTAGTTATGGTGACCTGTATGGGTAGTTATGGTGACCTGTATGGGTAGTTATGGTGACCTGTATGGGTAGTTATGGTGACCTGCATGGGTAGTTATGGTGACCTGCATGGGTAGTTATGGTGACCTGTATGGGTAGTTATGGTGACCTGTATGGGTAGTTATGGTGACCTGTATGGGTAGTTATGGTGACCTGTATGGGTAGTTATGGTGCCTGTATGGGTAGTTATGGTGACCTGTATGGGTAGTTATGGTGACCTGTATGGGTAGTTATGGTGACCTGTATGGGTAGTTATGGTGACCTGCATGGGTAGTTATGGTGACCTGTATGGGTAGTTATGGTGACCTGTATGGGTAGTTATGGTGACCTGTATGGGTAGTTATGGTGACCTGTATGGGTAGTTATGGTGACCTGTATGGGTAGTTATGGTGACCTGTATGGGTAGTTATGGTGACCTGTATGGGTAGTTATGGTGACCTGTATGGGTAGTTATGGTGACCTGTATGGGTAGTTATGGTGACCTGTATGGGTAGTTATGGTGACCTGTATGGGTAGTTATGGTGACCTGTATGGGTAGTTATGGTGACCTGTATGGGTAGTTATGGTGACCTGTATGGGTAGTTATGGTGACCTGTATGGGTAGTTATGGTGACCTGTATGGGTAGTTATGGTGACCTGTATGGGTAGTTATGGTGACCTGTATGGGTAGTTATGGTGACCTGTATGGGTAGTTATGGTGACCTGTATGGGTAGTTATGGTGACCTGTATGGGTAGTTATGGTGACCTGTATGGGTAGTTATGGTGACCTGTATGGGTAGTTATGGTGACCTGTATGGGTAGTTATGGTGACCTGGTGATGGGTAGTTATGGTGACCTGTATGGGTAGTTATGGTGACCTGTATGGGTAGTTATGGTGACCTGTATGGGTAGTTATGGTGACCTGTATGGGTAGTTATGGTGACCTGTATGGGTAGTTATGGTGACCTGTATGTGGTAGTTATGGTGACCTGTATGGGTAGTTATGGTGACCTGTATGGGTAGTTATGGTGACCTGTATGGGTAGTTATGGTGACCTGTATGGGTAGTTATGGTGACCTGTATGGGTAGTTATGGTGACCTGTATGGGTAGTTATGGTGACCTGTATGGGTAGTTATGGTGACCTGTATGGGTAGTTATGGTGACCTGTATGGGTAGTTATGGTGACCTGTATGGGTAGTTATGGTGACCTGTATGGGTAGTTATGGTGACCTGTATGGGTAGTTATGGTGACCTGTATGGGTAGTTATGGTGACCTGTATGGGTAGTTATGGTGACCTGTATGGGTAGTTATGGTGACCTGTATGGGTAGTTATGGTGACCTGTATGGGTAGTTATGGTGACCTGTATGGGTAGTTATGGTGACCTGTATGGGTAGTTATGGTGACCTGTATGGGTAGTTATGGTGACCTGTATGGGTACCTGTATGGGTAGTTATGGTGACCTGTATGGGTAGTTATGGTGACCTGTATGGGTAGTTATGGTGACCTGTATGGGTAGTTATGGTGACCTGTATGGGTAGTTATGGTGACCTGTATGGGTAGTTATGGTGACCTGTATGGGTAGTTATGGTGACCTGTATGGGTAGTTATGGTGACCTGTATGGGTAGTTATGGTGACCTGTATGTGACCTGTAGTTATGGTGACCTGTATGGGTAGTTATGGTGACCTGTATGGGTAGTTATGGTGACCTGTATGGGTAGTTATGGTGACCTGTATGGGTAGTTATGGTGACCTGTATGGGTAGTTATGGTGACCTGTATGGGTAGTTATGGTGACCTGTATGGGTAGTTATGGTGACCTGTATGGGTAGTTATGGTGACCTGTATGGGTAGTTATGGTGACCTGTATGGGTAGTTATGGTGACCTGTATGGGTAGTTATGGTGACCTGTATGGGTAGTTATGGTGACCTGTATGGGTAGTTATGGTGACCTGTATGGGTAGTTATGGTGACCTGTATGGGTAGTTATGGTGACCTGCATGGGTAGTTATGGTGACCTGTATGTGTAGTTATGATGACCTGCATGGGTAGTTATGGTGACCTGTATGGGTAGTTATGGTGACCTGTATGGGTAGTTATGGTGACCTGTATGGGTAGTTATGGTGACCTGTATGGGTAGTTATGGTGACCTGTATGGGTAGTTATGGTGACCTGTATGGGTAGTTATGGTGACCTGTATGGGTAGTTATGGTGACCTGTATGGGTAGTTATGGTGACCTGTATGGGTAGTTATGTTATGGTGACCTGTATGGGTAGTTATGGTGACCTGTATGGGTAGTTATGGTGACCTGTATGGGTAGTTATGGTGACCTGTATGGGTAGTTATGGTGACCTGTATGGGTAGTTATGGTGACCTGTATGGGTAGTTATGGTGACCTGTATGGTAGTTATGGTGACCTGTATGGGTAGTTATGGTGACCTGTATGGGTAGTTATGGTGACCTGTATGGGTAGTTATGGTGACCTGTATGGGTAGTTATGGTGACCTGTATGGGTAGTTATGGTGACCTGTATGGGTAGTTATGGTGACCTGTATGGGTAGTTATGGTGACCTGTATGGGTAGTTATGGTGACCTGTATGGGTAGTTATGGTGACCTGTATGGGTTAGTTATGGGTGACCTGTATGGGTAGTTATGGTGACCTGTATGGGTAGTTATGGTGACCTGTATGGGTAGTTATGGTGACCTGTATGGGTAGTTATGGTGACCTGCATGGGTAGTTATGGTGACCTGTATGGGTAGTTATGGTGACCTGTATGGGTAGTTATGGTGACCTGTATGGGTAGTTATGGTGACCTGTATGGTAGTTATGGTGACCTGTATGGGTAGTTATGGTGACCTGTATGGGTAGTTATGGACCTGTAGTTATGGTGACCTGTATGGGTAGTTATGGTGACCTGTATGGGTAGTTATGGTGACCTGTATGGGTAGTTATGGTGACCTGTATGTTATGGTAGTTATGGTGACCTGTATGGGTAGTTATGGTGACCTGTATGGGTAGTTATGGTGACCTGTATGGGTAGTTATGGTGACCTGTATGGGTAGTTATGGTGACCTGTATGGGTAGTTATGGTGACCTGTATGGGTAGTTATGGTGACCTGTATGGGTAGTTATGGTGACCTGTATGGGTAGTTATGGTGACCTGTATGGGTAGTTATGGTGACCTGTATGGGTAGTTATGGTGACCTGTATGGGTAGTTATGGTGACCTGTATGGGTAGTTATGGTGACCTGTATGGGTAGTTATGGTGACCTGTATGGGTAGTTATGGTGACCTGTATGGGTAGTTATGGTGACCTGTATGGGTAGTTATGGTGACCTGTATGGGTAGTTATGGTGACCTGTATGGGTAGTTATGGTGACCTGTATGGGTAGTTATGGTGACCTGTATGGGTAGTTATGGTGACCTGTATGGGTAGTTATGGTGACCTGTATGGGTAGTTATGGTGACCTGTATGGGTAGTTATGGTGACCTGTATGGGTAGTTATGGTGACCTGTATGGGTAGTTATGGTGACCTGTATGGTAGTTATGGTGACCTGTATGGGTAGTTATGGTGACCTGTATGGGTAGTTATGGTGACCTGTATGGGTAGTTATGGTGACCTGTATGGGTAGTTATGACCTGTATGGGTAGTTATGGTGACCTGTATGGGTAGTTATGGTGACCTGTATGGTGTAGTTATGGTGACCTGCATGGGTAGTTATGGTGACCCTGTATGGGTAGTTATGGTGACCTGTATGGGTAGTTATGGTGACCTGTATGGGTAGTTATGGTGACCTGTATGGGTAGTTATGGTGACCTGTATGGGTAGTTATGGTGACCTGTATGGGTAGTTATGGTGACCTGTATGGGTAGTTATGGTGACCTGTATGGGTAGTTATGGTGACCTGTATGTGGGTGAGTTATGGTGACCTGTATGGGTAGTTATGGTGACCTGTATGGGTAGTTATGGTGACCTGTATGGGTAGTTATGGTGACCTGTATGGGTAGTTATGGTGACCTGTATGGGTAGTTATGGTGACCTGTATGGGTAGTTATGGTGACCTGTATGGGTAGTTATGGTGACCTGTATGGGTAGTTATGGTGACCTGTATGGGTAGTTATGGTGACCTGTATGGGTAGTTATGGTGACCTGTATGGGTAGTTATGGTGACCTGTATGGGTAGTTATGGTGACCTGTATGGTGACCTGTAGGTAGTTATGGTGACCTGTATGGGTAGTTATGGTGACCTGTATGGGTAGTTATGGTGACCTGTATGGGTAGTTATGGTGACCTGTATGGGTAGTTATGGTGACCTGTATGGGTAGTTATGATGACCTGCATGGGTAGTTATGGTGACCTGTATGGGTAGTTATGGTGACCTGTATGGGTAGTTACGGTGACCTGTATGGGTAGTTATGGTGACCTGTATGGGTAGTTATGGTGACCTGTATGGGTAGTTATGGTGACCTGTATGGGTAGTTATGGTGACCTGTATGGGTAGTTATGGTGACCTGTATGGGTAGTTATGGTGACCTGTATGGGTAGTTATGGTGACCTGTATGGTAGTTATGGTGACCTGTATGGGTAGTTATGGTGACCTGTATGGGTAGTTATGGTGACCTGTATGGGTAGTTATGGTGACCTGTATGGGTAGTTATGGTGACCTGTATGGGTAGTTATGATGACCTGTGTTATGGTGACCTGTATGGGTAGTTATGGTGACCTGTATGTGGTTATGATGACCTGTATGGGTAGTTACCTGTATGGGTAGTTAGGTGACCTGTATGGGTGACCTGTATGGGTAGTTATGGTGACCTGTATGGGTAGTTATGGTGACCTGTATGGGTAGTTATGGTGACCTGTATGGGTAGTTATGGTGACCTGTATGGGTAGTTATGGTGACCTGTATGGGTAGTTATGGTGACCTGTATGGGTAGTTAGTTATGGTAGTTATGGTGACCTGTATGGGTAGTTATGGTGACCTGTATGGGTAGTTATGGTGACCTGTATGGGTAGTTATGGTGACCTGTATGGGTAGTTATGGTGACCTGTATGGGTAGTTATGGTGACCTGTATGGGTAGTTATGGTGACCTGTATGGGTAGTTATGGTGACCTGTATGGGTAGTTATGGTGACCTGTATGGGTAGTGGGTAGTTATGGTGACCTGTATGGGTAGTTATGGTGACCTGTATGGGTAGTTATGGTGACCTGTATGGGTAGTTATGGTGACCTGTATGGGTAGTTATGGTGACCTGTATGGGTAGTTATGGTGACCTGTATGGGTAGTTATGGTGACCTGTATGGGTAGTTATGGTGACCTGTATGGGTAGTTATGGTGACCTGCATGGGTAGTTATGGTGACCTGTATGGGTAGTTATGATGACCTGCATGGGTAGTTATGGTGACCTGTATGGGTAGTTATGGTGACCTGTATGGGTAGTTATGGTGACCTGTATGGGTAGTTATGGTGACCTGTATGGGTAGTTATGGTGACCTGTATGGGTAGTTATGGTGACCTGTATGGGTAGTTATGGTGACCTGTATGGGTAGTTATGGTGACCTGTATGGGTAGTTATGGTGACCTGTATGGGTAGTTATGGTGACCTGTATGGGTAGTTATGGTGACCTGTATGGGTAGTTATGGTGACCTGTATGGGTAGTTATGGTGACCTGTATGTGTAGTTATGGTGACCTGTATGGGTAGTTATGGTGACCTGTATGGGTAGTTATGGTGACCTGCATGGGTAGTTATGGTGACCTGTATGGGTAGTTATGGTGACCTGTATGGGTAGTTATGGTGACCTGTATGTGGTAGTTATGGTGACCTGTATGGGTAGTTATGGTGACCTGTATGGGTAGTTATGGTGACCTGTATGGGTAGTTATGGTGACCTGTATGTGTAGTTATGGTGACCTGTATGGGTAGTTATGGTGACCTGTATGGGTAGTTATGGTGACCTGTATGGGTAGTTATGGTGACCTGTATGGGTAGTTATGGTGACCTGTATGGGTAGTTATGGTGACCTGTATGTGTAGTTATGGTGACCTGTATGGGTAGTTATGGTGACCTGTATGGGTAGTTATGGTGACCTGTATGGGTAGTTATGGTGACCTGTATGGGTAGTTATGGTGACCTGTATGGGTAGTTATGGTGACCTGTATGGGTAGTTATGGTGACCTGTATGTGTAGTGACCTGCATGGGTAGTTATGGTGACCTGTATGGGTAGTTATGGTGACCTGTATGGGTAGTTATGGTGACCTGTATGGGTAGTTATGGTGACCTGTATGGGTAGTTATGGTGACCTGTATGGGTAGTTATGGTGACCTGTATGGGTAGTTATGGTGACCTGTATGGGTAGTTATGGTGACCTGTAAGGGTAGGGTAGTTATGGTGACCTGTATGGTTATGGTAGTTATGGTGACCTGTATGGGTAGTTATGGTGACCTGTATGGGTAGTTATGGTGACCTGTATGGGTAGTTATGGTGACCTGTATGGGTAGTTATGGTGACCTGTATGGGTAGTTATGGTGACCTGTATGGGTAGTTACGGTGACCTGTATGTGTAGTTATGATGACCTGCATGGGTAGTTATGGTGACCTGTATGGGTAGTTATGGTGACCTGTATGGGTAGTTATGGTGACCTGCATGGGTAGTTATGGTGACCTGTATGTGTAGTTATGATGACCTGCATGGGTAGTTATGGTGACCTGTATGGGTAGTTATGGTGACCTGTATGGGTAGTTATGGTGACCTGTATGGGTAGTTATGGTGACCTGTATGGGTTATGATTATGGTGACCTGTGACCTGGGTAGTTATGGTGACCTGTATGGGTAGTTATGGTGACCTGTATGGGTAGTTATGGTGACCTGTATGGGTAGTTATGGTGACCTGTATGGGTAGTTATGGTGACCTGTATGGGTAGTTATGGTGACCTGTATGGGTAGTTATGGTGACCTGTATGGGTAGTTATGGTGACCTGTATGGGTAGTTATGGTGACCTGTATGGGTAGTTATGGTGACCTGTATGGGTAGTTATGGTGACCTGTATGGGTAGTTATGGTGACCTGTATGGGTAGTTATGGTGACCTGTATGGGTAGTTATGGTGACCTGTATGGGTAGTTATGGTGACCTGTATGGGTAGTTATGGTGACCTGTATGGGTAGTTATGGTGACCTGTATGGGTAGTTATGGTGACCTGTATGGGTAGTTATGGGGTGACCTGTATGGGTAGTTATGGTGACCTGTATGGGTAGTTATGGTGACCTGTATGGGTAGTTATGGTGACCTGTATGGGTAGTTATGGTGACCTGTATGGGTAGTTATGGTGACCTGTATGGGTAGTTATGGTGACCTGTATGGGTAGTTATGGTGACCTGTATGGGTAGTTATGGTGACCTGTATGGGTAGTTATGGTGACCTGTATGGGTAGTTATGGTGACCTGTATGGGTAGTTATGGTGACCTGTATGGGTAGTTATGGTGACCTGTATGGGTAGTTATGGTGACCTGTATGGGTAGTTATGGTGACCTGTATGGGTAGTTATGGTGACCTGTATGGGTAGTTATGGTGACCTGTATGTGTAGTTATGGTGACCTGTATGGGTAGTTATGGTGACCTGTATGGGTAGTTATGGTGACCTGTATGGGTAGTTATGGTGACCTGTATGGGTAGTTATGGTGACCTGTATGGGTAGTTATGGTGACCTGTATGGGTAGTTATGGTGACCTGTATGGGTAGTTATGGTGACCTGTATGGGTAGTTATGGTGACCTGTATGGGTAGTTATGGTGACCTGTATGGGTAGTTATGGTGACCTGTATGGGTAGTTATGGTGACCTGTATGGGTAGTTATGGTGACCTGTATGGGTAGTTATGGTGACCTGCATGGGTAGTTATGGTGACCTGTATGTGTAGTTATGATGACCTGCATGGGTAGTTATGGTGACCTGTATGGGTAGTTATGGTGACCTGTATGGGTAGTTATGGTGACCTGTATGGGTAGTTATGGTGACCTGTATGGGTAGTTATGGTGACCTGTATGGGTAGTTATGGTGACCTGCATGGGTAGTTATGGTGACCTGTATGGGTAGTTATGGTGACCTGTATGGGTAGTTATGGTGACCTGTATGGGTAGTTATGGTGACCTGTATGGGTAGTTATGGTGACCTGTATGGGTAGTTATGGTGACCTGTATGGGTAGTTATGGTGACCTGTATGGGTAGTTATGGTGACCTGTATGGGTAGTTATGGTGACCTGTATGGGTAGTTATGGTGACCTGTATGTGTAGTTATGGTGACCTGTATGGGTAGTTATGGTGACCTGTATGGGTAGTTATGGTGACCTGTAGTTATGGTGACCTGTATGGGTAGTTATGGTGACCTGTATGGGTAGTTATGGTGACCTGTATGGGTAGTTATGGTGACCTGTATGGGTAGTTATGGTGACCTGTATGGGTAGTTATGGTGACCTGTATGTATGTAGTTATGGTGACCTGCATGGGTAGTTATGGTGACCTGTATGGGTAGTTATGGTGACCTGTATGGGTAGTTATGGTGACCTGTATGGGTAGTTATGGTGACCTGTATGGGTAGTTATGGTGACCTGTATGGGTAGTTATGGTGACCTGTATGGGTAGTTATGGTGACCTGTATGGGTAGTTATGGTGACCTGTATGGGTAGTTATGGTGACCTGTATGGGTAGTTATGGTGACCTGTATGGGTAGTTATGGTGACCTGTATGGGTAGTTATGGTGACCTGTATGGGTAGTTATGGTGACCTGTATGGGTAGTTATGGTGACCTGTATGGGTAGTTATGGTGACCTGTATGGGTAGTTATGGTGACCTGTATGGGTAGTTATGGTGACCTGTATGGGTAGTTATGGTGACCTGTATGGGTAGTTATGGTGACCTGTATGGGTAGTTATGGTGACCTGTATGGGTAGTTATGGTGACCTGTATGGGTAGTTATGGTGACCTGTATGGGTAGTTATGGTGACCTGTATGGGTAGTTATGGTGACCTGTATGGGTAGTTATGGTGACCTGTATGGGTAGTTATGGTGACCTGTATGGGTAGTTATGGTGACCTGTATGGGTAGTTATGGTGACCTGTATGGGTAGTTATGGTGACCTGTATGGGTAGTTATGGTGACCTGTATGGGTAGTTATGGTGACCTGTATGGGTAGTTATGGTGACCTGTATGGGTAGTTATGGTGACCTGTATGGGTAGTTATGGTGACCTGTATGGGTAGTTATGGTGACCTGTATGGGTAGTTATGGTGACCTGTATGGGTAGTTATGGTGACCTGTATGGGTAGTTATGGTGACCTGTATGGGTAGTTATGGTGACCTGTATGGGTAGTTATGGTGACCTGTATGGGTAGTTATGGTGACCTGTATGGGTAGTTATGGTGACCTGCATGGGTAGTTATGGTGACCTGTATGGGTAGTTATGGTGACCTGCATGGGTAGTTATGGTGACCTGTATGGGTAGTTATGGTGACCTGTATGGGTAGTTATGGTGACCTGTATGGGTAGTTATGGTGACCTGTATGGGTAGTTATGGTGACCTGTATGGGTAGTTATGGTGACCTGTATGGGTAGTTATGGTGACCTGTATGGGTAGTTATGGTGACCTGTATGGGTAGTTATGGTGACCTGTATGGGTAGTTATGGTGACCTGTATGGGTAGTTATGGTGACCTGTATGGGTAGTTATGGTGACCTGTATGGGTAGTTATGGTGACCTGTATGGGTAGTTATGGTGACCTGTATGGGTAGTTATGGTGACCTGTATGGGTAGTTATGGTGACCTGTATGGGTAGTTATGGTGACCTGTATGGGTAGTTATGGTGACCTGTATGGGTAGTTATGGTGACCTGTATGGGTAGTTATGGTGACCTGTATGGGTAGTTATGGTGACCTGTATGTGTAGTTATGGTGACCTGTATGGGTAGTTATGGTGACCTGCATGGGTAGTTATGGTGACCTGTATGTGTAGTTATGGTGACCTGTATGGGTAGTTATGGTGACCTGTATGGGTAGTTATGGTGACCTGTATGGGTAGTTATGGTGACCTGTATGTGTAGTTATGATGACCTGCATGGGTAGTTATGGTGACCTGTATGGGTAGTTATGGTGACCTGTATGGGTAGTTATGGTGACCTGTATGGGTAGTTATGGTGACCTGTATGGGTAGTTATGGTGACCTGTATGGGTAGTTATGGTGACCTGTATGGGTAGTTATGGTGACCTGTATGGGTAGTTATGGTGACCTGTATGGGTAGTTATGGTGACCTGTATGGGTAGTTATGGTGACCTGTATGGGTAGTTATGGTGACCTGTATGGGTAGTTATGGTGACCTGTATGGGTAGTTATGGTGACCTGTATGGGTAGTTATGGTGACCTGTATGGGTAGTTATGGTGACCTGTATGTGTAGTTATGGTGACCTGCATGGGTAGTTATGGTGACCTGTATGGGTAGTTATGGTGACCTGTATGGGTAGTTATGGTGACCTGTATGGGTAGTTATGGTGACCTGTATGGGTAGTTATGGTGACCTGTATGGGTAGTTATGGTGACCTGCATGGGTAGTTATGGTGACCTGTATGTGTAGTTATGATGACCTGCATGGGTAGTTATGGTGACCTGTATGGGTAGTTATGGTGACCTGTATGGGTAGTTATGGTGACCTGTATGGGTAGTTATGGTGACCTGTATGGGTAGTTATGGTGACCTGTATGTGTAGTTATGGTGACCTGTATGGGTAGTTATGGTGACCTGTATGGGTAGTTATGGTGACCTGTATGTGTAGTTATGGTGACCTGTGGGTAGTTATGGTGACCTGTATGGGTAGTTATGGTGACCTGTATGGGTAGTTATGGTGACCTGTATGGGTAGTTATGGTGACCTGTATGGGTAGTTATGGTGACCTGTATGTGTAGTTATGGTGACCTGTATGGGTAGTTATGGTGACCTGTATGGGTAGTTATGGTGACCTGTATGGGTAGTTATGGTGACCTGTATGGGTAGTTATGGTGACCTGTATGGGTAGTTATGGTGACCTGTATGGGTAGTTATGGTGACCTGTATGGGTAGTTATGGTGACCTGTATGGGTAGTTATGGTGACCTGTATGGGTAGTTATGGTGACCTGTATGGGTAGTTATGGTGACCTGTATGGGTTATGGTGAGTTTATGGTGACCTGTATGTGTAGTTATGATGACCTGCATGGGTAGTTATGGTGACCTGTATGGGTAGTTATGGTGACCTGCATGGGTAGTTATGGTGACCTGTATGGGTAGTTATGGTGACCTGTATGGGTAGTTATGGTGACCTGTATGGGTAGTTATGGTGACCTGTATGGGTAGTTATGGTGACCTGTATGTGTAGTTATGGTGACCTGTATGGGTAGTTATGGTGACCTGCATGGGTAGTTATGGTGACCTGTATGGGTAGTTATGATGACCTGCATGGGTAGTTATGGTGACCTGTATGGGTAGTTAGTTATGGTGACCTGTATGGGTAGTTATGGTGACCTGTATGGGTAGTTATGGTGACCTGTATGGGTAGTTATGGTGACC
This sequence comes from Oncorhynchus nerka, assembly GCF_034236695.1. Classification (NCBI taxonomy): domain Eukaryota; kingdom Metazoa; phylum Chordata; class Actinopteri; order Salmoniformes; family Salmonidae; genus Oncorhynchus; species Oncorhynchus nerka. The sequence goes on along the minus strand of NC_088408.1, from coordinate 99,782,425 downwards.
TGTATGGGTAGTTATGGTGACCTGTAGTTATGTAGTTATGATGACCTGTATGGGTAGTTATGGTGACCTGTATGGGTAGTTATGGTGACCTGTATGGGTAGTTATGGTGACCTGTATGGGTAGTTATGGTGACCTGTATGGGTAGTTATGGTGACCTGCATGGGTAGTTATGGTGACCTGTATGTGTAGTTATGATGACCTGCATGGGTAGTTATGGTGACCTGTATGGGTAGTTATGGTGACCTGTATGGGTAGTTATGGTGACCTGTATGGGTAGTTATGGTGACCTGTATGGGTAGTTATGGTGACCTGTATGTGTAGTTATGATGACCTGCATGGGTAGTTATGGTGACCTGTATGTTTATGGTGACCTGTATGGGTAGTTATGGTGACCTGTATGGGTAGTTATGGTGACCTGTATGGGTAGTTATGGTGACCTGTATGGGTAGTTATGGTGACCTGTATGGGTAGTTATGGTGACCTGTATGGGTAGTTATGGTGACCTGTATGGGTAGTTATGGTGACCTGTATGGGTAGTTACGGTGACCTGTATGGGTAGTTACGGTGACCTGTATGGGTAGTTATGGTGACCTGTATGGGTAGTTATGGTGACCTGTATGGGTAGTTATGGTGACCTGTATGGGTAGTTACGGTGACCTGTATGGGTAGTTACGGTGACCTGTATGGGTAGTTATGGTGACCTGTATGGGTAGTTATGGTGACCTGTATGGGTAGTTATGGTGACCTGTATGTGTAGTTATGGTGACCTGTATGGGTAGTTATGGTGACCTGTATGGGTAGTTATGGTGACCTGTATGGGTAGTTATGGTGACCTGCATGGGTAGTTATGGTGACCTGTATGTGTAGTTATGATGACCTGCATGGGTAGTTATGGTGACCTGTATGGGTAGTTATGGTGACCTGTATGGGTAGTTATGGTGACCTGTATGGGTAGTTATGGTGACCTGTATGGGTAGTTATGGTGACCTGTATGTGTAGTTATGATGACCTGCATGGGTAGTTATGGTGACCTGTATGGGTAGTTACGGTGACCTGTATGGGTAGTTACGGTGACCTGTATGGGTAGTTATGGTGACCTGTATGGGTAGTTATGGTGACCTGTATGGGTAGTTATGGTGACCTGTATGGGTAGTTATGGTGACCTGTATGGGTAGTTAGTTACGGTGACCTGTATGGGTAGTTACGGTGACCTGTATGGGTAGTTATGGTGACCTGTATGGGTAGTTATGGTGACCTGTATGGGTAGTTACGGTGACCTGTATGGGTAGTTACGGTGACCTGTATGGGTAGTTACGGTGACCTGTATGGGTAGTTACGGTGACCTGTATGGGTAGTTACGGTGACCTGTATGGGTAGTTATGGTGACCTGTATGGGTAGTTATGGTGACCTGTATGGGTAGTTATGGTGACCTGTATGGGTAGTTATGGTGACCTGTATGGGTAGTTATGGTGACACCAGGGGTGATAAGGCAAGTAGTGCGTTCCTTTGAATTTCAAGACAAGGACGGTTAAACTGATCTCTTTCGTCATTAAAAGTAAACATCCTAAACACAATTTTTGCTTCATGGTCTCTACTCGTCTCTACTTTGCTTCATGGTCTCTTCTTCATGGTCTCTACTTGTCAATGTTCCAAACGGGACATTGTTTTGTCTTTTGAACGGAACATGAGATAGAATTCATGCCCAGCAGTCCACTGGAATGACACTCAATCTCATGGGATGGGTGACCAAAAAGAACTAACTACAAGACACAAAAATGACTGCATTGAGGTATATGTCACTGTGCTTCTATGGCTATGTGCATCATGCCACAGCCTACTTCATTTGTTTATTTAGTGAACAAGACAGCTCATGATCCAGTGCCTTAATCACAGTCAACACATCTATATTTGAGCATTAATTCTGTACATTTTCCTCTCCCCTCCATGGCGAAATGTGTAGAAAAGTATAAGATTAACTATAAAACTGCAAAATAAATTTTTGCCCTATGGAAAGATGTGCATTATTGCAGGAAATTGGCTGTCCAGTGACTACGCTTCTGGGCCATATCATTTAAGCTGTAAACATTTAAAGTTATTAACTTGGAATATTGGTTTCAATGGTCACCAAATATTTACTTTTTTATTGATTTTACCGAACGATATCTCAAAGATATAGGCCTAACTCTCAGACATTCTGGAAACTTCTTCCACTGCCCTTATTAGAAAAACGTTCTGCCAGTTGAGCACACAAAGTTTCTGCTGAACCTTCCTTTTCCAGTTCCACTACGAACGCTTTGTCCTTTCCAACTCATAAACGGGTGACCTTTTATAAATGGAAGTGTTTCAGGCGGTGTTGCTTGTCCTTCTCTAAATGTCTCATAATGTTATTGGGCTATCCGCCGCAGCGATGCCTCATTAGTCTCTACGGCCGCTGGAAGGAAGGCCCCTCGTCCTATCCTGTCCTAGGCTGTTAGTCTCCACAGCGATGCCTCATTAGTCTCTACGGCCGCTGGAAGGAAGGCCCCTCGTCCTATCCTGTCCTAGGCTGTTAGTCTCCACAGCGATGCCTCATTAGTCTCTACGGCCGCTGGAAGGAAGGCCCCTCGTCCTATCCTGTCCTAGGCAGTCTCCACAGCGATGCCTCATTAGTCTCTATGGCCGCTGGAAGGAAGGCCCCTCCTCCTATCCTGTCCTAGGCTGTTAGTCTCCACAGCGATGCCTCATTAGTCTCTACGGCCGCTGGAAGGAAGGCCCCTCGTCCTATCCTGTCCTAGGCAGTCTCCACAGCGATGCCTCATTAGTCTCTACGGCCGCTGGAAGGAAGGCCCCTCGTCCTATCCTGTCCTAGGCAGTCTCCACAGCGATGCCTCATTAGTCTCTATGGCCGCTGGAAGGAAGGCCCCTCGTCCTATCCTGTCCTAGGCAGTCTCCACAGCGATGCCTCATTAGTCTCTATGGCCGCTGGAAGGAAGGCCCCTCCTCCTATCCTGTTCTAGGCTGTTAGTCTCCACAGCAGTGCCTCATTAGTCTCTACGGCCGCTGGAAGGAAGGCTCCTCCTCTTCTACTGTCCTAGGCTGTTAGTCTCCACAGCAGTGCCTCATTAGTCTCTAGTACCGCAAGGAGGAAGGCTCCTCCTCTTCTACTGTCCTAGGCGGTCTAAGGCACTGCATCTCAGTGCTAGAGGCGTACTACAGACCCTGGTTCGATTCCAGGCTGCAACACAAACGGCCGTGATTGAGAGTCCCATAGCACAATTGGCCCAGCGTCGTCTGGGTTAGGGTTTGGCCATCATCGTAAATAAGAATTTGTTCTTAAATGACTTGCCTAGTTAAATAAAGGTTACATTTGTTTTATTTTATTAAGTAAATAAATTATGTTTGACCAGGGCTCTGTATTCTATCTAGTCTACATAGTGAATAGGGGATCATAGGGAATAGGGTGTCATAGTGAATTGGGTATCGTAGGGAATACAGTGTCTCACTTTGAACCCACACACACACACACACACACACACACACACACACACACACACACACACACACACACACACACCTTGCTGTGAGACTGAGTACTGCAGGTCTTCCAGTGGGAGGAGGTAAGGTGCTATGATACCTTCAGGCTTAATGGCATCCTGCCTGACTACCAGCTGGTCTCGTCGTCTTGTCCCCCCACTGGTCAAATATTGACTCACCACAGAGAGACATCTGACAGTACATCATTTTATCACTGTATAAACACATTTAACATACTGCATGACCCCCACGGGCACAGCATGCACACACACACACACACATACACACACACACATACACACAGACACAAAACAGAAGCAACACAGCACGCATTAGCCAGCTAGCCCCTTGAGTGGGAAAAAAACAACTCCCTTTTTCAAGGGAAAGTTGTTTAGTGGAGATTGATGGCTAGCTATCGTCAACACTGTGTTTTTTAAACAAGGCAGGTTGGTTGGTGGAGGCTGATATGGCAACGCAGAGGGATTGTATTGTAATAGAGAGTTTATACTGTTCATGTGTTATGAGATTTGATGGTATACATTGTGAGTGTATTCGGTTGCTCTAGCCGTCCAACAGTAACTGTTTATACGAACCAAAGATGAAGACAAAACAAGGATTAGGAAACATTCATAGGAGGGGGAAAAAACATATCTACAGATTCATTTAAATTGTCTTTGTCTTTGTCTCTTTTAGAGATATATATTTTTCACAAGAACAGCAACATTTCAATGAATAAGTGTTTTCTACGCTGTGCAGTACGGCGTATCTAATCTTAGCCAACGCAGAAGCCTGGTCTCATACACTAGACGTAACATAGTAAGAAGTGTTTTCTACGCTGTGCAGTACGGCGTATCTAATCTTAGCCAACCCAGAAGCCTGGTCTCATACACTAGACGTAACATAGTAAGAAGTGTTTTCTACGCTGTGCAGTACGGCGTATCTAATCTTAGCTAACCCAGAAGCCTGGTCTCATACACTAGACGTAACATAGTAAGAAGTGTTTTCTACGCTGTGCAGTACGGCGCATCTAATCTTAGCTAACCCAGAAGCCTGGTCTCATATACTAGACGTAACATAGTAAGAAGTGTTTTCTACGCTGTGCAGTACGGCGTATCTAATCTTAGCCAACCCAGAAGCCTGGTCTCCTACACTAGACGTAACATAGTAAGAAGTGTTTTCTACGCTGTGCAGTACGGCGTATCTAATCTTAGCTAACCCAGAAGCCTGGTCTCCTACACTAGACGTAACATAGTAAGAAGTGTTTTCTACGCTGTGCAGTACGGCGTATCTAATCTTAGCTAACCCAGAAGCCTGGTCTCATACACTAAACGTAACATAGTAAGAAGTGTTTTCTACGCTGTGCAGTACGGCGTATCTAATCTTAGCTAACCCAGAAGCCTGGTCTCAAACACTAGACGTAAACATAGTAAATGTATATCCGGGGATAATGATATTAGTATGATATGTTACGTTTGGTTACATAATACAGATGGTTACTTAACCCTTTTACCTAACTTTTAAACTTAACCCTAACCCCTAACCCTAAAACCTAGCTCAGCTAAAGTTAGCCAGCTAGCTAACATTAGCCAACACAGATACATAGAATTCATAACATATCGTACATTTGGAAAATTTGTGACATATTTTACACTTAGTACGTTTGTATTTCGTAACATATCACATGCAATGGGTGATGGACATCCACAAATTAATACATACCATACGAAACATAACATTTCATACTGAATGGTGCGATTCGGATTGACTTACAGAACAATACGAACTGCTCTGAGACCAGGTTGCACCCAGGGGTTTAGGCCTAGCTCATTATTATGTCAATACGTGCTTTTACACCTGCATTGTTTGCTGTTTGGGGTTTTAGGCTGGGTTTCTGTACAGCACTTTGAGATATCAGCTGATGTACGAAGGGCTATATAAATAAATTTGATTTGATTTTTGATTTGATTTATTATGTCAACCATGCCACACATCTGTATTGAACTGCCATTACTGTCTTTGTGAGCGGCTATTTACTCCACTGTGTTGTCGCAGCACGGGCCACACCTTAGGAACAAACAGCTATTGCCTTTGTCATCTGCTTAAAAAAAAAACAGAGAAAGTCTAAATCTGAATCATCTGTGAGCATCTCTATTGTCACGTTCTGACCCTAGTATTTGTGTTATTTGTTTGTTTGAATTGGTCAGGACGTGAGCTGGGTGGGCATTCTATGTTTTGTATTTCTAGGTTGGTTTTCTGTGTTTCGGCCTAGTATGGTTCTCAATCAGAGGCAGGTGTCGTTAGTTGTCTCTGATTGAGAATCATACTTAGGTAGCCTGGGTTTCACTGTGTGTCTGTGTCTGATTCACCACACAGGACTGTTTTGGTTTTCCACATTTATTGTTTTGTATATTTGTAGTGTTTTCTCTGTATTCGTCTTTATTAAAGATGTTTAACCATCACCACGCTGCGCTTTGGTCCTCTCCTTCCCAGGAAGAAAGCCGTGACATCTATTCTCTCAGTAAGGAGATATATATCTATGGCCTCAGCTTAACTTAACCCTTTATGTGGTAAAGCCCTTTAGTAGGCTGTAGGTATTAAACCCTGAGATAGGAGCCTTCTGTTGTGGTTAGGGTTAGGGTCTGCCTTGGCTATGACCTCCAAACTAGTGAACCGGTCACCTAAAGGATCAGGGGTGCTGTACTTACAGTTTTGTCTTTAATAAAGGATCTTTACAATTTAGGCTAAAACCAGACCTGGGTTCAAGTAGAATCAGAAATCTGTTGAATAATTTCAGTCTTGAGTGACAGGTGGGTGATGATTTACCTGGATTTCTGCATCAATTTGTTATTCCAATTTGATCTGATCTTCATCTAAGTCACAGCAATAGACAAACAGTGTGCTTTAAAGTAATAACATACAAATTATTGTATTTTTCTTGTCTATATTGAGTACATCATTTAAACATTCACACTGTAGGTTGTAAAAAGTATGTGAACCTCCTCTAGCCTAATGATTTCTCCAAAAGATAACTGGAGTCAGGAGTCAGCTAACCTGGAGTCCAATCAATGAGACCAGATTGGAGATGTTGGTTAGAGCTGCCTTTCCCTATAAAAAAACACTTGCAAAGTTTGAGTTTGCTATTCACAAGAAGCATTGTCTGATGTGAACCGTGCCTCGAACAGAAGAGATCTCAGAAGACCACGGTAAGACAAATGGTTTATAAATGGAGAAAGTTCAGCACTGTTGCTACTCTCCTTAAGAGCAGCCGTCCTGCAAAAAATGAACGCAAGAGCATAGCGTATAACTTACAGAAATCTCTGGAACATGCTAACATCTGTTGACGAGTCTACGATACGTAAATCATTAAACAAGAATGGTGTTCTTGGGAGGACACCATGGAAGAAGCCACTGCTGTCCAAAAAA
>NC_088408.1:99697988-99770488 GCF_034236695.1 Oncorhynchus nerka | reverse complement strand
TCTTTCCTCACTGCCTCTCCCTCTCTCTCTGGCTCTCTCTCCCTCCTCACCATCTCTCTCTCTCTCTCTCTCTCCCTCTCCCTCGCTCTCTCTCTCTCGCTCTCTCTTTTTTCTCACTGTCTCTCCCTCTCTCTCTGGCTCTCTCTCCCTCCTCACCATCTCTCTCTCTCTCTCGCTCTCTCTCTTTCCTCACTGCCTCTCCCTCTCTCTCTGGCTCTCTCTCCCTCCTCACCATCTCTCTCTCTCTCGCCCTCTCTTTCCTCACTGCCTCTCCCTCTCTCTCTGGTTCTCTCTCCCCCTTACCATCTATTCTATCTCTATCTATCTATCTATCTATCTATCTATCTATCTATCTATCTATCTATCTATCTATCTATCTATCTATCTATCTCTCTCTCTCTCTCTCTCTCTCTCTCTCTCTCTCTCTCTCTCTCTCTCTCTCTCTCTCTCAATTCAATTTACGGGCTTTATTGGCATGGGAAACATATGTTTACATTGCCAAAGCAATTGAAATAAATAAACAAAAGTGAAATGAACAATATAAAATGAACAGTAAACATTACACTCACAAGAGTTCCAATATACAGTGTTGTAACAATGTACAAAAGGGAAAATAAATAAGCATAAATATGGGTTGTATTTACAAGGGTGTTTGTTCTTCACTGGTTGCCCTTTTCTTGTGGCAACAGGTCACATCTTGCTGCTGTGATGTAACACTGTGGTATTTCACCCAGTAGATATGGGAGTTTATCAAAATTGGATTTGTTTTCAAATTCTTTGTGGGTCTGTGTAATCTGAGGGAAATACGTCTCTCTAATATGGTCATACAATGGGCAGATGGTTAGGAAGTGCAGCTCAGTTTCCACCTCATTTTGTGTGCAGTGAGCACATAGCCTGTCTTCTCTTGAGAGCCATGTCTGCCTACGGCGGCCTTTCTCAATAGCAAGGCTATGCTCACTGAGTCTGTACACAGTCAAAGCTTTCCTTAAGTTTGGGTCAGTCACAGTGGTCAGGTATTCTGCCGCTGTGTACTCTCTGTTTAGGGCCAAATAGCATTCTAGTTTGCTCATTTTTTTGTCAATTCTTTCCAAAATATAAAGTAATTATCTTTTTGTTTTTTCAAGATTTGGTTGTGTCTAATTGTGTTTCTGTCCTGGGGCCCCAACACCGACCCTTCTCCAGGTCCATCTGGTCCAGTTGGTGATGGCAGGATGTTATGGAAGGTTTGGGAATCAAAGGAATCACCTCCCTGTAGGTGGATGTAGAATTGAACAACTATTTTCTGGATTTTGATCATTAGCGGGTATCGGCCTAATTCTGCTCTGCAGAATTACACTGAAGATATTTTTGCAGAATTCTACAGGCAAGTTGGTGTTTGTCCCATTTTATGAATTCTTGGTTGGTGAGCGGACCCCAGACCTCACAACCATAAAGGGCAATAACTGATTCAAGTATGTTATTTTCGATGGCATAGAAGGCCCTTTTTTACCTTGTCTCTCAGATCGTTCACAGCTTTGTGGAAGTTACCTGTGGCCCAGATGTTTAGGCTGAGGTATGTATAGTTTGTTGTATGCTCTAGGGCAAAGGTGTCTAGATGGAACTGTATTTGTGGTCTTGGTGACTGGACCTTTTTTGGAACAACATAATTTTTGTGCCCAGGTCTGACAGAATCTGTGCAGTTGATCTAGGTGCTGCTGTAGGCCCTCCTTGGTGGGGACTGAAGCATCAGATCATCAGCAAACAGTAGACATTTGACTTCAGATTCTAGTAGGGTGAGGCCTCTCTCTCTCTCCTTCACCATATCTCTCTCTCTCTCTCTCTCTCTCTCTCCCTCTCCCTATGTATATCTCACTCTTTCTCCTCATCGTATCTCCCTCTCTTTCTGTCTCTCTGCTTCTCAATTTAATTCAATAAATACTATGAATGGTTGTTGTCATGGATACCAAAGCGGTGTATATGAAGTATTACAAAAATTAACAATATATTTTAGCAACACTATGAATAATTATCCAAATCTACTGGGCTTATGTGTGTAGAATGGTGGGAACTGTCTCTTGTATTATAACAGACCAGGACATAGTCTGGAACAAGGTCTACTGTCTCTATTATAACAGACCAGGACATGTCTGGAACAAGGTCTACTGTGTCTACTGTCTCTATTATAACAGACCAGGACATAGTCTGGAACAAGGTCTACTGTCTCTAATGTCTCTATTATAACAGACCAGGACATAGTCTGGAACAAGGTCTAATGTCTCTACTGTCTCTATTATAACAGACCAGAACATAGTCTGGAACAAGGTCTACTGTCTCTACTGTCTCTATTATAACAGACCAGGACATAGTCTGGAACAAGGTCTAATGTCTCTACTGTCTCTATTATAACAGACCAGAACATAGTCTGGAACAAGGTCTAATGTCTCTACTGTCTCTATTATAACAGGCCAGGACATAGTCTGGAACAAGGTCTACTGTCTCTATTATAACAGACCAGAACATAGTCTGGCACCAGGTCTACTGTCTCTACTGCCCCCTATTATAACAGACCAGGACATAGTCTGGAACAAGGTCTAATGTCTCTATTATAACAGACCAGAACATAGTCTGGAACAAGGTTGACTGTCTCTATTATAACAGACCAGGACATAGTCTGGAACAAGGTCTACTGTCTCTATTATAACAGACCAGGACATAGTCTGGAACAAGGTCTACTGTCTCTATTATAACAGACCAGAACATAGTCTGGAACAAGGTCTACTGTCTCTATTATAACAGACCAGGACATACTCTGGAACAAGGTCTACTGTCTCTATTATAACAGACCAGAACATAGTCTGGAACAAGGTCTACTGTCTCTATTAAAACAGACCAGGACATAGTCTGGAACAAGATCTACTGTCTCTACTGTCTCTATTATAACAGACCAGGACATAGTCTGGAACAAGGTCTAATGTCTCTACTGTCTCTATTATAACAGACCAGAACATAGTCTGGAACAAGGTCTACTGTCTCTATTATAACAGACCAGGACATAGTCTGGAACAAGGTCTACTGTCTCTATTATAACAGACCAGAACATAGTCTGGCACCAGGTCTACTGTCTCTACTGTCTCTATTATAACAGACCAGAACATAGTCTGGAACAAGGTCTATACTGTCTCTATTATAACAGACCAGGACATAGTCTGGAACAAGGTCTACTGTCTCTATTATAACAGACCAGAACATAGTCTGGAACAAGGTCTACTGTCTCTATTATAACAGACCAGGACATAGTCTGGAACAAGGTCTACTGTCTCTACTGTCTCTATTATAACAGACCAGAACATAGTCTGGAACAAGGTATACTGTCTCTATTATAACAGACCAGGACATAGTCTGGAACAAGGTCTACTGTCTCTATTATAACAGACCAGAACATAGTCTGGAACAAGGTCTACTGTCTCTATTATAACAGACCAGAACATAGTCTGGAACAAGGTCTACTGTCTCTATTATAACAGACCAGAACATAGTCTGGAACAAGGTCTACTGTCTCTACTGTCTCTATTATAACAGACCAGAACATAGTCTGGAACAAGGTCTACTGTCTCTATTATAACAGACCAGGACATAGTCTGGAACAAGGTCTACTGTCTCTACTGTCTCTATTATAACAGACCAGGACATAGTCTGGAACAAGGTCTACTGTCTCTATTATAACAGACCAGAACATAGTCTGGAACAAGGTCTACTGTCTCTATTATAACAGACCAGGACATAGTCTGGAACAAGGTCTACTGTCTCTATTATAACAGACCAGGACATAGTCTGGAACAAGGTCTACTGTCTCTACTGTCTCTATTATAACAGACCAGGACATAGTCTGGAACAAGGTCTAATGTCTCTACTGTCTCTATTATAACAGACCAGAACATAGTCTGGAACAAGGTCTACTGTCTCTATTATAACAGACCAGAACATAGTCTGGAACAAGGTATTATAACAGACCAGAACATAGTCTGGAACAAGGTCTACTGTCTCTATTATAACAGACCAGGACATTGTCTGGAACAAGGTCTACTGTCTCTACTGTCTCTATTATAACAGACCAGGACATAGTCTGGAACAAGGTCTACTGTCTCTACTGTCTCTATTATAACAGACCAGAACATAGTCTGGAACAAGGTCTACTGTCTCTATTATAACAGACCAGGACATAGTCTGGAACAAGGTCTACTGTCTCTATTATAACAGACCAGGACATAGTCTGGCACCAGGTCTACTGTCTCTACTGTCTCTATTATAACAGACCAGAACATAGTCTGGCACCAGGTCTACTGTCTCTACTGTCTCTATTATAACAGACCAGGACATAGTCTGGAACAAGGTCTACTGTCTCTACTGTCTCTATGATAACAGACCAGGACATAGTCTGGAACAAGGTCTACTGTCTCTAATGTCTCTATTATAACAGACCAGGACATAGTCTGGCACCAGGTCTACTGTCTCTACTGTCTCTATTATAACAGACCAGAACATAGTCTGGCACCAGGTCTACTGTCTCTATTATAACAGACCAGGTCTACAAGGTCTACTGTCTCTACTGTCTCTATTATAACAGACCAGGACATAGTCTGGAACAAGGTCTAATGTCTCTACTGTCTCTATTATAACAGACCAGAACATAGTCTGGAACAAGGTCTACTGTCTCTATTATAACAGACCAGAACATAGTCTGGAACAAGGTCTACTGTCTCTATTATAACAGACCAGAACATAGTCTGGAACAAGGTCTACTGTCTCTACTGTCTCTATTATAACAGACCAGGACATAGTCTGGAACAAGGTCTACTGTCTCTACTGTCTCTATTATAACAGACCAGGACATAGTCTGGAACAAGGTCTACTGTCTCTATTATAACAGACCAGAACATAGTCTGGAACAAGGTCTACTGTCTCTACTGTCTCTATTATAACAGACCAGGAACATAGTCTGGAACAAGGTCTACTGTCTCTATTATAACAGACCAGGACATAGTCTGGAACAAGGTCTAATTATAACAGACCAGGAAATCTACTGTCTCTATTATAACAGACCAGAACAAGGTAATTATAACAGACCAGGAACATAGTCTGGAACAAGGTCTACTGTCTCTATTATAACAGACCAGAACATAGTCTGGAACAAGGTCTACTGTCTCTATTATAACAGACCAGGACATAGTCTGGAACAAGGTCTACTGTCTCTACTGTCTCTATTATAACAGACCAGGACATAGTCTGGAACAAGGTCTACTGTCTCTACTGTCTCTATTATAACAGACCAGGACATAGTCTGGAACAAGGTCTACTGTCTCTATTATAACAGACCAGGACATAGTCTGGAACAAGGTCTACTGTCTCTATTATAACAGACCAGAACATAGTCTGGAACAAGGTCTACTGTCTCTATTATAACAGACCAGGACATAGTCTGGAACAAGGTCTACTGTCTCTACTGTCTCTATTATAACAGACCAGAACATAGTCTGGAACAAGGTCTACTGTCTCTATTATAACAGACCAGAACATAGTCTGGAACAAGGTCTACTGTCTCTATTATAACAGACCAGGAACATAGTCTGGAACAACAGACCAGTCTACTGTCTCTATTATAACAGACCAGGACATAGTCTGGAACAAGGTCTACTGTCTCTATTATAACAGACCAGGACATAGTCTGGAACAAGGTCTACTGTCTCTACTGTCTCTATTATAACAGACCAGGACATAGTCTGGAACAAGGTCTACTGTCTCTATTATAACAGACCAGGACATAGTCTGGAACAAGGTCTACTGTCTCTATTATAACAGACCAGGACATAGTCTGGAACAAGGTCTACTGTCTCTATTATAACAGACCAGAACATAGTCTGGAACAAGGTCTACTGTCTCTATTATAACAGACCAGGACATAGTCTGGAACAAGGTCTACTGTCTCTATTATAACAGACCAGAACATAGTCTGGAACAAGGTCTACTGTCTCTATTATAACAGACCAGGACATAGTCTGGAACAAGGTCTACTGTCTCTACTGTCTCTATTATAACAGACCAGAACATAGTCTGGAACAAGGTCTACTGTCTCTATTATAACAGACCAGGACATAGTCTGGAACAAGGTCTACTGTCTCTATTATAACAGACCAGGACATAGTCTGGAACAAGGTCTACTGTCTCTACTGTCTCTATTATAACAGACCAGGACATAGTCTGGAACAAGGTCTACTGTCTCTATTATAACAGACCAGAACATAGTCTGGAACAAGGTCTACTGTCTCTATTATAACAGACCAGGACATAGTCTGGAACAAGGTCTACTGTCTCTACTGTCTCTATTATAACAGACCAGGACATAGTCTGGAACAAGGTCTACTGTCTCTACTGTCTCTATTATAACAGACCAGGACATAGTCTGGAACAAGGTCTACTGTCTCTACTGTCTCTATTATAACAGACCAGGACATAGTCTGGAACAAGGTCTACTGTCTCTATTATAACAGACCAGGACATAGTCTGGAACAAGGTCTACTGTCTCTACTGTCTCTATTATAACAGACCAGGACATAGTCTGGAACAAGGTCTACTGTCTCTACTGTCTCTATTATAACAGACCAGGACATAGTCTGGAACAAGGTCTACTGTCTCTATTATAACAGACCAGAACATAGTCTGGAACAAGGTCTACTGTCTCTATTATAACAGACCAGGACATAGTCTGGAACAAGGTCTATTATGTCTCTATGTCTCTATTATAACAGACCAGGACATAGTCTGGAACAAGGTCTACTGTCTCTACTGTCTCTATATAACAGACCAGGACATAGTCTGGAACAAGGTCTACTGTCTCTAACAGACCAGGACATAACAGACCAGGACATAGTCTGGAACAGACCAGGTCTACTGTCTCTATTATAACAGACCAGGACATAGTCTGGAACAAGGTCTACTGTCTCTACTGTCCCCATAACAGACCAGAACATAGTCTGGAACAAGGTCTACTGTCTCTATTATAACAGACCAGGACATAGTCTGGAACAAGGTCTACTGTCTCTATTATAACAGACCAGGACATAGTCTGGAACAAGGTCTACTGTCTCTACTTATAAACAGACCAGGACATAGTCTGGAACAAGGTCTACTGTCTCTATTATAACAGACCAGGACATAGTCTGGAACAAGGTCTACTGTCTCTATTATAACAGACCAGGACATAGTCTGGAACAAGGTCTACTGTCTCTACTGTCTCTATTATAACAGACCAGGACATAGTCTGGAACAAGGTCTACTGTCTCTATTATAACAGACCAGGACATAGTCTGGAACAAGGTCTACTGTCTCTATTATAACAGACCAGAACATAGTCTGGAACAAGGTCTACTGTCTCTATTATAACAGACCAGGACATAGTCTGGAACAAGGTCTACTGTCTCTACTGTCTCTATTATAACAGACCAGGACATAGTCTGGAACAAGGTCTACTGTCTCTATTATAACAGACCAGGAAATACTCTGGAACAAGGTCTTCTGTCTCTATGGATTAACAGACCAGGACATAGTCTGGACAAGGTGTCTCTATTATAACAGACCAGAACATAGTCTGGAACAAGGTCTACTGTCTCTATTATAACAGACCAGGACATAGTCTGGAACAAGGTCTACTGTCTCTATTATAACAGACCAGGACATAGTCTGGAACAAGGTCTACTGTCTCTATTATAACAGACCAGGACATAGTCTGGAACAAGGTCTACTGTCTCTACTGTCCCCATAACAGACCAGAACATAGTCTGGAACAAGGTCTGTCTCTATTATAACAGACCAGGAACTGGAAGGTCTACTGTCTCTACTGTCTCTATTATAACAGACCAGGACATAGTCTGGAACAAGGTCTACTGTCTCTATTATAACAGACCAGGAGTCTGGAACAAGGTACTGTCTCTATTATAACAGACCAGGAACTGGAACAAGGTCTACTGTCTCTACTGTCTCTATTATAACAGACCAGGACATAGTCTGGAACAAGGTCTACTGTCTCTATTATAACAGACCAGGACATAGTCTGGAACAAGGTCTACTGTCTCTATTATAACAGACCAGGACATAGTCTGGAACAAGGTCTACTGTCTCTATTATAACAGACCAGGACATAGTCTGGAACAAGGTCTACTGTCTCTATTATAACAGACCAGGACATAGTCTGGAACAAGGTCTACTGTCTCTATTATAACAGACCAGGACATAGTCTGGAACAAGGTCTACTACTGTCTCTATTATAACAGACCAGAACATAGTCTGGAACAAGGTCTACTGTCTCTATTATAACAGACCAGGACATAGTCTGGAACAAGGTCTACTGTCTCTACTGTCTCTATTATAACAGACCAGGACATAGTCTGGAACAAGGTCTACTGTCTCTATTATAACAGACCAGAACATAGTCTGGAACAAGGTCTACTGTCTCTATTATAACAGACCAGGACATAGTCTGGAACAAGGTCTACTGTCTCTACTGTCTCTATTATAACAGACCAGGACATAGTCTGGAACAAGGTCTACTGTCTCTATTATAACAGACCAGAACATAGTCTGGAACAAGGTCTACTGTCTCTATTATAACAGACCAGGACATAGTCTGGAACAAGGTCTACTGTCTCTACTGTCTCTATTATAACAGACCAGGACATAGTCTGGAACAAGGTCTACTGTCTCTATTATAACAGACCAGAACATAGTCTGGAACAAGGTCTACTGTCTCTATTATAACAGACCAGGACATAGTCTGGAACAAGGTCTACTGTCTCTATTATAACAGACCAGGACATAGTCTGGAACAAGGTCTACTGTCTCTACTGTCTCTATTATAACAGACCAGGACATAGTCTGGAACAAGGTCTACTGTCTCTATTATAACAGACCAGGACATAGTCTGGAACAAGGTCTACTGTCTCTATTATAACAGACCAGGACATAGTCTGGAACAAGGTCTACTGTCTCTATTATAACAGACCAGGACATAGTCTGGAACAAGGTAGTCTGGATAACAGACCAGAACATAGTCTGGACTGTCTCTATTATAACAGACCAGGACATAGTCTGGAACAAGGTCTACTGTCTCTACTGTCTCTATTATAACAGACCAGGAACAAGGTCTACTACTGTCTGACCAGAACATAGTCTGTCTACTGTCTCTATTATAACAGACCAGAACATAGTCTGGAACAAGGTCTACTGTCTCTATTATAACAGACCAGGAACATAGTCTGGAACAAGGTCTACTGTCTCTACTGTCTCTATTATAACAGACCAGGACATAGTCTGGAACAAGGTCTACTGTCTCTATTAGTCTGGAACAAGGTCTAACAGACCAGGACATAGTCTGGAACAAGGTCTACTGTCTCTATTATAACAGACCAGGACATAACAAGGTCTACTGTCTCTATTATAACAGACCAGGACATAGTCTGGAACAAGGTCTACTGTCTCTATTATAACAGACCAGAACATAGTCTGGAACAAGGTCTACTGTCTCTATTATAACAGACCAGGACATAGTCTGGAACAAGGTCTACTGTCTCTATTATAACAGACCAGGACATAGTCTGGAACAAGGTCTACTGTCTCTACTGTCTCTATTATAACAGACCAGGACATAGTCTGGAACAAGGTCTACTGTCTCTATTATAACAGACCAGGACATAGTCTGGAACAAGGTCTACTGTCTCTACTGTCTCTATTATAACAGACCAGAACATAGTCTGGAACAAGGTCTACTGTCTCTATTATAACAGACCAGGACATAGTCTGGAACAAGGTCTACTGTCTCTACTGTCTCTATTATAACAGACCAGGACATAGTCTGGAACAAGGTCTACTGTCTCTATTATAACAGACCAGAACATAGTCTGGAACAAGGTCTACTGTCTCTATTATAACAGACCAGGACATAGTCTGGAACAAGGTCTACTGTCTCTACTGTCTCTATTATAACAGACCAGAACATAGTCTGGAACAAGGTCTACTGTCTCTATTATAACAGACCAGAACATAGTCTGGAACAAGGTCTACTGTCTCTATTATAACAGACCAGGACATAGGAACAAGGTACTGTCTCTATTATAAACAGACCAGAACAAGGTCTACTGTCTCTACTGTCTCTATTATAACAGACCAGAACATAGTCTGGAACAAGGTCTACTGTCTCTATTATAACAGACCAGGACATAGTCTGGAACAAGGTCTACTGTCTCTCAGACCAGAACATAGTCTGGAACAAGGTCTACTGTCTCTATTATAACAGACCAGGACATAGTCTGGAACAAGGTCTACTGTCTCTATTATAACAGACCAGGAACATAGTCTGGAACCAGGTCATAGTCTCTACTGTCTCTATTATAACAGACCAGGACATAGTCTGGAACAAGGTCTACTGTCTCTATTATAACAGACCAGAACATAGTCTGGAACAAGGTCTACTGTCTCTATAAACAGACCAGGACATCTGGAACAAGTCTACTGGAATTATAACAGACCAGGTCTGGAACAAGGTCTACTGTCTCTATTATAACAGACCAGAACATAGTCTGGAACAAGGTCTACTGTCTCTATTATAACAGACCAGGACATAGTCTGGAACAAGGTCTACTGTCTCTATTATAACAGACCAGGACATAGTCTGGAACAAGGTCTACTGTCTCTATTATAACAGACCAGAACATAGTCTGGAACAAGGTCTACTGTCTCTATTATAACAGACCAGAACATAGTCTGGCACCAGGTCTACTGTCTCTACTGTCTCTATTATAACAGACCAGGACATAGTCTGGAACAAGGTCTACTGTCTCTATTATAACAGACCAGGACATACTCAGGAACCAGGTCTACTGTCTCTGTGGTGGACTGTTCTGCTGTGGCTTTGAAGCTGTGGTCAGGATATGGGGTGGACTGTTCTGCTGTGGCTTTGAAGCTGTGGTCAGGATCTGTGGTGGACTGTTCTGCTGTGGCTTTGAAGCTGTGGTCAGGATATGGGGTGGACTGTTCTGCTGTCTTCTCTGACGGAGTGGCCAACACTTTCATGGGTTTCTCTCTGTCGAACAGATCTTGCCAAGATAGCGAGTCTAGTGACACCACTCGGAATACTATAAGTTACGTGTCCAAGTGTGCAATTATCACTGTAAGAGACTGAGTCATACCGTAGCTAATACCTTGTGATTAATGTACTAGCATGACATTATTGAATTAACCTTAGCTCAGATCTGCACATTTAGAGGCCAAGCATCTATGCCATTTTAATGTGAATAACCTTTCACCAAATAATAATTCAAAGAATATTATTCAGAATTACAGTACCAGTCAAAAGTTTGAACACACCTTCTCATTCAAGGGGTTTTCTTTATTTTTTACTATTTCCTACATTGTAAAATAACAGTGAAGAAATCAAAACTATGAAATGACACATATGGAATCATGTAGTAACCAACAAACAAAAAAAGTGTTAAACAAATCAAAATATATTTAGATTTGAGTTTCTTCAAAGTTCGCCACCTTTTGCCTTGATGACAGCTTTACACATTCTGTAACGGAACACCACGCCAGGAGATTGGTTTACTCTCCGAGAACGAAGTTTCTACCCAGCCTTTTTATTCTTGCAAGAATCAAATCTCAGCATCTCCCAATTATCTAATTATCATCACTTTGCATGGCCCAAAAACATTTAAAGCAAAAGGCATTTAAACAACACAAGCATTCCTGGATCTAATCATCACACATCTCTTATCTTAATGACAGGAGTGCACATACATTTACATTTAAGTCATTTAGCAGACGCTCTTATCCAGAGCGACTTACAAATTGGTGCATTCACCTTATGACATCCAGTGGAACAGCCACTTTACAATAGTGCATCTAAATCTTTTAAGGGACATACTCTGGGGTCTCTAGTCTCTAAGGAACAAGGTTACTTTATCCTATCCTAGGTATTCCTTAAAGAGGTGGGGTTTCAGGTGTCTCCCAGGTGGTACTGACTCCGCTGTCCTGGCGTCGTGATTATAACAGACCAGGAGTCTGTTCCTCTATTATAACAGACCATTGGGGGGTCCAGAGCAGACCAGAACAGTTTTGACTGGGCTGAGACGGGAACTGTACTTCCTCAGTGGTAGGGAGCGAGCAGGCTCTATTATAACAGACCAGAGGTGGATGAACAAGGTCTAGTGCCCTTGTTTGGGTGTAGGGCCTGACTCAGAGCCTGGAGGTCTACTGAGCTGACCAGAACGTTCCCTCACAGCTCCGTAACAGGCAAGCACCAAGGTCTTGTAGCGGATGCGAGCTTCAACTGGAAGCCAGTGGAGAGAGCGGAGGAGCGGGGTGACGTGAGAGAACTTGGGAAGGTTGAACACTTTCTCTATTATAACCAGACGGGCTGCAAGGCGTTCTGGATGAGTTGTGGGGTTTAATGGCACCAGGCAGGGAGCCCAGCTCTATTATAACAGACCAGAGTCTGCAAGGTCTACTGTAATCCAGACGGGAGATGACAAGTGCCTGGATTAGGACCTGCGCTGCTTCCTGTGTGAGGCAGGGTCGTCTCTGCGGATGTTGTAGAGCATGAACCTAGAACAGGAACGGGCCTCTATTATAACAGACCAGGACATTGTCTGATGGTTACTGTCTGAGATTATAACGACAGGGGAACAAGTTGTCAGGATCACGCCAAGGTTCTTAGCTCTGGGAGGAGGACACAATGGAGTTGTCAACCGTGATGGCGAGATCATGGAATGGGCAGTCCTTCCCCGGAGGAAGAGCAGCTCCGTCTTGCCGAGGTTCAGCTTGAGGTGGTGATCCGTCATCCACACTGATATGTCTGCCAGACATGCAGAGATGCGATTCAAGGCCACCTGGATCCTCCTCTCCACCCTCTCCGAGTTGGGCATCTCCGTCTCTATTATAACAGCGCGGCCCACGCTTGGATTGCGTCCTACCTGACAGGTCGCTCCTACCAGGTGGCGTGGCGAGAATCTGTCTCCTCACCACGCGCTCACCACTGGCGTCCCCAGGGCTCTGTTCTAGGCCCTCTCCTATTCTCGCTATACACCAAGTCACTTGGCTCTGTCATAACCTCACATGGTCTCTCCTATCATTGCTATGCAGACGACACACAATTAATCTTCTCCTTTCCCCCTTCTGATGACCAGGTGGCGAATCGCATCTCTGCATGTCTGGCAGACATATCAGTGTGGATGACGGATCACCACCTCAAGCTGAACCTCGGCAAGACGGAGCTGCTCTTCCTCCCGGGAAGGACTGCCCGACCAGGACATTCCATGATCTCGCCATCACGGTTGACAACTCCATTGTGTCCTCCTCCCAGAGCGCTAAGAACCTTGGCGTGATCCTGGACAACACCCTGTCGTTCTCAACTAACATCAAGGCGGTGGCCCGTTCCTGTAGGTTCATGCTCTACAACATCCGCAGAGTATGACCCTGCCTCACACAGGAAGCAGCGCAGGTCCTAATCCAGGCACTTGTCATCTCCCGTCTGGATTACGGCAACTCGCTGTTGGCTGGGCTCCCTGCCTGTGCCATTAAACCCTACAACTCATCCAGAACGCCGCAGCCCGTCTGGTGTTCAACCTTCCCAAGTTCTCTCACGTCACCCCGCTCCTCCGCTCTCTCCACTGGCTTCCAGTTGAAGCTCGCATCCGCTACAAGACCATGGTGCTTGCCTACGGGCTGTGAGGGGAACGGCAGCTCAGTACCTCCAGGCTCTGATCAGGCCCTACACCCAAACAAGGGCACTGCGTTCATCCACCTCTGGCCTGCTCTGCCTCCCTACCACTGAGGAAGTACAGTTCCCTGTTATAACAGCGCAGCCCAGTCAAAACTGTTCGCTGCTCTGGCCCCCAATGGTGGAACAAACTCCCTCACTCTACGCCAGGACAGCGGAGTCAATCACCACCTTCCGGAGACACCTGAAACCCCACCTCTTTCAGGAATACCTCGGATAGGATAAAGTAATCCTTCTCACCCCCCTTAAAAGATATAGATGCACTATTGTAAAGTGGCTGTTCCACTGGATGTCTTAAGGTGAACGCACCAATTTGTAAGTCGCTCTGGATAAGAGTGTCTGCTAAATGACTTAAATGTAAATGTAAATGATACAGCATCAAAAATGTGTGGCTTTTTATGGACTCTTAAAACAATCCAAACTTGACCATTTAAATTCACACAGTAACATTAATTTAGTACATTTTACGTCTTCATCTGTCTTCACACATCCAATGGTGTCCGTGCTCCCAGGATTCTATGGGAATGTATCTTCCTAGTGATTACCGCAAATAAGGTGTGTTTGACCCCAACTATGGTCAGCCCTCCAGTTGCTAATACCACCTCTAATGTATCCATTACAGTCGTCAGTTGCTAGTACCACCTCTAATGTATCCATTACAGTCGTCAGTCGCTAGTACCACCTCTAATGTATCCATTACAGTCGCCAGTCGCTAGTATCACCTCTAATGTATCCATTTCAGTCGCTAGTACCACCTCTAATGTATCCATTACAGTCGCCAGTCGCTAGTATCACCTCTAATGTATCCATTACAGTCGCTAGTATCACCTCTAATATATCCATTACAGTCGCCAGTCGCTAGTATCACCTCTAATGTATCCATTACAGTCGCCAGTCGCTAGTATCACCTCTAATGTATCCATAACAGTCGCTAGTATCACCTCTAATGTATCCATTACAGTCGCCAGTTGCTAATACCACCTCTAATGTATCCATTACAGTCGTCAGTTGCTAGTACCACCTCTAATGTATCCATTACAGTCGTCAGTTGCTAGTACCACCACTAATGTACCCATTACAGTTGTCAGTCGCTAGTATCACCTCTAATGTATCCATTACAGTCGCTAGTACCACCTCTAATGTATCCATTACAGTCGCCAGTCGCTAGTATCACCTCTAATGTATCCATTACAGTCGCCAGTCGCTAGTACCACCTCCAATGTATCCATTACAGTCGCCAGTCGCTAGTATCACCTCTAATGTATCCATTACAGTCGCTAGTACCACATCTAATGTATCCATTACAGTCGTCAGTCGCTAGTACCACCTCTAATATATCCATTACAGTCGCCAGTCGCTAGTATCACCTCTAATGTATCCATTACAGTCGCCAGCGCTATCGCTAGTATCACCTCTAATGTATCCATTAGTCGTCAGTCGCTAGTACCACCTCTAATGTATCCATTACAGTCGCCAGTCGCTAGAATCACCTCTAATGTATCCATTACAGTCGCCAGTCGCTAGTATCACCTCTAATGTATCCATTACAGTCGCTAGTACCACCTCTAATGTATCCATTACAGTCGCTAGTACCACCTCTAATGTATCCATTACAGTCGCTAGTATCAACTCTAATGTATCCATTACAGTCGCTAGTACCACCTCTAATGTATCCATTACAGTCGCTAGTACCACCTCTAATGTGTCCATTACAGTCGCCAGTCGCTAGTATCACCTCTAATGTATCCATTACAGTCGCTAGTACCACCTCTAATGTATCCATTACAGTCGCTAATACCACCTCTAAAGTATCCATTACAGTCGCCAGTCGCTAGTATCACCTCTAATGTATCCATTACAGTCGCCAGTCGCTAGTACCACCTCTAATGTATCCATTACAGTCGCCAGCGCTAGTACCACCTCTAATGTATCCATTACAGTCGCCAGTCGCTAGTATTACCTCTAATGTATCCATTACAGTCGCCAGTCGCTAGTATCACCTCTAATGTATCCATTACAGTCGCCAGTCGCTAGTATCACCTCTAATGTATCCATTACAGTCGCCAGTTGCTAGTATCACCTCTAATATATCCATTACAGTCGCTAGTATCACCTCTAATGTATCCATTACAGTCGCCAGTTGCTAGTACCACCTCTAATGTATCCATTACAGTCGCCAGTTGCTAATACCACCTCTAATGTATCCATTACAGTCGCCAGTTGCTAATACCACCTCTAATGTATCCATTACAGTCGCTAGTATCACCTCTAATGTATCCATTACAGTCGCTAGTATCACCTCTAATGTATCCATTACAGTCGCTAGTATCACCTCTAATTCATCCCATTACTGTTTTGGATACACTGCATTGTAGAAGACAATCAGAGGAACCAGAGAAATATGTGGAGAGAAGTGATTCAACTTTTTTTTAAATAACAAAATGGAGTCCATTTAATAGCTACCAACCTAAGGCTTGCCAGGACACAGTGGAGACTCTCGACAAGATAGTTCACCGTATGTTTGGCCTGAGCGAACTTCTTGTCCATGGTCTTTAGAGTCCCGGAGCTCTCCTCACAGAAGGTCTCCTCCCACCAGGGTGCCACGTCAGTCTTCAGGTGTACCCAGCCTAGAATGATGAGCTGTCCCATCGTGGAATCCTCCATCGGCGTCATCAGAAGGTGTGGCTTATCTCGACAGGTCAGGCCGCGTCAGGCCGAGTTCATTTCACATTTGTGACCGACCGCCTTGATTCGGTCAAAACATGGCAAAATTTGAAATGGTGTTTCTTACATTGAATAAAAGCAGAGACTCCGAGAGCTACAACATCATACGCTGCATTTGAGGAACAAATGGGAAAGTAATGCTGCTTTGAAAGTTGATAAACTTGTAACTTGTAACTGGGTTGATCTGAGCGTTCTGTCCTAGCCACAGCTGTCAAGCACCAAAGCTAACTGGCTAACAGTTGTTAGAAATGTGTAATATTTGAAAATGTAGCTAGCTAAACTATCTTACCCGTGGTCTGAAATCGGAGTACATAGTAGCCTGAGCGAATTTACCAGCTATCTATCAACAGTTGTCGCAGTGACATTCTATTGAAACGGATACTTGCTTAGTGGATGGAGTCTTTTGTTAAGACATGTAGCTAGCTAGCTAAACATTGAACCATAACCCCAACTCTTGACGTTACTACCCTCCATGAATCTGCATGTAGCTAACCAACCACATTCAATGTTAGCTAGCTAACATTAGGCTATAACTAGCCAAGCTATCTAACAGTACACTCTAACTTGAAATGAAAATTACTTTGTCGAAATTAGAAATATCTAAAAATGTAGCTTGCTAGACTATCTTACCCACATACATCATGGTTGGACTCTTCTCCTTGTCATGGATACCATGGTAGCTCTTAGTTTGAAGATGTAATCCAGAGACAGGTGTTTTTTTCCATCTCTTTAGCTATCATACTCAAATTCCACTGATTTCAAAATGGGGTCCTCTAGAAAGTGCAGAGCAACCCCTAGGCACTTCTACTAAGCAATATACATATTTTATGTACTCTGGACCTAGTTTTGTCCAATGGCATAAATGTTGTGGATCTTTGTTTTTCCTCATAATCCTGGACTATCGGACCACCATTTTATTATGTTTCAAAGCAGTGTTTGACTGAATTACCTACACATACTAACCAGCTCAAATAGACAGAAGCGTGCTATATGGCAGACCAATCAAAAATCATCTCTCGGCATGTCCAGCCCACTCATTATCTTAGCCAATCATGGCCAGCAGGAAGGTTGCTGACTTTTTCTGTAGCTAAACCAACTAGGCTCGTAATGTAACAGTTTTATTCGTATTTACAGATGGCAAGTTTGTTATTAAGGCACATGAAACTTCAATTGCTCCAGAAGGCATTTCTGCCCAAAATAAACTCTTTTTTTTTTTTTTTTTTAACATTAAAAAGATTACGTTCAAATGGTTCTCCTGTGAATTAGTGACCCCGCGGCATACGCCTAGTTTCCTGAAACGGGTCACATTTGATGACGCACCGCTGTTTGTGAAAGACTAGGAAAGCATTTCAAATAGCAACCGTGTGAAAGTACATACATCATCACAGTACAGTATCATATTCTGTAATGTTTGACAAATACAAAATTACTGTCTCGTGACAAGCTGTGAATCAAGTTATCGTAGGTATTCCATCAACTGCCTAATCGAAACAGAGGGACATGTTAAGCCGGGTGTTAACGACACGATTTTGTCCCCGATTTGGCAGTCCTAGACACGTTTTTGAGAACGGAGACAAAATCCCCATGTCGTTGCCTATTTGTCCTCAATTTGGCAGTCCTAGACACGTTTTTGAGAACGGAGAAACATCCCCATGTCGTTGCCTATTTGTCCTCAATTTGGCAGTCCTAGACACGTTTTTGAGAACGGAGACAAAATCCCCATGTCGTTGCCTATTTGTCCTCAATTTGGCAGTCCTAGACACGTTTTTGAGAACGGAGACAACATCCCCATGTCGTTGCCTATTTGTCCTCAATTTGGCAGTCCTAGACACGTTTTTGAGGACGGAGACAAAATCCCCATGTCGTTGCCTATTTGTCCTCAATTTGGCAGTCCTAGACACGTTTTTGAGAACGGAGACAAAATCCACATGTCGTTGCCTATTTGTCCTCAATTTGGCAGTCCTAGACACGTTTTTGAGAACGGAGACAACATCCCCATGTCGTTGCCTATTTGTCCTCAATTTGGCAGTCCTAGACACGTTTTTGAGAACGGAGACAAAATCCCCACGTCGTTGCCTATTTGTCCTCAATTTGGCAGTCCTAGACTCGTTTTTGAGAACGGAGACAAAATCCCCATGTCGTTGCCTATTTGTCCTCAATTTGACAGTTCTAGACACGTTTTTGAGAACGGAGACAAAATCCCCATGTCGTTGCCTATTTGTCCTCAATTTGACAGTCCTAGACACGTTTTTGAGAACGGAGACAAAATCCAGTTAACCCAGTGGGTTAACTGGTCTAGGAACAGTGGGGTTAACTGGTCTAGGAACAGTGGGTTAACTGGTCTAGGAACAGTGGGTTAACTGCCTCGTTCAGGGGAACAGTGGGGTTAACTGCCTCGTTCAGGGGAACAGTGGGGTTAACTGCCTCGTTCAGGGGAACAGTGGGTTAACTGCCTTGTTCAGGGGGCAGAACGACAGATTTTTACCTTGGGGATTCGATTTAGCAACCTTTCGGTTACTGGCCCAATGCTCTAACCACTAGGCTACCTGCTGGTTACTAGTCCAACACTCTAACCACTAGGCTACCTGCTGGTTACTAGTCCAACACTCTAACCACTAGGCTACCTGCTGGTTACTAGTCCAACACTCTAACCACTAGGCTACCTGCTGGTTACTAGTCCAACACTCTAACCACTAGGCTACCTGCTGGTTACTAGTCCAACGCTCTAACCACTAGGCTACCTGCTGGTTACTAGTCCAACACTCTAACCACTAGGCTACCTGCTGGTTACTAGCCCAACGCTCTAACCACTAGGCTACCTGCTGGTTACTAGTCCAACACTCTAACCACTAGGCTACCCGCTGCACCAAGAATATGGTGTGTGACTGTATGTGTGTGACTGTGTATATACGGTGTGTGACTGTGTATATATGGTGTGTGACTGTGTATATATGGTGTGTGACTGTGTATATATGGTGTGTGACTGTGTATATATGGAGGGATGATGAAACATCACACCAGATAGGACACATCACACCAGGGAGGAAACATCACACCAGATAGGAAACATCACACCAGATAGGAAACATCACACCAGATAGGAGAAACATCACACCAGATAGGAGAAACATCACACCAGATAGGAGAAACATCACACCAGATAGGAGAAACATCACACCAGATAGGAGAAACATCACACCAGATAGGAGAAACATCACACCAGGTAGGAAAAACATCACACCAGGTAGGAGAAACATCACACCAGAGAGGAAACATCACACCAGATAGGAGAAACATCACACCAGATAGGAGAAACATCACACCAGATAGGAGAAACATCACCCCAGATAGGAAACATCACACCAGGGAGGAACTTTCTTTCTCTATTCAATCACACATTATTATAATCATCTAATTGAGCTAAAACAGGAATCACTGGTTTCTAAGTATGTCTTCTACAGCAGTGGAAGCAGTATGCAGCTACTAGCTCAAGGGGACAGACGCTCATAGGGGACAGACGCTCATAGGGGACAGACGCTCATAGGGGACAGACGCTCATAGGGGACAGACGCTCTGGGGGACAGACTCTCTAGGGGAAAGACTCTCTGTCTGGGGAAAGACTCTCTGTCTGGGGGACAGACGCTCTGTCTGGGGGACAGACGCTCTAGGGGACAGACGCTCTGGGGGACAGACGTTCTGGGCGACAGATGCTCTGAGGGACAGACGCTCTGGGAGACAGATACTCTGAGGGACAGACGCTCTAGGGGACAGACGCTCTAGGGGACAGATGCTCTGGGCGACAGATGCTCTGGGCGACAGACGCTCTAGGGGACAGACGCTCTGGGCGACAGACGCTCTAGGGGACAGACGCTCTAGGGGACAGATGCTCTGGGCGACAGATGCTCTGGGCGACAGACACTCTAGGGGACAGACGCTCTGGGTGACAGACGCTCTAGGGGACAGACGCTCTGAGGGACAGACTCGCTATGGGACAGACGCTCTGAGGGACAGACGCTCTATGGGACAGACGCTCTGAGGACAGATGCTTTGAGGGACAGACGCTCTAGGTGACAAACGCTCTAGGTGACAGACGCTCTAGGGGACAGACGCTCTGAGGGGACAGACGCTCTAGGGGACAGACGCTCTAGGGGACAGATGCTCTAGGGGACAGACGCTCTGAGGGGACAGACGCTTCAGGGGACAGACGCTCTAGGGGACAGACGCTCTAGGGGACAGACGCTCTAGGGGACAGACGCTCTGAGGGACAGACGCTCTGAGGGACAGACGCTCTAGGGGACAGACGCTCTGAGGGACAGACGCTTTGAGGGACAGACGCTCTAGGGGACAGACGCTGTGAGGAACAGACGCTCTGGGGGACAGACGCTCTAGGTTACAGACGCTCTAGGGGACAGACGCTCTAGGGGACAGACGTGTGAGGGACAGACGCTGTGAGGGACAGACGCTCTAGGGGACAGACGCTGTGAGGGACAGACGCTGTGAGGGACAGACGCTGTGAGGGACAGACGCTGTGGGGGACAGACACTCTAGGTTACAGACGCTCTAGGGGACAGACGCTCTAGGGGGACAGACGCTCTAGGTTACAGACGCTCTAGGGGACAGATGCTAGTTATGTTTTGACTGGGTATCCATGTTGAATTTCAGTATTTCATTTGTGATAAAAATGCAATTTTTTAGATGACTAGCTTCCTGAGAACAGTAGACAGTTGAAATAGGAAATAGAACAAAAGCCACGCGGTTCTCTGCTTTGATAAAATATGTTTGTCGATCTTTTCTCATTTCATCCCAAGGGGCATAGGAGGGCCATTAGAGCTGGCACAAAATGTCTGTGCTTGTGTATCTCAAAGCCCCTTACATTACCTTGAGTACCTGCAGCAAAAAAAAGCATTTTATCCCAACCAGCTAGAGCTGAACATGGATGGAGAGAGAGACTTAAAGAGATGTGCCTCGGACGGAAATGTTTGAAATCCACTCAAACATACTCTGATAGATTATAGGACAAACGTGCCAACTGCCAACCATCTCTGCTCTGTCACCTAATACAGTATATAGAGGAGGCAAGGATGGACCAGCCAGCCAGTCATCCAGTCAACCAGTTAGCCAGCCAGCCAGCCAGTCAGCCAGTCAGCCAGTCAGCCAGTCAATCAGTCAGCCAGTCAGCCAGTCAGCCATCCAGTCATCCAGTCATCCAGTCATCCAGTCATCCAGTCAGCCAGCCAGCCAGCCAGTCAATCAGCCAGTCATCTAGCCAGCCAGTCAATCAGTCAGCCAGTCAGCCAGCCAGTCAGCCATCCAGTCAATCAGCCAGTCAGCCAGTCAACCAGTCAATCAGCCAGTCATCCAGTCATCCAGTCATCCAGTCAGCCAGTCAGCCAGTCATCTAGTCAGCCAGTCATCTAGCCAGCCAGTCAATCAGTCAGCCAGTCAGCCAGTCATCTAGTCAGCCAGTCATCTAGCCAGCCAGTCAATCAGTCAGCCAGTCAGCCAGTCAGTCAGCCAGACAGCCAGCCAGCCAGTCAGCCAGTCAGCCAGTCAATCAGCCAGTCACCCGGTCAACCAGTCATTCATGCTGCTCTGTCACTTAACACAGTACATACAGGAAATGAAGGCAGCAGGTAGCCTAGCGGTTAAGAGTGTTGGGTCAGTCACATAAATGTTGCCGGTTCGAATCCCTGAACCGGAAAAGTGGAAAAATCTGCCGTTCTGCCCTTGAGCTAACCCCAAACAACAACTGTTCCCCGTGTGCTGATGATGTCAATTAAGGCAGACCCCTCTCTGATTGAGGGATTGGGTTAAATGTGGAAAACACATTTCGGTTGAATGCAGTCAGTTGTGCAACTGACTAGGTACCCCCTTTCCCCTAAAAATGGACCAATAAACCAGTCGGTCACCAGGCAGGCATCTGCAATAGGACTCTAGTGACCCCTATTGGTTCAGGCGAGAACTGCACCCTCCACCCACCACCAACAGCCCACCCACATCTCTCGCAAAGGTGAGCAATTTGCTAATGAACAAACATGCCGACAAATTGCTATTCTCCTCTCTACGTGCCACACTTTATTTTCTTTAATTATACAGTTTATTAGTTTTCTCGGTTCAGTAGTTGTGAAAGCTTTCTGCCTGTCCATCCAGACGCAATGTGAAATGTCAAGAACAACCAAAATCTAATCAAGGAACTCAATTCCATTAAATAACAAGCAGAGGAGTATTTTGGTTCCTTTAATAAGGAAGTGGTGTGTGTGTGTGTGTGTGTGTGTGTGTGTGTGTGTGTGTGTGTGTGTGTGTGTGTGTGTGTGTACTATGTGGGGGTCGTTGCTGTGTATGTTGTGTTTTTAATGGTATGAGGACGCATTCACTTTGTTGTAGCTAATTATGGATTAGTAACTTACTACCTCGGCCCGGTAGGACGCAGAGCTAATTGCATGCTACAGAATTATTGGAAATGTGACAAAAAACTATCTACAGGACTACAACATGCACACAAATAGAGAATGTTGGTGATTGTTTGTTTTTGTAATTACTATTATTGTTACCTTTTTATTTATGCAGGTAAATCAATTACGAAAACAAATTCTTATTTACAATGACGACCTGTCTGTCACCTTGGATTAATTTAGATGGCATTATTGGTTTCAAACGGCTAAGTGGGAGATTTTGATATGCATTGTTATGTGGAAGTGGTAGATTGGGCTCATAGGTCTATTGGCTCATAATTTGATAGACTAGATTATTATGATCAATAACAAACTAGATTACTCACTCACTTCCAATGCCGGTTTAGCTGACAGTCACTTTGTTAAATAACCCACACAGCTCACAGCGAACACAAAGGATATTGGTTTTCAACGTGTGAACAGATCTGAACAGACCCTCCTCTATACAGACATTACAGATGATGGTGGTGGTGGTGATGGTGGTGGTGGTGGGGATGATGGTGGTGGTGGGGATGATGGTGGTGGTGGGGATGATGATGGTGATGATGGTGGTGGGGATGTTGGTGGTGGTGGGGATGATGGTGGTGGGGATGATGGTGGTGGGGATGATGATGGTGATGATGGTGGTGGGGATGATGGTGGTGGTGGTGGTGGTGATGATGGTGGTGGTGGTGGGGATGATGGTGGTGGTGGTGGTGGGGATGATGGTGGTGGTGGTGGGGATGATGGTGGTGGTGGTGGGGATGATGGTGGTGGGAATGATGGTGGTGGTGGGGATGATGGTGGTGGGGATGATGATGGTGATGATGGTGGTGGGGATGATGGTGGTGGTGGTGGGGATGATGGTGGTGGTGGTGGGGATGATGGTGGTGGTGATGGTGGTGGTGGGATGATGGTGGTGGTGGGGATGATGGTGGTGGGGATGATGATGGTGATGGTGGTGGTGGGGATGATGGTGGTGGTGGTGGTGATGGTGGTGGATGATGGTGGTGGTGGTGGGGATGATGGTGGTGGTGGGGATGATGGTGGTGGTGGTGGTGGGAATGATGGTGGTGGTGGGGATGATGGTGGTGGGGATGATGATGGTGATGATGGTGGTGGGGATGATGGTGGTGGTGGTGGTGGGGATGATGGTGGGGATGATGGTGGTGGTGGGGATGATGATGGTGGTGGTGGTGGTGATGATGATGATGGTGGTGGTGGTGATGATGATGATGGTGGTGGTGATGATGGTGGTGGTGGGGATGATGGTGGTGGTGGTGGGGATGATGGTGGTGGTGGTGGTGGGGATGATGGTGGTGGTGGGGATGATGGTGGTGGGGATGATGATGGTGATGATGGTGGTGGGGATGGTGATGGTGGGGATGGTGATGGTGGTGGTGATGATGATGGTGGTGATGGTGGTGGTGGTGGTGGTGGTGGTGGTGATGATGGTGGTGATGGTGGTGGTGGTGGGGAAGATGATGATGGTGGTGGTGGGGAAGATGGTGGTTGTGGGGATGATGATGATGGTGGTGGGGAAGATGGTGATGATGATGGTGGTGGGGATGATGATGATGGTGGTGATGGTGGTGGTGATGATGGTGGTGGGGATGATGATGATGGTGGTGATGATGATGGTCGTGGTGGTGGTGATGATGATGATGATGATGATGATGATGATGATGATGTGATGGTGATAACATCCTTCCTCTGTCTTTGTTGTTGTTGTTTTACCCATCTGTAAACAAACATTGGAAGGTCAATGTATCGGCAGTCCATAGATCAATGTATACTGTGCTGTGTGACAAAACTCAGCCAGCCAGCCAGCCAGCCAGCCAGCCAACTGTATTAGATTGGACTTGATGTCCCATTAAATGATCGATGTAGGCTTTACAGAGTGAGGTGTGTGTGTGTGTGTGTGTGTGTGTGAGAGAGAGAGAGAGAGAGTGATCGATGCAGGCTACAGCCCAGCGCACTACAGACCGGAGGGTTAAACGCTCCAGCACTTCAAAGGTCAGGATCTGTTAGTTTATTGGCAGAGTGATTAACCAATCAATAACCTAATAGGGAGGCACTGACAGGCACACACACAAGGGCTGGGTTGAAAACCATTTTTTTTTTTTTTTATGTTTACCATTATTTATTCACGGACCGGTTTGGATTTCCACTTAACCTTCTATAACGGTATTTTAATGTTTGATTTGTTACATTTAATAATTAATTCATGAAAAGTTTGGAAATCAGGGAAAACATGATGGCAAGAAAAACTGCTAACAGCAGTGAACTGCTAGCTAAGTACAAACAGATTGATAAACAGTCCTCCATCTCCGGAGACATGCTAGCTAAGTACAAACAGATTGATACACAGTTCTCCATCTCCGGAGACATGCTAGCTAAGTACAAACAGATTGATACACAGTCCTCCATCTCCGGAGACATGCTAGCTAAGTACAAACAGATTGATAAACAGTCCTCCATCTCCGGAGACATGCTAGCTAAGTACAAACAGATTGATAAACAGTCCTCCATCTCCGGAGACATGCTAGCTAAGTACAAACAGATTGATAAACAGTCCTCCATCTCCGGAGACATGCTAGCTAAGTACAAACAGATTGATACACAGTCCTCCATCTCCGGAGACATGCTAAGTACAAACAGATTGATACACAGTCCTCCATCTCTGGAGACATGCTAGCTAAGTACAAACAGATTGATACACAGTCCTCCATCTCCGGAGACATGCTAGCTAAGTACAAACAGATTGATAAACAGTCCTCCATCTCCGGAGACATGCTAGCTAAGTTTCTAGCAGTGATGTACAGTTCGCAAAATTAATCATTTTTCTAAGTGACTCGTTCATTTTAGTTGTTCGTTTGACCTGCTGGTCGCAATGAGTCCTACAAACAGATTGATACAGGGTCCTCCAGCTCCGGAGACATGCTCTACTACCCCTTTCAAAGACACATTGTTTTTGTCTTCCCTATTTACACTCTGAATGGCACACAGACACAATCCATGTCCCAATTGTCTCAAAGGCTTAAAAATCCTTCTTTTTAACCTCTCCTCCCCTTCATCTAAGCGTATATTGAAGTGGTTTAACAAGTGACATCAATAAGGGATCGTAGCTTTTCACCTGGATTCACCTGGTCTATGTTGTGGAAAGAGCAGGTGTTCTTAATGTTTTGTCAACTCAGTGTATATGCATGCAGGAAAATATGCAGGCGGCATAGAGAACAAAAATACATGTTTAAAACATCTTTAAGGAAGTCTCAAGGTTCTGCTCTTCATGATAAGTTGTAGACCATACTATTAAACCAAGAGAGTTTTCATCTATATTTTTGGTAGCTGTCAATTCACCACCACAAACCGATGCTGGCACTAAGGCTGAACTCAACGAGCTGTATAGGGCCATAAGCAAACAAGAAAATGTTCATTCAGAGGCGGCACTCCTAGTGGCCGGTGATTTTAATGCAGGAAAGCTGAAATCCGTTTTTACCTCATTTCTGCAAGAAGAGGTGAAGAAACTCTAGATTACCTTTACTCCACATTCAGAAACGCATACAAAAGCTCTCCCTCGCTCTCCATTGGATAAATCTGAACATAACTGTATCCTCCTAATTCCGGTTTACAAGCAAAAACTAAAGCAGGAAGTACCAGTTGACGCACTCAATACAGAAGTGGTCCGATGAAGCGGATGCTAAGCTACAGGACCGTTTGGCTAGCACAGACTAGAATATGTTCCCGGGATTCATCCAATGGCATTAAGGAGTTCACCACATCACTCAGCTGCTTCATCAATAAGTGCATAGAGGAAGTTCTCCCCACAGAGACCGTACATACATATCCCAACCAGAAGCCATGGATTACAGGCAACATCCGCAATGAGGTAAAGGCTAGAGCCGCCACTTTCAAGGAGTGGGACACTTACAAGAAATCCTGCTACTACCTTCGACGAGCCATCAAACAGGCAAAGCGTCAATACAGGACTAAGATTGAATCATACTACACCGGCTCTGACGCTCGTCGGATGTGGCAGGGCTTGCAAACTATCACGGATTAAAGAGGGAAACCCAGCCACGAGATGCCCAGTATCTAAATGACTATCGCCCCATAGAATTCACATCTGTAGCCATGAAGTGCTTTGAAAGGCTGGTCACGGGTCACATCAATACCATTATCCCAGAAACCCTAGACTCACTCCAATTCACATACCCCCCCCAACAAATCCACAGATGACGCAATCTCTATTTCAAACCCCACTGCTCTTTCCCACCTGGACAAGAGGAACACCTATGTGAGAATGCTGTTCATTGACTACAGCTCAGCGTTCAACACCATAGTGTGGTGCCAGAACAACAACCTCTCCTTCAACGTCAGGAAGACAAAGGTGCTGATCATGGACCAAATCGACAGTGTCCACATCTCTAAGGATCTATCATGGTCCATACACACCAACACAGTCGTAAAGAGGGCACGACAACTCCTCTTCCCCCTCCGTAGGCTGACAAGATTTGGAATTGAGCCCTCAGATCCTCAAAAGGTTTTGCAGCTGCACCATTGAAAGCATCTTGATTGGCTGCAACATCGCTTGGCATGGCAAGTGCTTGGCCTCCGACTGCAAGACGCTACAGAGGGTAATGCGTACGGCCCAGTACATCACTGGTGCCAAGCTCCCTGCCATCCAGGACCTCTATTCCAGGCGGTGTAAGATTTGTCAAAGACTCCAGCCTACTCATAGATTGTTCTCTCTGCTACGGCAGGTGGTACGGCAGGTGGTACGGCAGGTGGTACGGCAGGTGGTACGGCAGGTGGTACGGCAGGTGGTACGGCAGGTGGTACGGCAGGTGGTACGGCAGGTGGTACGGCAGGTGGTACGGCAGGTGCTACGGCAGGTGGTACGGCAGGTGGTACGGCAGGTGGTACGGCAGGTGGTACGGCAGGTGGTACGGCAGGTGGTACCAATGCACCAAATCTGGAACCAACAGGACCCTGAACAGCTTCTAAACCCCAAGCAATCTTTTTTTATATTGTATGTGACCTTTATTTAACTAGGCAAGTCAGTTAAGAACATTATTTAATGAGTCAGTTAAGAACATTATTTAATGAGTCAGTTAAGAACATTATTTAATGAGTCAGTTAAGAACATTATTTAATGGTGTTAAGAACATTATTTAATGAGTCAGTTAAACATTATTTAATGAGTCAGTTAAGAACATTATTTAATGAGTCAGTTAAGAACATTATTTAATGGTGTTAAGAACATTATTTAATGAGTCAGTTAAGAACATTATTTAATGAGTCAGGAACATTATTTAATGAGTCAGTTAAGAACATTATTTAATGAGTCAGGTGGTATTTAATGAGTCCATTATTTAATGAGTCACATTATTTAATGAGTCTTAAGAACATTATTTAATGAGTTAAGAACAGGACCATTATTTAATGAGTCAGTTAAGAACTGAACAGCTTCTTATTTAATGAGTCCATTATTTAATGAGTCAAAGCAATTTAATGAGTCAGTTAAGAACATTATTTAATGAGTCAGTTAAGAACATTATTTAATGAGTCAGTTAAGAACATTATTTAATGATATTAAGAACATTATTTAATGTGACCTTTAATGAGTCAGTTAAGAACATTATTTAATGAGTCAGTTAAGAACATTATTTAATGAGTCAGTTAAGAACATTATTTAATGAGTCAGTTAAGAACATTATTTAATGAGTCAGTTAAGAACATTATTTAATGAGTCAGTTAAGAACATTATTTAATGAGTCAGTTAAGAACATTATTTAATGAGTCAGTTAAGAACATTATTTAATGAGTCAGTTAAGAACATTATTTAATGAGTCAGTTAAGAACATTCATATTTACAATGACGGTCTACTCAAGGCTAAACCCAAATGACGCTGGGCCAATCACGGCTGGATGTGATACAGCCTGGATTCAAACCAGATACTATAGTCTCTTGCACTGAGATGCAGTGCCTTAGACCGCTGTGCCACTCGGGAACCTACTAAATAGTTAGACTGGGTAGCTATTTGTTTAACTATTTAACTATCTGCATTGACCCTTTTTGCACAAACGTTTTTTGTCTCAATGCATACGCTGCTGTTACTGTTTTTTATCTATCCTTTACCCCTAGTTATATGTCTATTATCTATCCTTTACCCCTACCTATATGTACATAGCTCTTCCTCAATTATCTATCCTTTACCCCTAGTTATATGTACGTATCTTCCTCAATTACCTGACTGTCTATTATCTATCCTTTACCCCTACCTATATGTACATAGCTACCTCAATTACCTTACTGTCTATTATCTATCCTTTACCCCTACCTATATGTACATAGCTACCTCAATTACCTTACTGTCTATTATCTATCCTTTACCCCTACCTATATGTACATAGCTTCCTCAATTACCTTACTGTCTATTATCTATCCTTTACCCCTATCTATATGTACATAGCTACCTCAATTACCTTACTGTCTATTATCTATCCTTTACCCTCAATACCTATATCTATCCTTTACCCCTATCTATATGCTACCTCAATTACCTTACTGTCTATTATCTATCCTTTACCCCTATCTATATGTACATAGCTTCCTCAATTACCTTACTGTCTATTATCTATACTTTACCCCTAGTTATATGTACATAGCTACCTCAATTACCTCGTACCCCTGCACATCAACTCAGTACTGGTACCCTGTGTATATAGTCTATTATCTATCCTTTACCCTACCTACAATATACTGTTATTATTATCCTCCCCTACCTATATGTACCCCTCAATTACCTTACTGTCTATTATCTATCGACTCAGTACTGGTACCCCGTGTATATAGCCAAGTTATTACCTCGTACCCCTGTACATTGACTCAGTACTGGTACTCTGTGTATATATCCAGGTTATCGTTACTCATTGTGTATTTATTATTACTTTAATATTATTTCTCTATTTTCGTTCTTACTGCGTTGTTGGGAAGGTCCCAGTCAGCATTTCACTGTTAGTCTACACCTGTTGTTTACCAAGCATTTCACTGTTAGTCTACACCTGTTGTTTACCAAGCATTTCACTGTTAGTCTACACCTGTTGTTTACCATTACCTCGTACCCTTCGACTCAGCATTTTATTTCACTGTTAGTCTTTCACTGTTACACCTGTTGTTTACCAAGCATTTCACTGTTAGTCTACACCTGTTGTTTACCAAGCATTTCACTGTTAGTCTACACCACTGTTAGTCTACACCTGTTGTTACCAAGTGTTGCTTTACCAAGCATTTCCCTGTTAGTCTACACCTGTTGTTCACCAAGCATTTCACTGTTAGTCTACACCTGTTCTTTACCAAGCATTTCACTGTTAGTCTACACCTGTTGCTTACCAAGCATTTCCCTGTTAGTCTACACCTGTTGTTCATGAAGCATGTGATGAATAATATTTGATTTCAATCTTTGGAGGGCTACAGTTCTCAAACGATATTGTGCTTATCACCATCACAGCAGTCAAGCAATGCCTTCTGCCAAGAGTCGTTCACAATCTAGTCCGGTTGGGCCGCAGCTAGACCTCGTTTCAAATGTATCAAGAAATATTTTCGTACTTTGTATTCGTAGCCATAAAAAAACGTACATTGTTTTTAAGCACACTTTTACAAGTCTCAGTCACAAATGACATCTCATATAAACCCCTATTGTGAACAACATACCAACACATGCTTTAGAATCACGAGTTTTCTGCGAGCTGTTGGCTCAAACGTAAGACCAGAGTGGGCGCATTCACTATAAATAATAGTTTTTGTGAGGAAGTTTAGTTTAGTTGAAAATGCGATGGAAACTGATTTAACTTGTATTTTTGCATTCAGGGAATTTAACTACAATTTAACAACACAGTCACCAAACACAGATTGTCAGGCACAACAAGTGAATTTGATGGAAGCATCACTGGTGGGAAAATGCATGTATTGTTTACATGCAAACTTTTGAATATTTGCATAAAAGTCTTGTCATGCTTGCTTCCACTCTTCCGCCCTGGCGCTCGAGGGCGCCAGGCTCCCCAACATTACACACACCTGCCTTCCCCCCGTCACGCACATCAGCGATAATTGGACTCATCACGCACATCACCTGGACTCTATCACCTCTGTCATTACCTTTCGGAGGTAGACCCTCGGTTTCCCGCTCTGTTCCCTGCTTCAGCGTTGATTGTCGAATGTCTTTGTTTCTGCCGTGTGCCGACGCTGTTCCTGTTCTGCTACCTGACTGTTCCTGTTCTGCTACCTGACTGTTCCTGTTCTGCTACCTGACTGTTCCTGTTCTGCTACCTGACTGTTCCTGTTCTGCTACCTAACTGTTCCTGTTCTACTACCTGACTGTTCCTGATTAAATGTTGACTCTCCGTACCTGCTTCACATCTCTGTGAAGAGATCCTTACAAATCTGTCACCAAGTGGAAAGATATGTCACCTAGTGTGTAAATAACAACAAATGAGTGCAATAAATGAAGAGGTTGATAAAAAAATCTGGAATTAAACAAATAACTATGCAAATGGCAAGCATTGGTTGAGTAGCAGGTAGACCCTTAGGTATACCTTCTACTAGACCCTCAGGTAGACCCTCAGGTAGACCCTCAGTTAGACCCTCAGGTAGACACTCAGGTAGACACTCAGGTAGACCCCCAGGTAGACCCTCAGGTAGACACTCTGTGAGGACCCTCAGGTAGACCCTCAGGTAGACCCTCTGTTAGACCCTCAGGTAGACCCTCAGGTAGACCCTCTGTGATGACACTCTGATAGACCCTCAGATAGACACTCTGTGAGGACCCTCAGATAGACCCTCAGATAGACCCTCAGGTAGACACTCTGATAGACCCTCAGATAGACACTCTGTGATGACCCTCAGGTAGACCCTCAGGTAGACCCTCTGTGATGACCCTCAGGTAGACACTCTGATAGACCTCAGGTAGACCCTCAGGTAGACCCTCTGTGAGGACCCTCAGGTAGACCCTCAGGTAGACCCTCTGATAGACACTCTGATAGACCCTCAGGTAGACCCTCAGATAGACCCTCAGGTAGACACTCTGATAGACCCTCTATTAGACCCTCTGTTAGACCCTCAGGTAGACCCTCAGGTAGACCCTCTGTGATGACCCTCAGGTAGACACTCTGTGAGGACCCTCAGGTAGACCCTCAGGTAGACCCTCTGTTAGACCCTCAGGTAGACCCTCAGGTAGACACTCTGATAGACCCTCAGTTAGACCCTCAGTTAGACCCTCAGGTAGACCCTCAGGTAGACCCTCTGTTAGACCCTCAGGTAGACCCTCAGGTAGACCCTCAGGTACACCCTCTGTGATGACCCTCAGGTAGACCCTCAGGTAGACACTCTGTGATGACCCTCAGGTAGACACTCTGATAGACCCTCAGGTAGACCCTCAGGTAGACCCTCTGGTAAACCCCTAAACTTCTATCCCCTTCCTGACAAAAGGTCCTCCTTCCTCCTCTCTCCTCCCTCCTTCTTACGCCCTCCTCTCTCCTCTCTCCTCCCTGACCCTAAACTCCTATCCCACTCCCAACACCATGTCTTCCTCCCTCCTCCCTCCTTCCTCCTCCCCTCTTCTTGTTCCTCCTCCTCCCTCCGCCCTCCTTCCTCCTCCCTCCTCCCTAACCCTAAACTATTTTCCCTCTCCCAACACCATGTCTTCCTCTCTCCTTCCTCCTCCTCCCTCCGCCCTCCTCCCTCCTCCCTCCTCCCCTCTTCTTGTTCCTCCTCCTCCCTCCGCCCTCCTTCCTCCTCCCTCCTCCCTAACCCTAAACTATTTTCCCTCTCCCAACACCATGTCTTCCTCCCTCCTCCCTCCTTCCTCCTCCCCTCTTCTTGTTCCTCCTCCTCCCTCCACCCTCCTTCCTCCTCCCTCCTCCCCTCTTCTTGTTCCTCCTCCTCCCTCCGCCCTCCTTCCTCCTCCCTCCTCCCTAACCCTAAACTATTTTCCCTCTCCTGACACCATGTCTTCCTCTCTCCTTCCTCCTCCCCATTACATTATAAACAAACACAATGTGTCCTGTGTGTCCTAAAAAAAACGTCTTTCTGTAAAAGCCTCAGTGTATACATGCCAGCTGGGGCTTGAGTCAATACACTACAGTACACTACAAAGATACTGTCTGTCCCGTCCAGCCCCGTCTCAACACTGCTGGGCAGCAACTGGACTGGAAGCACAAGAAGAACAGAACCCAAACAGCATAACAATGTAATGTGGCTGGCGGTCCGATCGTTACTCTCCTATCAGTGCCCCCAGACCATTTTTGTGTCCCAAATAACACCCTATTCCCTATGTAGTGCACTACTTTTTTTTTGACCAGGGCCCTAACCCTTATATAGTGGCATATGGGTCCTGGTCAAAAGTAGTGCACTACATAGAGAATAGGGTGCTAGTTTGGGACGCAGACCTACATGAAGGGAGTCGTGGAGCAGAAGTAGCTTTCTCAATGGACATCAGGCCTGGTCAGGCTAATAGGAGGTGACACAGAACATAATGCACCAACTACATCCCTCACTGCAACGCCTAATGGCTCATAAAGTCAGGCCCCGGAGCAGGAACTGTCCAAACTCAGCAGTGCACCAATGGCTAATGTTTTTCATCCATTTGAGGAGGAGGGCACCCCTCTCTGCCTCCCGCCCATGCGCTCGAGCTCGCAGGCATAAGAAAGCCACACACAGTCACCCCCCCCCCCCCACCCTTCTCCCCCTCCTGCTCACTCTCCACCCTACGGTGAAAGGCTGTCACCCATGCTAAAAAAACGTTTTCTTTTTAATTAATCACGCCAATACAATGGCAGGCAGTCAGCCAGTCGCAAGAGGCAGTGCGGCTTAACTCCAAATCAATGGCACAAGCCAGAGGCCCGGGCCGTCGATATTTTCCAAAGTGCAAAAAAGCCCTGCGAGTCCTGGGTTCCCTGTGACTGACCCAATACACACACAGACACTGTCCCAATAAAGGGACGCCCTGGGGTGTGAGTCAGCCCGGTCTGGTCTGGTCTGACCGCCCTCTCACTATTCTCTAGCTGCCTACCCAGAAGGCCTCACTTCTCTTTTGTTCCTGCTCGTCGAGTAAAGACTAGAGGGCATTCAGCAGGACGGATCCAGCAGGCACCCAGCACATCACATAGCTAACAAAGGAGAAAGAGTGACTGTGTGAGTGACCCCCTGTAAGGTTACTGTAGCTGAGTCCGGTCTGGTCTGACATGACATTCAGTCAGCAAGCATGAAGCCTAGTGCACCTCATACGAACACAACAGAATAGAACAGAACAGAATAGAACAGAACAGAACAGAATAGAATAGAACAGAATAGAACAGAACAGAACAGAACAGAACAGAACAGAACAGAACAGAACAGAACAGAACAGAACAGAACAGAAAATAATAGAACAGAATAGAACAGAAAATAACTGAATAGAACAGTATATAACATAATAGAACAGAATAGAACAGACCGGAACAGAATAGAACATAATAGAACAGAATATAACATAATAGAACAGAATAGAACAGACCAGAACAGAATAGAACAGTATAGAACAGAATAAAATAGAACAGAATAGAACAGAATAGAACAGAATAGAATAGAACAGAATAGAACAGACCAGAACAGAATAGAATAGAATAGAATAGAACATAATAGAATAGAACAGAATAGAACAGAATAGAATAGAACAGAACAGAACAGAACAGAATAGAACATAACAGAACAGAATAGAATATAACATAATATAACAGAATATAACAGAATAGAACAGAAAAGAACTGAATAGAACAGAATAGAACATAATAGAATAGAACAGAGTAGAACAGAATAGAACAGACCGGAACAGAATAGAACATAATAGAACAGAATAGAACAGAATAGAATAGAACAGAATAGAACAGAATAGAACAGACCAGAACAGAATAGAATATAACATAATAGAATAGAACAG
This sequence comes from Oncorhynchus nerka, assembly GCF_034236695.1. Taxonomy (NCBI): domain Eukaryota; kingdom Metazoa; phylum Chordata; class Actinopteri; order Salmoniformes; family Salmonidae; genus Oncorhynchus; species Oncorhynchus nerka. Next base: position 99,735,554 of record NC_088408.1, on the reverse strand, counting down.
AACAGAACAGAACAGAATAGAACATAACAGAATAGAACAGAATAGAATAGAACAGAACAGAATAGAACAGAATAAAATAGAATAGAACAGAATAGAATAGAACATAATAGAATAGAACAGAACAGAACAGAATCAAATAGAATAGAACATAATAGAATAGAACAGAATAGAACAGAACAGACCAGAACAGAATAGAACAGAATAGAATAGAACATAATAGAATAGAATAGAACAGAACAGAATAGAACAGAATACAATAGAATAGAACATAATAGAATATAATAGAAGTAGCTTATTAGTTTGTCCTTGGTTAAAATAAAGGATAAGGCAGACGGACAGGCAGATGGACAGGCAGGCAGGCAGACAGACAGGCAGACAGGCAGGCGGACAGGCAGGCAGACAGGCAGACAGACAGGCAGGCGGACAGGCGGACAGGCGGCAGGCTGGCTGGCAGGCAGGCAGGCAGACAGAGACCCTTGACACAGCTCTTCAAATCAAATTGCTCACAAAAACATATTTAGCAGATGTTATTGCAGGTGTAGCGAAATGCTTGTGTTTCTAGCTCCAACAGTGCAGTGGTATCTAACAATACACAACAATGCACAAATCTAAAAGTAAAAGAATGGAATTAAGAAATATATAAATATTAGGACGAGCAATGAGTCCGGAGTGTTTTTGTCTCCGCCATTCAAAAGTGTTGGGGTCACTTAGAAATGTCCGTGTTTTTGAAAGAAAAGCACATTTTTTGTCCATTAAAATAACATCAAATTGATCAGAAGTACAGTGTAGACATTGTTAATGTTGTAAATGACTATTGGAGCTGGAAACGGCAGATTATTTAATGGAATATCTACATAGGTGTACAGAGGCCCATTATCAGCAACCATCACTCCTGTGTTCCAATGGCACGTTGTGTTAGCTAATCCAAGTTTATCATTTTAAAAGGCTAATTGATCTTTAGAAAATACTTGTGCAATCATGTACTGTATTCTGAAACTCATCAGTCGATTCTTGTTCTGAGAAATGAAGGCTATTCCATGTGAGAAATTGCCAAGAAACTGAAGATCTCGTACAGCGCTGTGTACTACTCACCTTCACAGAACAGGGCAAACTGGCTCTAACCAGAATAGAAAGAGGAGTGGGAGACCCCGGTGCACAACTGAGCAAGAGGACAAGTAAATTAGAGTGTCTAGTTTGAGAAACAGACGCCTCACAAGTTCTCAACTGGCAGCTTCATTAAATAATACCCGCAAAACACCAGTCTCAATGTCAACAGTGAAGAGGAAACTCCGGTATGCTGGCCCTCTAGGAAGAGTTGCAAAGAAAAAGCCATATTTCAGACTGACCTATAAAAAGAAAAGATTAAGATGGGCAGAAGAACACAGACACTGGACAGAGGAACTACGCTCTCCTCCCTTTCTGCATCCTATGACTCGCACTGTCCCCTTTCCTCCTGGCTGGCTCGGTCCTCCTGCTCAATGTCTAACTGACTCATTGCGAGCTTACTGAAGAAGGCTGTGGGCAGCTGTGAGAGAACTTAACTTCAGGAGGACCTATCATTCTTTCAATTCCTCCTCTTTACCTTCTCTTCCTCTGTATCTGCTGTTAAAGCCGCTTTCTATTACTCTAAATATCAAGCTTCTGCCTCTAAACCTAGGAAACTATTTTCCCCCATCTCCTCCCTGCTTAATCCTCCACCTCCTCCATCTCTGCGGGCTACTTTGTCAACCACTTTGAAAATAACGTTGACAACATCCACTCTTCATTCAATCAGCCTATTGAGTCCACTGGTCCTACTCACACATAACTACCCTAGGCATTGACCTCTTTCTCCCCCCTCTCTCTCCAGATGAAATCCTGCGACTGGTGAGGACTGGCCGCCCTACAACCCGCTCAACCCCATCGCCTCCTCCCTCCTCCATCCCCTCCTCCCTTCTCCATCCCCTCCATCCCCTCCCTTCTCCATCCCCTCCTCCATCCCCTCCTCCCTTCTCCATCCCCTCCTCCTTCTCATCCCCTCCTCCCTTCTCCATCCCCTCCTCCCCATCCTCCTCCCTTCTCCATCCCCTCCTCCCTCCTCCTTCTCATCCCTCGTCCTTCTCCATCCCTCGTCCCTTCTCATCCCCTCCTTCCCCCTCCATCCCCTCCCTCCTCCTCCCCTCCTCCCTTCTCCATCCCCTCCCTTCTCCATCCCCTTTCTCCATCCCCTCCTCCCTTCTCCATCCCCTCGTCCCTTCTCCCATCCCCTTCTCCATCCCTCATCCCTTCTCCATCCCTCCTCCTTCTCCATCCCTCCTTCTCCATCCCTCCTCCTCCCTCCCTCCATCCCCTCCTCCCTCCTCCCTCCCATCCCCTCCCTCCATCCCTCCATCCATTCTCCTCCCTTCTCCATCCCCTCCCTCTCCATCCCCTCCTCTCCATCCCTTCCTCCTTCTCCATCCCATCCTCGTCCCTCCCTCCCCTCTCCATCCCCTCCTCCATCCCCTCCCCTTCCTCCCTCCCCCTCCTCCTTCTCCATCCCTCCATTCTCCATCCCCTCCCTCCATCCTCCTCCTTCTCCATCCCCTCCTCCTTCTCTCCATCCCTCGTCCCATCCCCTCGTCCCTTCCCATCCCATCTCCATCATCGTCATTATCATTCTCCATCCTCCCTTCTCCATCCCCTCCTCCCTTCTCCATCCCCTCCTCTCATCCCATCCATCTCCCCTCCCCTCCTCCATCCCCTCCTCCCTTCTCCATCCCCTCCTCCCTTCTCCATCCCCTCCTCCCTTCCCATCCTCATCCCTTCCTCCATCCCCTCCTCCCTTCTCCATCCCTCCTCCTTCTCCATCCCCTCTCCTTCTCCATCCCTCCTCCTTTCTCCATCCCCCTTCTCCATCCCCATCCTTCTCCATCCCTCCTCCTTCTCCATCCTCCTCCTTCTCCATCCTCCCTTCTCCATCCCCCCTCCTTCTCCATCCCCTCGTCCTCCCCTCTCCATCCCCTCCCTCTCCATCCCCCTCCTCCTCCTTCTCCATCCCTCCTCCATCCCCTCTTCATCCCTTCTCCATCCCCTCCTTCTCATTCTCCGTCCCCATCCCTCCGTCCCTTCTCCATCCCATCCCCTCATCCCTTCTCCATCCCCTCCCCTCCTCTCCATCCCCTCGTCCTCCTTCTCCATCCCCTCCCTCCCATCCCCTCATCCCTCCCCCTCCTCCCTCTCCATCCCCCCCTCCTCTCCATCCTCCTCCCTTCTCCATCCCCTCCTCCTTCTCCATCCCTCCTCCTTCTCCATCCCTCCTCCCTTCTCCATCCTTCTCCTCCTTCTCCATCCTCCTCCTCCTCCCCTTCTCCCCTCCCCCTTCTCCATCCCCTTCTCCCTCCATCCCCTCCTCCCTCCATCCCCTCCTCCCTTCTTCCCCTCCCTCCTCTCCCATCCCCTCCTCCCTTCTCCATCCTCCTCCCCTCTCCCTCTCATCCTCCTCATCTTCTCCATCCCCTCCTCCTTCTCCATCCCCTCCTCCTTCTCCATCCCCTCCTCCCTTCTCCATCCCCTCCTCCCTTCTCCATCCCCTCCTCCCTTCTCCATCCCCTCCTCCCTTCTCCATCCCCTCCTCCCTTCTCCATCCCCTCTCCTCCCTTCTCCATCCCTCCCTTCTCCATCCCTTCCCTCCCTCCCTTCTCCTCCCTTCTCCCATCCCCTCCTCCCTTCTCCCTCATCCCTTCTCCATCCCTCCTCCATCTCCATCCCCTCCTCCCTCCTCCATCCTCCATCCTCCTCCCTTCTCCATCCCCTCCTCCCTCCTCCCCCTCCTCCCTTCTCCATCCCTCCTCCCTCCCATCCCCTCCTCCCTTCTCCATCCCTCTCCTCCTTCTCCATCCCCTCCTCCCTTCTCCCTCCTCCCTTCTCCATCCCTCCCTTCTCCATCCCCTCCTCCCTTCTCCATCCCCTCCTCCTTCTCCATCCCCTCCTCCCTTCTCCATCCTCGTCCCTTCTCCATCCCCTCCTCCTTCTCCATCCCTCGTCCTTCTCCATCCCCTCCTCCCTCCTCCCCTTCTCCATCCCTCCATCCTCCTTCTCCATCCCCTCCTCCCTTCTCCATCCCCTTCTCTCCCTTCTCCATCCCCTCCTCCCTCCTCCATCCCCTCCTCCTTCTCCATCCCCTCCTCCCTTCTCCATCCCTCCTCCTTCTCATCCCCTCCTCCCTTCTCCATCCTCCTCCCTTCTCCATCCCTCCTCCTTCTCCATCCCTCCTCCATCCCCTTCTCCATCCCTCCTCCTTCTCCATCCCTCCTCCCTCTCCATCCCCTCCTCCTTCTCCATCCCCTCCTCCCTCTCCATCCCTCCTCCCTTCTCCATCCCCTCCTTCTCCCCCTCCTCCCTCCTTCTCCATCCCCTCCTCCCTTCTCCATCCCTCCTCCCTTCTCCATCCCTCCTCCCTTCTCCATCCCCTCCTCCCTTCTCCATCCCTCGTCCCTTCTCCATCCCCTCGTCCTTCTCCATCCCCTCCTCCCTTCTCCATCCCCTCCTCCCTCTCCATCTCCTCCTCCTTCTCCATCCCTCCTCCCTTCTCCATCCCTCATCCTTCTCCATCCCTCCTCCCTTCTCCATCCCCTCCTCCCTTCTCCATCCCCTCCTCCATCTCCATCCCCTCCATCCCTTCTCCATCCCCTCCTCCTTTCTCATCCCTCCTCCCTTCTCCATCCCTCATCCCTTCTCCATCCCTCCCTCTCCATCCCCTCCTCCCTTCTCCATCCCCTCCTCCCTCACTCCATCCCTCCTCCCTCCTCCATCCCCCTCCTCCCTTCTCCATCCCCTCCTCCCTTCTCCATCCCTTCTCCTCCCTTCTCTCCATCCCCTCCTCCCTTCTCCATCCCTCCTCCTTCTCCATCCCCTTCTCCATCCCTCCATCCCCTTCTCCATCCCCTTCTCCATCCCCTCCCTCCTCCATCCCTCTCCCTTCTCCATCCCTCCTCCCCTTCTCCATCCCCTCCTCCTTCTCCATCCCCTCCTCCTTCTCCGTCCCTCCTCCCTCCTCCCTCCTCCATCCCCTCCTCCTTCTCCATCCCCTCCTCCCTTCTCCATCCCTCCTCCCTCTCCATCCCTCCTCCCTTCTCCATCCCCTCCTCCTTCTCCATCCCCCCTCCTCCCTTCTCCATCCCTCCTCCCTTCTCCGTCCTCCCTTCTCCATCCCCTCCTCCCCTCTCCATCCTCTCCTCCCCTCCTCCATCCCCTCCCTTCTCCATCCCCTCCTCCCTTCTCCATCCCCTCCTCCCTTCTCCATCCTCCTCCCTTCTCCATCCCCTCCTCCCTTCTCCATCCCCTCCTCCTTCTCCATCCCCTCCTCCCTCTCCATCCCCCCTCCCTCCCTCTCCATCCCTCCTCCTTCTCCATCCCTCCCTTCTCCATCCCCTCCTCCCTCTCCATCCCCCTCCTCCCTTCTCCATCCTCCTCCCTTCTCCATCCCTCCTCTCCATCCCTCCTCCCTCTCATCCCCTCCTCCTTCTCCATCCCCTCGTCCCTTCTCCATCCCTCCTCCTTCTCCATCCCCTCCTCCCTTCTCCATCCCTCCTCCCTCCTCCATCCCCTCCTCCTTCTCCATCCCCCTCCTCCCTTCTCCATCCCTCGTCCCTTCTCCACCTCCCCTCCATCCCTTCTCCATCCCCTCCTCCCTTCATCCCCTCCTCCTTCTCATCCCTCCTCCTCTCCATCCTCCTCCTCCATCCCCTCCTCCCTTCTCCATCCCCCTCCTCCCTTCTCCATCCCCTCCTCCCTTCTCCATCCCCTCGTCCCTTCTCCATCCCCTCCCCTCCCTTCTCCATCCCTCCTCCCTTCCATCCTCCTCTCCTCCTTCTCCATCCCTCCTCCCTTCTCCATCCCCTCCTCCTTCTCCATCCCCTCCTCCCTTCTCCATCCCATCCTCCTTCTCCATCCCTCCTCCCTCCTCCATCCCTCCTCCCTCCTCCATCCCTCCTCCCTCCCTTCTCATCCCTCCTCCCTTCTCCATCCCCTCCTCCCTTCTCCATCCCTCGTCCTTCTCCATCCCCTCGTCCCTTCTCCATCCCTCCTCCTCCCTTCTCCATCCCCTCCTCCTTCTCCATCCCCTCCTCCATCCCCTCCTCCCCCTTCTCCATCCCTCCTCCCATCTCCATCCCCTCCTCCCTTCTCCATCCCCTCCTCCCTCCTTCTCCATCCTTCTCCATCCCCCTCCTCCCCTTCTCCATCCCTCCTCCTTCTCCATCCCCTCCTCCCTTCTCCATCCCCTCCTCCCTTCTCCATCCTCCTCCCTTCTCCATCCCTCCTCCTCCTCCATCCCTCCTCCTTCTCCATCCCTCCTCCCTTCTCCATCCCCCTCCTCCTTCTCCATCCCCTCCTCCTTCTCCATCCCCTCCTCCTTCTCCATCCCTCCTCCCTTCTCATCCCCTCCTCCCTTCTCCATCCTCCTCCCTTCTCCATCCCCTCCTCCTTCTCCATCCCCTCCTCCCTTCTCATCCCTCCTCCTTCTCCATCCCCTCCTCCCTTCTCCATCCCTCCTCCTTCTCCATCCCTTCTCCATCCTCCTTCCCATCCTCCCCTTCTCCATCCATCCCCTCCTCCCTCCTCCATCCCTCCTCCTTCTCCATCCCCTCCCCTCTCCATTCTCCATCCCCTCCTCCCTTCTCCATCCCTCCTCCCTTCTCCATCCCCTCCTCCCTTCTCCATCCCCTCCCCTTCTCCATCCCCTCCTCCTTCTCCATCCCCTCCTCCCTTCTCCATCCCCTCCTCCTTCTCCATCCCTCCTCATCCTCCTCTCCATCCCTCCTCCTTCTCCATCCCCTCATCCTTCTCCATCCCTCATCCTTCTCCATCCCCTCCTCCTTCTCCATCCTCCTTCTCCTTCTCATCCTCCATCCATCCTCCTCCCTCCATCCATCTCCTTCTCCATCCCTCCTCCCTCCTCCATCCTCGTCCTTCTCCATCCCTCCTCCTTCTCCATCCCCTCCTCCCTTCTCCATCCCCTCCTCCTCTCCATCCCCTCCTCCTCCTCCATCCATCCCATCCCTCCTCCTTCTCCATCCCCTCCTCCTCCTCCATCCTCCCTCCCCTCCTCCTTCTCCATCCCTCCTCCCTCCTCCTCCTTCTCCCTTCTCCATCCCTCCCCTCTCCATCCCTCTCCCATCCCCTCCCATCCTCCTCCTTCTCCATCCCCTCCCTTCTCCATCCCTTCCCATCCTCCTCCTCCTCCATCCCCTCCTCCCTTCTCCATTCTCCTCCTCCCTTCTCCATCCCCTCCTCCTTCTCCATCCCCTCCTTCTCCATCCCCTCCTCCTTCTCCATCCCTCCTCCATCCCCTCCTCCCTTCTCATCCCTCCATCCCTCCCTTCCTTCTCCATCCCCTCCTCCTCCATCCCCTCGTCCCTCCTTCTCCATCCTCCTCCCCTCCTTCTCCATCCCCTCCTCCCTCCTCCTCCATCCTCCTCCCTTCTCCATCCCCTCTCCCTCCTCCCCTCCTCCCTTCTCCATCCTCCTCCCTTCTCCATCCCCTCCTCCTTCTCCATCCCTCCTCCTCCATCCCTCCTCCTTCTCCATCCCTTCTCCCTTCTCCTCCTTCTCCATCCCCTCCTTCTCTCCATCCCCTCCTCCCTTCTCCATCCTCTTCCTTCTCCATCCCCTCGTCCCTCTCCATCCCCTCCTCCCTTCTCATCCCCTCCTCCCCCTTCTCCATCCCCTCCTCCTTCTCCATCCTCCTCCCTTCTCCATCCTCTCCTCCCTTCTCCATCCCCTCCTCCTTCTCCATCCCTCTCCTCCCTTCTCCATCCCCTCCTCCCTTCTCCATCCCTCCTCCTCCCTCCTCCCTTCTCCCTCTCCTCCCTTCTCCATCCCTCCTCTCCCTTCTCCATCCCCTCCCTTCTCCATCCTCCTCCCTTCTCCATCCCCTCCTCCCTTCCATCCCCTCCTCCCTTCTCCATCCCCTCCTCCCTTCTCCATCCCCTCCTCCCTCCTCCATCCCCTCCTCCCTCCTCCATCCCCTCCCTCCCTTCTCCATCCCCCCTAAATTCTCCATCCTCCATCCCCTCCTCCTCCTTCGTCATCCCATCCCCCTTCTCCATCCCTCCTCCCTCTCTCCATCCTCCCTTCTCCATCCCTCCTCCCTCTCATCCCCTCCCCTCCTCCCATTCTCCATCCCCCTCCTCCCCTTCTCCCCTCTCCATCCTCCTCCTCCCTCTCATCCTCTCCCTCCTCCATCCCCTCCTCCCTTCCATCCCCCTCCTCCCTCCTCCATCCCCTCTCCATCTCCATCCCTCCTCCCTCCATCCCCTCCATCCTCCATCCCCCCTCATCCTCCATCCCCTCCTCCTTCTCATCCCTTCTCCATCCTCCTCCTCTCCATCCCCCCTCCTTCTCCTCCCCCATCCCTTCTCCATCCTCTCCCTCTCCATCTCCATCCTCCTCCCTTCTCCATCCCCCTCAATTCCCCTCCTTCTCATCCCTCCTCCTCCTCCTCATCATGCTCCATCCCCTCCTCCCTCCCCCCTCCTCCTTCTCCATCCCCTCTCCTTCTCCATCCCTCGTCCTTCTCCATCCCCTCCTCCCATCTCCATCCCCTCCTCCATCCCTCCTCCTTCTCCATCCCTTCTCCATCCTCTCCCCTTCTCCATCCCCTCCTCCTTCTCCATCCCTCCTCCCTTCTCCATCCCTCCTCCTTCTCCATCCCCCCCTCCTCCATCCCCTCCATCCCCTCCCTCCCCTTCTCCATCCCCTCCTCCCTTCTCCATCCCCTCCTCCCTTCTCCATCCCCTCCTCCCTTCCTCCCCTCCTCCATCCCCCTCCTCCCTCCTCCATCCCCTCCTCCCTTCTCCATCCCCTCCTCCCTTCTCCATCCCTCCTCCCTTCTCTATCCCTCCTCCATTCTCCATCCCTCCTCCTTCTCCATCCCTCTCCTCCATCCCTCCCCTCTTCCATCCCCTCCTCCCTCCTCCATCCCCTCCTCCCTCCTCCATCCCCTCCTCCCTTCTCCATCCCCTCCTCCCTTCTCCATCCCCTCCTCCTTCTCCATCCCTCCCCCTCCTCCATCCCCTCCTCCCTCCTCCATCCCCTCCTCCCTTCTCCATCCCCTCCTCCCTTCTCCATCCCTCCTCCCTTCATCTCCATCCCCTCCTCCCTTCTCCATCCCCTCCTCCTTCTCCATCCCCTCCTCCCTCCTCCATCCCCCTCCTCCCTCCTCCATCCCCTCCTCCTTCTCCATCCCCTCCTCCCTTCTCCATCCCCTCCTCCCTTCTCCATCCCCTCCTCCCTTCTCCATCCCTCCTCCCTTCTCCATCCCCTCCTCCCTTCTCCATCCCCTCCTCCTTCTCCATCCCCTCCTCCCTCCCCTCCCCTCCCTCCATCCCCTCCATCCTCCTCCTTCTCTCCATCCTCCTCCTTCTCCATCCCCTCCTCCCTCCCTCTCCATCCCCTCCCTCCTCCTCCCCTCTCCATCCCCTCCTCCCCCCTCCTCCATCCACTCTCCATCCCCTCCTCCCTTCTCCATCCCTCCTCCATCCCTCTCCTTCCCCTCCATCCCCCTCCCATCCTCTCCTCCTTCTCCATCCCCCTCCTCCTTCTCCATCCCCTCCTCCCTTCTCCATCCCCTCCATCCATCCCCTCCTCCCTTCTCCATCCCTCCTCCCTTCTCCATCCCCTCCTCCCTTCTCCATCCCCTCCTCCCTTCTCCATCCATCCCCTCCTCCCATCCCCTCCTCCCTCTCATCCCTCTCCCTCTCCTCCCTCCCTCTCCATCCCCTCCTCCCATCTTCTCATCCCCTCCTCCCTTCCCTTCTCCATCCCCTCCTCCTTCCATCCCTCCTCCCTTCTCCATCCCCTCCTCCCTCTCCATCCTCCATCCTTCTTCATCCCTCCCCCTTCTCCATCCCCTTCTCCATCCCCTCCTCCCTTCTCCATCCCCTCCTCCCTTCTCCATCCCCTCCTCCCTTCTCCATCCCCTCCTCCTTCTCCATCCCCTCTCCTCCTCCATCCCCTCCTCCCTTCTCCATCCCTCGTCCTTCTCCATCCCCTCCTCCCTTCTCCATCCCCTCCTCCTTCTCCATCCCCTCCCCTTCTCCATCCCCTCCTCCCCTCTCCATCCCTCCTCCCTTCTCCATCCCCTCCTCCTTCTCCATCCCCCCCTCGTCCCTTCTCCATCCCCTCCTCCCTTCTCCATCCCCTCCTCCCTTCTCCTCCTCCCTCTCCCCCTTCTCCATCCCCTCCTCCTTCTCCATCCCCTCCTCCCTCTCCATCCCCTCCTCCCTTCTCCATCCCCTCCTCCCTTCTCCATCCCCTCCTCCCTCCCATCCCCTCCTCCTTCTCCATCCCCTCCTCCCTTCTCCATCCCCTCCTCCTTCATCCATCCCTCTCCATCCCCTCCCCTCCTCCTCCTCCATCCCTCCTCCTTCTCCATCCATCCCTCCTCCTCTCCATCCCTCCTCCCTTCCTTCTCCATCCCCTCCTCCCTCCTCCATCCCCTCCCCTCTCCTTCTCCATCCCCCCTCCTCCCTTCTCCATCCCCTCCTCCCTCCTCCATCCCCTCCTCCCCTTCTCCATCCCCTCCTCCCTTCTCCATCCCCTCCTCCCTTCTCCATCCCCTCCTCCTTCTCCATCCCCATCCCTCCTCCATCCCCCTCCTCCCTTCTCCATCCCCTCCTCCTCCATCCCTGATCTCCTCCCTTCTCCATCCCTCCTCCTTCTCCATCCCCTCTCCATCATCCCCCTCCTCCCTTCTCCATCCCTCCTCCTTCTCCATCCCCTCGTCCTTCTCCCCCTCCTCCTTTCTCCATCCCCTCCTCCCTCCTCCATCCCCTCCTCCCTTCTCCATCCCCCTCCTTCTCCATCCCCTCCTCCCTTCTCCATCCCCTCCTCCCTCCCCTTCCATCCTCCTTCTCCATCCCCTCCTTCTCCATCCCCTCCTCCCTTCTCCATCCCTCCTCCCTCCTCCATCCTCCTCCTCCATCCCCTCCTCCTTCTCCATCCCCTCCTCCCTTCTCCATCCCTCCTCCTTCTCCATCCCCTCCTCCCTTCTCCATCCCCTCCTCCCTTCTCCATCCCCTCCTCCCTTCTCCATCCCCTCCTCCCTTCTCCATCCCCTCCTCCCTTCTCCATCCCTCCTCCTTCTCCATCCCTCCTCCCTTCTCCATCCCCTCCTCCCTTCTCCATCCCCTCCTCCCTTCTCCATCCCTCCTCCCTTCTCCATCCCCTCTCCCTTCTCCATCCCTCCTCCCTCTCTCCATCCCCTCCTCCCTCCTCCATCCCCTCCTCCCTCTCCATCCCCTCCTCCCTTCTCCATCCCCTCTCCCTTCTCATCCCCTTCTCCCTCATCTCCCTCCTCCCTTCTCCATCCCTCCTCCTTCTCCATCCCCTCCCCCTTCTCCATCCCCTCCATCTCCCTCCCCTCCTCCATCCCTTCTCCATCCTCCTCCCTTCTCCATCCCCTCCTCCTTCTCCATCCCCTCCTCCCTCTCCATCCCTCCTCCCCTCCATCCCTCCTCCATCCCATCCCCTCCTCCCTCCTCCATCCCCATCCTCCTTCTCCATCCCTCCTCCCTTCTCCATCCCCTCCTCCTTCTCCATCCCCTCCTCCCTTCCCATCCCCTCCTCCCTTCCATCCATCCTCTCCCTCCATCCCCCCTCCTCCTTCTCCATCCCCTCCTCCCTTCTCCATCCCCTCCCCCATCTCCATCCCCTCCCCCTCCTCTCCATCCCTCCTCCTTCTCCATCCCCTCCTCCATCCCATCCCCTCGTCCTCTCCATCCCTCCTCCCTTCTCCATCCCCTCCTCCCTCTCCATCCCCTCCTCCTTCTCCATCCCCTCCTCCCTTCTCCATCCCCTCCTCCCTTCTCCATCCCCTCGTCCCTTCTCCATCCCCTCGTCCTCCATTCTCCATCCCCTCCTTCTCCATCCCCTCCTCCCTTCTCCATCCTCCATCCCCTTCTCCATCCCCTCCTCCCTTCTCCATCCCCTCGTCCCTTCTCCATCCCCTCCTCCCTTCTCCCATCCCCTCCCCTTCTCCATCCTCCTCCTCCCATCCTCCATCCCCCTCCTCCCTTCTCCATCCCCTCCTCCTTCTCCATCCCCTCCTCCCTTCTCCATCCCTCCTCCCTTCTCCATCCCCTCCTCCCTTCTCCATCCCCCATCCTCCTCCCTCCCCTCCCTCCCTTCTCCATCCCTCCCTTCTCCATCCCCTCCTCCCTTCTCCATCCCCTCCCATCCCTCCTCCTCCCATCCCCTCCTCCCTTCTCCATCCCCCTCCTTCTCCATCCCCTCCTCCATCTCCTCCCTCCTCCCTTCTCCATCCTCCTCCCTTCTCTCCCCTCCTCCTTCTCCATCCCCTCCTCCTTCTCCATCCCCTCGTCCATCCATCCCCTCTCCATCCCCTCTCCATCCCTCCTCCCTCCCTTCTCCTCCCCTCTCCTTCTCCCTCCTCCTCCCTCCATCCCTTCTCCATCCCTCCTTCTCCATCCCCCTCCTCCTTCTCCCCTCCCTCCCCTCCTCCCTCCTTCTCCATCCCCTCCTCCCTTCTCCATCCCCATCCTCCTTCTCCATCCCCTCCTCCCTTCTCCATCCCCTCCTCCTTCTCCATCCCCTCCTCCCTCCTCCATCCATCCTCCATCCCCTCCTCCTTCTCCATCCCTCCTCCCTTCTCCATCCCTCCTCCCTTCTCCATCCCCTCCTCCCTTCTCCATCCCTCCTCCTTCTCCATCCCTCCTCCTTCTCCATCCTCCATCCCATCCTCCTCCTTCTCCATCCCTCCTCCCTTCTCCATCCCTCCGTCTCCCATCCCCTCCTCCCTTCTCCCCCTCCATCCCCTCCTCCCTTCTCCATCCCCTCCTCCCTTCTCCATCCCCTCCTCCCTTCTCCATCCCCTCCTCCTTCTCCATCCCCTCTCCTCCATCCCATCCTCCCTTCTCCATCCCTCCTCCCTTCTCCATCCCCTCCTCCCTTCTCCATCCCCTCCTCCCTTCTCCATCCCATCCTCCTCCCCTCCTCTCCTCCATCCCCTCCTCCCTCCTCCATCCCCTCCTCCCTTCCTCCATCCCCTCCCTCCTCCCTCCCCTCCCATTCTCTCCTCTTCTCTCCTCCTCCATCCCCTCCTCCTTCTCCATCCCCTCCTCCCTTCTCCATCCCCTCCTCCTTCTCCATCCCTCCTCCCTTCTCATCCTCCTCCTCCTTCTCCATCCCCTCCTCCTTCTCCATCCCCTCCTCCCTCCTCCATCCCTCCTCCTCCTCCTCCCCTCCATCCCCTCCTCCTTCTCCATCCTCCCCTTCTCCATCCCCTCCTCCCTTCTCCATCCCCTCCTCCCTCCTCCATCCCCTCCTCCCTCCTCCATCCCCCTCTCCATCCCCTCCTCCTTCTCCATCCCCTCCTCCTTCTCCATCCCCTCCTCCCTTCTCCCCCTCCTTCTCCATCCCCTCTCCCTTCTCCATCCCTCCCCTCCTCCATCCCCCTCCTCCTTCTCCATCCCTCCTCCTTCTCCATCCCCTCCTCCCATCCCTCCCCTTCTCCATCTCCTCCCTTCTCCATCCCCTCCTCCCATCCTCCCCTCCATCCCCTCCTCCCTTCTCCATCCCCTCCTCCCTTCTCCATCCCCTCCTCCCTTCTCCATCCCCTCCTCCCTTCTCCATCCCCCCCCCTCTCCATCCCCTCCTCCCTTCTCCATCCCCTCCCCCTTCTCATCCCCCTCCCTTCTCCATCCCCTCCTCCATCCCTCCCTCCTCCATCCTCCTCCCCCCTCCTCCCTCTCCATCCCCTCCTCCCTTCTCCATCCCCTCCTCCCTTCTCCATCCCCTCCCTTCTCCATCCCCTCCTCCCTTCTCCATCCCCTCCTCCCCACCATCCTCCATCCCCTCCTTCTCATCCTCCTCCTTCTCCATCCCCTCCTTCCTCCTCCATCCCTCCTCCCTCCCATCCTCCTCCCATCCCCTCCTCCCTTCTCCATCCCCTCCTCCTTCTCCATCCCCTCCTCCCTTCTCCATCCCCTCCTCCCTTCCCTCATCCATCCTCCTCCTTCTCCATCCCTCCTCCCTTCTCCCCTCCTCCATCCATCCTCCTCCCTCCTCCATCCCCTCCTCCTTCTCCATCCCCTCCTCCTCTCCCCTCCTCCCTTCTCCATCCCCCCTTCTCCATCCCCCTCCCTCTCATCCCCTCCTCCCTTCTCCATCCCCTCCTCCCTTCTCCATCCCCTCCTCCCTTCTCCATCCCCTCCTCCTTCTCCATCCCCTCCTCCCTTCTCCATCCCCTCCTCCCTTCTCCATCCCTCCTCCCTTCTCCATCCCTCCTCCCTCCTCCATCCCCTCCTCCCTTCTCCATCCCCTCCTCCATCCCATCCCCTCCCCTTCTCCATCCCCTCCTCCTCCTCCATCCCTCCTCCCTTCTCCATCCCCTCCTCCCTTCTCCATCCCTCCTCCCTTCTCCATCCCTCGTCCCTTCTCCATCCCTCCTCCATCCCCTCCTCCTTCTCCATCCCCTCCTCCCTTCTCCATCCCCTCCTCCTTCTCCATCCCCTCCTCCCTCCTCCATCCCCTCCTCCTCCTCCATCCCTCCATCCTTCTCCATCCCTCGTCCCTTCTCCATCCCCTCCTCCCTTCTCCATCCCCTCCTCCCTTCTCCATCCCTCCCTCCATCTCCATCCCCTCCTCCTCTCCATCCTCCCTCCCATCCTCCTCCCTTCTCTCCCCTCCTCCATCCCTCCCCTTCTCCATCCCCTCCTCCCTTCTCCATCCCTCCTCCCTCCATCCCTCCTCCCTCCATCCTCCTCCCTTCTCCATCCCCTCCTCCCTTCCCATCCCTCCTCCTCCTCCATCCCTCCTCCCTTCTCCATCCCCTCCTCCCTTCTCCATCCCCTCCATCCCTTCTCCATCCCCTCCTCCCTTCTCCATCCCCTCCTCCCTTCTCCATCCCCTCCTCCTTCTCCATCCCCTCCCTTCTCCATCCCCTCCATCCTCCTCCTCCTCCCTCCCATCCCTTCTCCATCCCTCCCATCCCTTCTCCATCCTCCCCTTCTCCATCCCCTCGTCCCTTCTCCATCCCCTCGTCCCTTCTCCATCCCTCCTCCCCTCTCCCTCCCATCCTCCCTCCCATCCCCTCCTCCATCCCCTCCTCCCTTCTCCATCCCCTCCTCCCTTCTCCATCCCCTCCTCCCTTCTCCATCCCCTCCTCCTCCCATCCCCTCCTCCCTTCCCATCCCCTCCTCCCTTCTCCATCCCCTCCTCCCCCTTCTCCATCCCCTCCCCCTCCTCCATCCCCCCTCCTCCCTTCTCCATCCCTCCTCCCTTCTCATCCCTCCTCCCTTCTCCATCCCTCCTCCCTTCTCCATCCCCTCCCTTCTCCATCCCTCCTCCTTCTCCTCCCCTCCTCCCTTCTCCATCCCTCCTCCCTTCTCCATCCCCTCGTCCTTCTCCATCCCCTCCTCCCTTCTCCATCCCCTCCCTCCTCCCTCCTCCTCCCTCCCATCCCCTCCTCCTCCATCCCTCCTCCCTTCTCCATCCCCTCCCTTCTCCATCCCTCCTCCTTCTCCATCCCTCCATCCCTCCTCCATCCCTCCCTTCTCCCCTCCTCCCTTCCTCCATCCCCTCCTCCCTCCACCATCCCTCCTCCCTCCTCCATCCCTCCTCCTTCTCCATCCCCTCCTCCTTCTCCATCCCTCCTCCATCCCTCCTCCATCCCCTCCTCCCTTCTCCATCCCCTCCTCCTCCTCCATCCCCTCCTCCCTTCTCCATCCCTCCTCCCTTCTCCATCCCTCCATCCCCTCCTCCCTCCTCCCTTCTCCATCCCCTCCTCCCTTCTCCATCCCTCCTCCCTCCTCCATCCCCTCCTCCCTCCTCCATCCCCTCCCCTTCTCCATCCCCTCCTCCCTTCTCCATCCCCTCCTCCCTTCTCCATCCCCCCCTTCTCCATCCCCCCTTCTCCATCCCCTCCCCTTCTCCATCCCCTCTCCCTCTCCATCCCCTCCTCCCTTCTCCATCCCCTCCTCCTTCTCCATCCCTCCTCCCCTTCTCCATCCCCTCCTCCCTCCCTTCTCCATCCCCTCCCTCCTCCATCCCTCCTCCTTCTCCATCCCCTCCTCCCTTCTCCATCCCCTCCTCCCTCTCCATCCCCTCCCTCCTCCCTCCTCCTCCTCCATCCCCTCCTCCCTTCTCCATCCCCTCCTCCCTTCTCCATCCCTCCTCCATCCCCTCCTCCTCCTCCATCCCTCCTCCCTCTCCATCCCCTCCTCCCCCCTCCTTCCCATCCCTCCTCCCTTCTCCATCCCTCCCCTCCATCCTCCCTTCTCCATCCCCTCCCTTCTCCATCCCTCCTCCTTCTCCATCCCCTCCTCCTTTCTCCATCCCTCCATCCCTCCCTCCATCCCCTTCTCTCCCTCCCTCTCCTCCCATCCTCCTCCTCCATCCCTCCTCCTCCATCCCCTCCTCCCTTCTCCATCCCCTCCTCCATCCCTCCTCCCTTCTCCATCCCTCCTCCCTTCTCCCTCCTCCTCCTCTCCATCCCCTCCTCCCTTCTCCATCCCCTCCTCCCTTCTCCATCCCTCCTCCCTTCTCCATCCCCCTCCCTTCCCATCCCTCCTCCTCCCATCCTCCCCTCCCCTTCTCCATCCCCTCTCCTCTCCATCCCCTCTCCTCCATCCCCTCCTCCCTCTCCATCCCCTCCTCCCTTCTCCATCCCCTCCTCCCCTCCATCCCTCCTCCCCTTCTCCATCCCCTCCTCCCTTCTCCATCCCCCTCCCTTCTCCATCTCCATCCTCCTTCTTCTCCATCCTCCTCCCTCTCCATCCCCTCCTCCCTTCTCCATCCCCCCTCCATCCCTTCTCCATCCCCTCCTCCCTTCTCCATCCCCTCCCTCCCTTCTCCATCCCTCCTCCCTTCTCCTCCCTTCTCCATCCCCTCTCCATCCTCCCTTCTCCATCCCCTCCTCCCTTCTCCATCCCTCCTCCCTCTCCATCCCCTCCCTTCTCCATCCCCTCCTCCATCCTCCTCCCTTCCTCCATCCCCTCCTCCCTTCTCTCCCCTCCTCCCTTCTCCATCCCCTCCTCCCTTCTCCATCCCCCCTCCCATCCCTCCTCCTCCATCCTCCTCCCTCCCATCCCCTCCTCCCTTCTCCATCCCCTCCTCCCCTTCTCCATCCCTCCTCCTTCTCCATCCCTCTCCTCCCTCTCCATCCCCTCCTCCCTTCTCCATCCCCTCCTCCCTTCTCCATCCCCTCCTCCCTCCTCCATCCCCTCCTCCCTTCTCCATCCCCTCCTCCTCCATCCCCTCCTCCCTTCTCCATCCCTCCCTCCCTTCTCCATCCCCTCGTCCCTTCTCCATCCCCTCCTCCCTTCTCCATCCCCTCCTCCCTTCTCCATCCCCTCCCCTTCCCCTCCTCCTCCCTTCTCCATCCCCTCCCCTCCTCCCTTCTCCATCCCCTCCTCCCATCCCCTCCTCATCCCCTCCTCCCTTCTCCATCCCCTCCTCCATCCCTCCTCCATCTCCATCCCCTCCTCCTCCCTTCTCCATCCCTCCTCCCTCCTTCTCCATCCCCTCCTCCCTTCTCCATCCCCTCCTCCCTTCCCATCCCCTCCTCCCTCCTCCATCCTCCTCCCTTCTCCATCCCCCTCCTCCCTTCTCCATCCCCTCCTCCCTTCTCCATCCCCTCCTCCCTTCTCCATCCCCTCCTCCATCCTCTCCCTTCCCCTCCTCCCCCTCCATCCCCTCCTCCCTCCATCCCCCCTCCTCCCCTTCTCCATCCCTCCTCCTTCTCCATCCCCTCCCTTCTCCATCCCCTCCTCCCTTCTCCATCCCCTCCTCCCTTCTCCATCCCTCCTCCCTTCTCCATCCCCTCTCTCCCCCCTCCCTCCATCCCTCCTCCTATCTCTTCTCCATCCCCTCCTCCCTTCTCCATCCCCTCCTCCTCCATCCCCTCCCCTTCTCCATCCCCTCCTCCCTCCTCCATCCCTCCATCCCTCCCTTCTCCATCCCCTCCTCCCTTCTCCATCCCCTCCCCTCCTCCATCCCCTCCTCCCTTCTCCATCCCCTCCTCCCTCCTCTCCATCCCCTCCTCCCTTCTCCATCCATCCCTCCCCCTCCCTTCTCCATCCCCTCCTCCTTCTCCTCCATCCCCTCCTCCCTCCTCCATCCCCTCCTCCCTCCTCCATCCCTCCTCCCTTCTCCATCCCCTCCTCCCTCCTCCATCCCCTCCTCCCATCCCTCTCCATCCCTCCTCCTTCTCCATCCCCTCCTCCCTTCTCCATCCCCTCCTCCTCCTCCATCCCCTCCTCCCCTCCTCCCATCCCCTCCCCTTCTCCATCCCCTCCTCCCTTCTCCATCCCTCCTCCTCCTCTCCATCCCCTCCTCCCTCCTCCATCCCTCCTCCCTCCCATCCTCCCCATCCATCCCCTCCTCCCTCTCCATCCCTCCTCTTCCATCCCTCTCCTCCATCCCCCTCCCATCCCCTCCTCCCTCCCATCCCCTCCCTCCTCCATCCCCTCCTCCATCCCCTCCTCCTCCTTCTCCATCCCCTCCCATCCCTCCTCCATCCCCTCCTCCCTTCTCCATCCCCTCCTCCCTCCTCCATCCCCTCCTCCCTTCTCCATCCCCCTCCTTCTCCATCCCCTCCTCCCTTCTCCATCCCCTCCTCTCCATCCCCTCCTCCCTTCTCCATCCCCTCCTCCCTCTCCATCCCCTCCTCCTCCTCCCTCCATCCCCTCTCCCTTCCTCCATCCCTCCTCCTTCTCCATCCCTCCTCCTCTCCATCCCCCCTCCTCCCTTCTCCATCCCCTCCTCCCTTCTCCATCCCTCCTCCCTCCATCCCCTCCTCCTTCTCCATCCCCTCCTCCCTTCTCCATCCCCTCCTCCCTTCTCCATCCCTCCATCCTCCTCCCTCCATCCCCTCCCTCCCCTTCTCCATCCCCTCCTCCCTCCTCCATCCCCTCCCCTCTCCATCCCCTCCTCCCTCCTCCATCCCCTCCTCCCTTCCTCCATCCCCTCCTCCTCCCTCCTCCTCCCCCTCCATCCCCTTCTCCATCCCCTCCGTCCCTTCTCCATCCCCTCCTCCCTTCTCCATCCCCTCCTCCTTCTCCATCCCCTCCTCCCTTCTCCATCCCCTCCTCCCTTCTCCATCCCCTTCTCCATCCTCCCATCCCCTCCTCCCTTCCCATCCTCCTCCCTTCTCCATCCCCTCCTCCCTCCTCCCTCCTCCATCCTTCTCCCTCCCATCCCCTCCATCCTCCTTCTCCATCCCTCCCCTTCTCCATCCCCTCCTCCCTCCCATCCCCTCCTCCCTCCTCCATCCCCTCCTCCCTTCTCCATCCCCTCCTCCCTTCTCCATCCCCTCCTCCCTCCTCCATCCTCCTCCCTTCTCCATCCCCTCCTCCCTCCCCCATCCCATCCTCCCCCTCCATCCCCTCCTCCCTTCTCCATCCCTCCATCCCCCTCCCTCTCCATCCCCTCCTCCCTTCTCCATCCCCTCCTCCCTTCTCCATCCCCTCCTCCCTCCTCCATCCCCTCCTCCCTTCTCCATCCCTCCTCCCTTCTCCATCCCCTCCTCCCTTCTCCATCCCCTCCTCCCTCCCACCCATCCCCTCCATCCCCTTCTCCATCCCCTCCTCCCTTCTCCATCCCCTCCTCCCTTCTCCATCCCCTCCTCCCTCCTCCATCCCCTCCTCCCTTCTCCATCCCTCCTCCCTCCTCCATCCCCTCCTCCCTTCTCCATCCCCTCCTCCCTTCTCCATCCCCTCCTCCCTTCTCCATCCCCTCCTCCCTTCTCCATCCCCTCCTCCCTTCTCCATCCCCTCCTCCCTCCTCCATCCCCTCCTCCCTCTCCATCCCCTCCTCCCATCTCCATCCCCTCCTCCCTTCTCCATCCCCTCCTCCCTCCTCCATCCCCTCCTCCCTTCTCCATCCCCTCCTCCTCCTCCATCCCTTTCTCCATCCCTCCTCCCTTCTCCATCCGTCCCTTCTCCATCCCTCCCCTTCTCCATCCCCTTCCCATCCTCTCCTCCTTCTCCATCCCCTCCTCCCTTCTCCATCCCCTCCTCCCTTCTCCATCCTCCTCCCTTCTCTATCCCCTTCTCCATCCCCTCCTCCCTCCTCCATCCCCTCCTCCCTCCTCCACCCCCTCGTCCCTTCTCCATCCCTCCCTCCATCCCTCCTCCCTTCTCCATGCCCTCCTCCCTTCTCATCCCTCCTCCCTCCTCCATCCCCTCCTCCCTCCTCCATCCCCTCCTCCCTTCTCCATCCCCTCGTCCCTTCTCCATCCCCTCGTCCCTTCTCCATCCCCTCCTCCCTTCTCCATCCCCTCCTCCCTCCTCCATCCCCTCCTCCCTCCTCCATCCCCTCCTCCCTTCTCCATCCCCTCCTCCCATCTCCATCCCCTCCTCCCTTCTCCATCCCCTCCTCCCTCCTCCATCCCCTCCTCCCTTCTCCATCCCCTCCTCCCTCCTCCATCCCCTCCTCCCTTCTCCATCCCTCCTCCCTTCTCCATCCCCTCGTCCCTTCTCCATCCCCTCCTCCCTTCTCTATCCCCTCCTCCCTTCTCCATCCCCTCCTCCCTTCTCCATCCCTCCTCCCTCCTCCATCCCTCCTCCCTTCTCCATCCCCTCGTCCCTTCTCCATCCCCTCCTCCCTTCTCCATCCCCTCCTCCCTTCTCCATCCCCTCCTCCATCCCCTCCTCCCTTCTCCATCCCCTTCTCCATCCTCTCCTCCCTTCTCCCTTCTCCATCCCCTCGTCCCTTCTCCATCCCCTCGTCCCTTCTCCATCCCCTCCTCCCTTCTCCATCCCCTCGTCCCTTCTCCATCCCCTCGTCCCTTCTCCATCCCCTCCTCCCTTCTCCATCCCCTCGTCCCTCCTCCATCCCCTCCTCCCTTCTCCATCCCCTCGTCCCTTCTCCTCCTCCCTCCTCCATCCCTCCTCCATCCCTTCCTCCCTTCTCCGTCCCTCCTCCATCCCTCCTCCATCCCTTCCTCCCTTCTCCATCCCCTCCTCCCTTCTCCATCCCCTCCTCCCTTCTCCATCCCTTGTCCCTCCTCCATCCCTCCTCCCTTCTCCATCCCCTCCTCCCTCCTCCCTCCTCCATCCCATCCTCCCTCCTCCATCCCCTCCTCCCTCCTCCATCCCCTCCTCCCTCCTCCATCCCCTGCTCCCTCCTCCATCCCCTCCTCCCTTCTCCCATCCCCTCCTCCCTTCTCCATCCCCTCCTCCATCCCCTCCTCCCTTCTCCATCCCCTCCTCCCTTCTCCATCCCCTCCTCCCTTCTCCATCCCCTTCTCCACCCCCTCCTCCCTCCTCCATCCCCTCCTCCCTCCTCCATCCCCTCGTCCCTTCTCCATCCCCTCCTCCCTTCTCCATCCCCTCCTCCCTTCTCCATCCCCTCCTCCCTTCTCCATCCCCTCCTCCCTCCTCCATCCCCTCCTCCCTCCTCCATCCCCTCGTCCCTCCCTCATCCATTTACATTTACATTTAAGTCATTTAGCAGACGCTCTTATCCAGAGCGACTTACAAATTGGTGCATTCACCTTATGACATCCAGTGGAACAGTAGTGCATCTAAATCTTTTAAGGGGGGGTGAGAAGGATTACTTTATCCTATCCTAGGTATTCCTTAAAGAGGTGGGGTTTCAGGTGTCTCCGGAAGGTGGTGATTGACTCCGCTGTCCTGGCGTCGTGAGGGAGTTTGTTCCACCATTGGGGGCCAGAGCAGCGAACAGTTTTGACTGGGCTGAGCGGGAACTGTACTTCCTCAGTGGTAGGGAGGCGAGCAGGCCAGAGGTGGATGAACGCAGTGCCCTTGTTTGGGTGTAGGGCCTGATCAGAGCCTGGAGGTACTGAGGTGCCGTTCCCCTCACAGCTCCGTAGGCAAGCACCATGGTCTTGTAGCGGATGCGAGCTTCAACTGGAAGCCAGTGGAGAGAGCGGAGGAGCGGGGTGACGTGAGAGAACTTGGGAAGGTTGAACACCAGACGGGCTGCGGCGTTCTGGATGAGTTGTAGGGGTTTAATGGCACAGGCAGGGAGCCCAGCCAACAGCGAGTTGCAGTAATCCAGACGGGAGATGACGAGTGCCTGGATTAGGACCTGCGCCCGCTTCCTGTGTGAGGCAGGGTCGTACTCTGCGGATGTTGTAGAGCATGAACCTACAGGAACGGGCCACCGCCTTGATGTTAGTTGAGAACGACAGGGTGTTGTCCAGGATCACGCCAAGGTTCTTAGCGCTCTGGGAGGAGGACACAATGGAGTTGTCAACCGTGATGGCGAGATCATGGAACGGGCAGTCCTTCCCGGGAGGAAGAGCAGCTCCGTCTTGCCGAGGTTCAGCTTGAGGTGGTGATCCGTCATCCACACTGATATGTCTGCCAGACATGCAGAGATGCGATTCGCCACCTGATCATCAGAAGGGGGAAAGGAGAAGATTAATTGTGTGTCATCTGCATAGCAATGATAGGAGAGACCATGTGAGGTTATGACAGAGCCAAGTGACTTGATGTATAGCGAGAATAGGAGAGGGCCTAGAACAGAGCCCTGGGGACACCAGTGGTGAGAGCACGTGGTGTGGAGATTTGTTCTCGCCACGCCACCTGGTAGGAGCGACCTGTCAGGTAGGGACGCAATCAAGCGTGGGCCGCGCCGGAGATGCCCAACTCGGAGAGGGTGGAGAGGAGGATCTGATGGTTCACAGTATCGAAGGCAGCCGATAGGTCTAGAAGGATGAGAGCAGAGGAGAGAGAGTTAGCTTTAGCAGTGCGGAGCGCCTCCGTGATACAGAGAAGAGCAGTCTCAGTTGAATGACTAGTCTTGAAACCTGACTGATTTGGATCAAGAAGGTCATTCTGAGAGAGATAGCGGGAGAGCTGGCCAAGGACGGCACGTTCAAGAGTTTTGGAGAGAAAAGAAAGAAGGGATACTGGTCTGTAGTTGTTGACATCGGAGGGATCGAGTGTAGGTTTTTTTCAGAAGGGGTGCAACTCTCGCTCTCTTGAAGACGGAAGGGACGTAGCCAGCGGTCAGGGATGAGTTGATGAGCGAGGTGAGGTAAGGAGAAGGTCTCCGGAAATGGTCTGGAGAAGAGAGGAGGGGATAGGGTCAAGCGGGCAGGTTGTTGGGCGGCCGGCCGTCACAAGACGCGAGATTTCATCTGGAGAGGGGGAGAAAGAGGTCAGAGCACAGGGTAGGGCAGTGTGAGCAGAACCAGCGGTGTCGTTTGACTTAGCAAACGAGGATCGGATGTCGTCGACCTTCTTTTCAAAATGGTTGACGAAGTCATCTGCAGAGAGGGAGGAGGGGGGAGGGAGGATTCAGGAGGGAGGAGAAGGTTGCAAAGAGCTTCCTAGGGTTAGAGGCAGATGCTTGGAATTTAGAGTGGTAGAAAGTGGCTTTAGCAGCAGAGAGAGAAGAGGAAAATGTAGAGAGGAGGGAGTGAAAGGATGTCAGGTCCGCAGGGAGGCGAGTTTTCCTCCATTTCCGCTCGGCTGCCCGGAGCCCTGTTCTGTGAGCTCGCAATGAGTCGTTGAGCCACGGAGCGGGAGGGGAGGACCGAGCCGGCCTGGGGGATAGGGGACATAGAGAGTCAAAGGATGCAGAAAGGGAGGAGAGGAGGGTTGAGGAGGCAAAATCAGGAGATAGGTTGGAGAAGGTTTGAGCAGACGGAAGAGATGATAGGATGGAAGAGGAGAGAGTAGCGGGGGAGAGAGAGCGAAGGTTGGGACGGCGCGATACCATCCGAGTAGGGGCAGTGTGGGAAGTGTTGGATGAGAGCGAGAGGGAGAAGGATACAAGGTAGTGGTCGGAGACTTGGAGGGGAGTTGCAATGAGGTTAGTGGAAGAACAGCATCTAGTAAAGATGAGGTCGAGCGTATTTCCTGCCTTGTGAGTAGGGGGGGAAGGTGAGAGGTTAAAGTCGCCCAGAACTGTGAGAGGTGAGCCGTCCTCAGGAAAGAAGCTTATCAAGGCATCAAGCTCATTGATGAACTCTCCGAGGGAACCTGGAGGGCGATAAATGATAAGGATGTTAAGCTTGAAAGGGCTGGTAACTGTGACAGCATGGAATTCAAAGGAGGCGATAGACAGATGGGTAAGGGGAGAAAGAGAGAATGACCACTTGGGAGAGATGAGGATCCCGGTGCCACCACCCCGCTGACCAGAAGCTCTCGGGGTGTGCGAGAACACGTGGGCAGACGAAGAGAGAGCAGTAGGAGTAGCAGTGTTGTCTGTGGTGATCCATGTTTCCGTCAGTGCCAAGAAGTCGAGGGACTGGAGGGAGGCATAGGCTGAGATGAACTCTGCCTTGTTGGCCGCAGATCGGCAGTTCCAGAGGCTACCGGAGACCTGGAACTCCACGTGTGTCGTGCGCGCTGGGACCACCAGATTAGGGTGGCCGCGGCCACGCGGTGTGGAGCGTTTGTATGGTCTGTGCAGAGAGGAGAGAACAGGGATAGACAGACACATAGTTGACAGGCTACACAAGAGGCTACGCTAATGCAAAGGAGATTGGAATGACAAGTGGACTACACGTCTCGAGTGTTCAGAAAGTTAAGCTTACGTAGCAAGAATCTTATTGACTAAAATTATTAAAATGATACAGTACTGCTGAAGTAGGCTAGCTGGCAGAGGCTGCGTTGTTGACTATGTAGGCTAGCTGGCAGTGTCTGCGTTGTTGACACTACACTAATCCCCTCCTCCCTTCTCCAGACCTTCTCTGGAGACCTTCTCCCATTCCTCACTTCCCTCAACTCATCCCTGACCACTGGCTGCATCCCTTCTAACTCAAGAAACTCGACTCATCTGATCTAAAGAAAATAAAGGTGTATCCCTTTCTTTTCTTTCCAGAACACTTGAGCGTGCTGATCAACTCTCTCATTATCTCTCTCAGACCCTAAACATTCAGGCTTGAAGACGGGTCCCTCAACAGAGACTGCTCTTAGCACTACCAAAGCTAACTCTCTCTCTCTCCTCTTTTCTCATCCTCCAAGATCTATCTGCTGTCTTTGACAGATCCTCCTCTCCACCCTTTCAGAGCTGGGCCCCCAGGCTCTGTACCCTCTTGGATTGTATCCTATCTGGCAGGACACTCCTACTAGATGATGTGGAGAGGATTTGTGTCTGCACCACATACTCTCACTTCTGGTATCTCCAAGTGGCTTGGTTTTAGGCCCTGTCCTCTTCTCTCTATACACCAAGTCACTGGGCTCCATCATATCCTCACATGGTCTCTCCTATCGTTGTTATACAGATGACATTCAACTACTTTTCTCATTCCCCCCTTCTGACACCCAGGTGGCGACACGAATTTCTGCATGCATGGCAGATACATCAGCTTGGATGTTGGCCCACCACCTCATGCGCAACCTCAACAAGACAGAGCTGCTTTTCCTTCTGGGGGAGGCCTGCCCGCTCAAAGTCCTTCCCATCGCGGTTGAGAACTCCAGTGTGGCCCTCCAGAGTGCAAAGAACCTTGACGTGACCCTGGACAACACCCTGTTCTCTGAAAACATCAACTCTCTCCTGCAGGTTCCTGCTCTACAACATCTGTAGAGTACGACCCTACCTCACACAGGAAGCGGCGCAGGTCCTAATCCAGGCACCTGTCATTGCCTGTCTGGACAACTGCAACTCGCTGTTGGCTGGGCTCCCTGCTTGTGCCATCAGACCCCTGCAACTTATCCAGAACACCGCACCTGGTGTTCAACCTTCCCAAGCTCTCCCATGTCACCCTGCACCTCCCATGTCACCCTGCTCCTCCCATGTTACCCTGCTCCTCCCATGTTACCCTGCTCCTCCCATGTCACCCTGCTCCTCCCATGTTACCCTGCTCCTCCCATGTTACCCTGCTCCTCCCATGTTACCCTGCTCCTCCCATGACACCCTGCTCCTCCCATGTTACCCTGCTCCTCCCATGTCACCCTGCTCCTCCCTGCTCCTCCCTGCTCCTCCCATGTCACCCTTCTCCTCCCATGTTACCCTGCTCCTCCCATGTCACCCTGCTCCTCCCATGTCACCCTGCTCCTCCCATGTCACCCTGCTCCTCCCTGCTCCTCCCTGCTCCTCCCATGTTACCCTGCTCCTCCCATGTCACCCTGCTCCTCCCATGTCACCCTGCTCCTCCCATGTTACCCTGCTCCTCCCATGTTACCCTGCTCCTCCCATGTTACCCTGCTCCTCCCATGTCACCCTTCTCCTCCCATGTTACCCTTCTCCTCCCATGTTACCCTGCTCCTCCCATGTTACCCTGCTCCTCCCATGACACCCTGCTCCTCCCTGCTCCTCCCTGCTCCTCCCATGTCACCCTCTTCCTCCCATGTTACCCTGCTCATCCCATGTCACCCTGCTCCTCCCATGTTCCCCTGCTCCTCCCATGTTACCCTGCTCCTCCCATGTTACCCTGCTCCTCCCATGTCACCCTGCTCCTCCCTGCTCCTCCCTGCTCCTCCCATGTCACCCTGCTCCTCCCATGTTACCCTGCTCCTCCCATGTCACCCTGCTCCTCCCATGTCACCCTGCTCCTCCCTGCTCCTCCCTGCTCCTCCCATGTTACCCTGCTCCTCCCATGTCACCCTGCTCCTCCCATGTTACCCTTCTCCTCCCATGTCACCCTGCTCCTCCCTGCTCCTCCCTGCTCCTCCCTGCTCCTCCCATGTTACCCTGCTCCTCCCATGTCACCCTGCTCCTCCCTGCTCCTCCCTGCTCCTCCCTGCTCCTCCCTGCTCCTCCCATGTTACCCTGCTCCTCCCATGTCACCCTGCTCCTCCCTGCTCCTCCCTGCTCCTCCCATGTCACCCTGCTCCTCCCATGTCACCCTGCTCCTCCCTGCTCCTCCCTGCTCCTCCCTGCTCCTCCCTGCTCCTCCCATGTCACCCTGCTCCTCCCTGCTCCTCCCTGCTCCTCCCTGCTCCTCCCATGTCACCCTGCTCCTCCCATGTCACCCTGTTCCTCCCATGTTACCCTGCTCCTCCCATGTTACCCTGCTCCTCCCTGCTCCTCCCATGTCACCCTGCTCCTCCCATGTCACCCTGCTCCTCCCTGCTCCTCCCTGCTCCTCCCATGTTACCCTGCTCCTCCCATGTCTCCCTGCTCCTCCCATGTCACCCTGCTCCTCCCATGTCACCCTGCTCCTCCCATGTCACCCTGCACCTCCCATGTCACCCTGCTCCTCCCATGTCACCCTGCTCCTCCCATGTCACCCTGCTCCTCCCATGTCACCCTGCACCTCCCATGTCACCCTGCTCCTCCCATGTCACCCTGCTCCTCCCATGTCACCCTGCACCTCCCATGTCACCCTGCACCTCCCATGTCACCCTGCTCCTCCCATGTCACCCTGCTCCTCCCATGTCACCCTGCTCCTCCCATGTCACCCTGCTCCTCCCATGTTACCCTGCTCCTCCCTGCACCTCCCATGTCACCCTGCTCCTCCCATGTTACCCTGCTCCTCCCATGTTACCCTGCTCCTCCCATGTCACCCTGCTCCTCCCATGTCACCCTGCTCCTCCCATGTTACCCTGCTCCTCCCATGTTACCCTGCTCCTCCCATGTTACCCTGCACCTCCCATGTCACCCTGCTCCTCCCATGTTACCCTGCTCCTCCCATGTTACCCTGCTCCTCCCATGTTACCCTGCACCTCCCATGTCACCCTTCTCCTCCCATGTTACCCTGCTCCTCCCATGTTACCCTGCTCCTCCCATGTTACCCTGCACCTCCCATGTCACCCTGCTCCTCCCATGTCACCCTGCTCCTCCCATGTTACCCTGCTCCTCTGCACACTCCACTGGCTTCCAGTCGAAGCTCGCATCCACTACAAAACCATGGTGCTTGTCTACGGAGCAGCAAGAGGAACTGCCCATCTCTACCTTCAGGCTCAAACACTACACCGCAACCCGAGCACTCTGGTCTGCCACCTCTGGTCTCTTGGCCCTCAGAGGTGCTGTTGGAGTGCAGCTCCCGCTCAGCCCAGTCCAAGCTCTTTTCTGTCCTGGCACCTCAATGGTGAAATCAGCTTCTCCCTGAAGCTAGGAGAGCAGAGTCCCTGCCCATCTTCCCGGAAGCACCTGAAACCCTACCTCTTCAAAGTATTTCTTAAATAATCCCCCCGCTCACCTCGAGTGTCTGGTAAATGACTAAACTGTAAATAAATGTATGATTTGAACATCCCAATGTATTTTCCAATAGCTAATAACATTCTCATTCAAAGCAATTGATAGACCCAACCTTTCAAAATGGAGCCCGATGCTGGATTACTGTACCAAAGTCGTAAATCAAATATTTTCCAAACATCAGATCACTGTTCCTCGGCCTCTGAAGATCACAGGGAGAACATACTTATCTTTTATCATGATAGATCGTTACTGCACAGAAGATAATTTTGTCCCAAAGGTCAAGGTGAAATTGACTTAACATGTACTTCAGGTCAGTGTTGCACAGCCTCTGAGCATCATATGGACATTATACTGACTCCATTCGTGTGCAGAAAAACCAGCTTGTTTCTAGGATGCACTGTTCAAAGGTTATATAGACCAAAATCAAATTGTGGGGTTCAAATTGACCCAGATTACCATGAATGTCTGTATCCCAGTACCTGGGCTTTATTATATATGTTTTCATTTTTACAGATAACATTTTAATTTTACAAGTTTGAGGCCCCATACTTGAGAAAGGCCCATTGTGGAAAAATTACTTAAAATAGTATTTTAGTGATTTTAAACTCTGTCTATAAGGGAAGAGTTCAACCAAAACAGAGCCTATAGGCCTGCAACCTAACCCTAACCCTAACCCTAACCCTAACCCTAACCCTAGCCCTAACCCTAACCCTAACCCTAACCCTACTGTACAACACCAGGCAGAGGCTACGAGCCTATGAACTGATCACCAACCTGAGGGCGCCAGGTTTGAAAATCGGGAGGTGCTGGGAAAAAACAAAAAGTGAGCGTGAGACTGGGGTGACCTGGGGAGTTCTGTGGTCTGACCTGGGGAGTTCTGTGGTCTTACCTGGGGAGTTCTGCGGTCTGACCTGGGGAGTTCTGCGGTCTGACCTGGGGAGTTCTGCGGTCTGACCTGGGGAGTTCTGCGGTCTGACCTGGGGAGTTCTGCGGTCTGACCTGGGGAGTTCTGCGGTCTGACCTGGGGAGTTCTGCGGTCTGACCTGGGGAGTTCTGCGGTCTTACAAAACCCCAACCTCATAATAAAGCATAGCATGACATCATCACGTTTGTGTAGAGTAGAAGCACACATGGGGGAACATTTTTAGGAACCGAAGGGTCCTGGGAAAATGTTGACCTTTGTTTGTGCAAAGCTGTCATCAAGGCAAAGGCTGGCTACTTTGAGGAGTATCAAATATATTAAAATGACATGATTCCTTACGTGTTATTTCATAGTTTTTATGTCTTCACTATTATTCACCAATGTAGAAAATATAGTTTTAAAAAATAAAGAAGAAAAAAACATTGAATGATAAGGTGTGTGCAACCTTTTGACTGGTACTGTACTGTACATACACCCAATGGGAACAGGCCCCAGTTCTCTGATCCATTTTGCTGGTCCCTGTGAAGTCCGAGACAATCAAGATAGCACCCTGTCCGTGTCCAAACACACACACAAGCAATTTTTTCCTCTCTCTCTCTCTCTCTCTGTGTGTGTGTGTGTGTGTGTGTGTGTGTGTGTGTGTGTGTGTGTGTGTGTGTGTGTGTGTATCTAACCTTCTCCTGAGATCAGCACCCTCATCTCGTCTGTGAGAACCAAACCTAGACCAATACTGCCATCATATGGTAGCTTTGAGTACTTCGTATGGACACCCCCCTGCCAGGCCTATTTGAGTAATCTCTTCTTTGTAAAGGACAGGAAAACAGTCAGTAAACAGTAAATATCATCCATCTGGCAACGCAAAACATACTAATCCAGGACATAGGATAATAACACAAGAGACATCTTCTTTTAAAATGGTGTCATAGCTTCTATAATAACTATATAAATATATTTTAAACATATGGTATATTATTTGTATAATACACCTGACCTTGTTTGGCTTGGGAGTGGCCTGTACTCTGGGAGTGGCCTGTACTCTGGGAGTGGCCTGTACTCTGGGAGTGGCCTGTACTCTGGGAGTGGCCTGTACTCTGGGAGTGGCCCTATTTTCCTGTACATTTAACATTTACATTTAAGTCATTTAGCAGACGCTCTTATCCAGAGCGACTTACAAATTGGTGCGTTCACCTTCTGTACTCTGTGTACACCTTTGACCAATCCAAAGGCCTGAATAGTTATAGTTATTGTTGATTGATTGGTCGGATGGTCAGTTCTAGAACATGAGCTTGTTCTAGAATAAATTTGCCAGTCACGGTCTAGCCTACACTCCGTACCCAGCCTAGGCTAATCATTCTATATCAAAACAGATTTTTTGATTTATTTATTTAAATGACATTTTATAACGGCAGTATTAACGTTTTCGTTATTGTCTTTTCAACGGTTGATCATCCTAGGAAAGAGAAATCAGTGAATGAGTTTGTGGTAGTGTATTCCAACTCGTGATTTTTGGCACCAAACATATATTTTTAAGCTCACATAGATAATTAGGCTACTCTTTCCATTCATGCATGCATCTGTTGACTAAAATGTAGAACTAACTTTAGAATCAAATCGTTATTTTCCTCAATTGTACAGAAGTTCTTCATGCTTCCTGGTTGACGTTTGACAGGCAAACGGGCGTTCGAGTCACTGAGCTATATAAATAACTGGAGACTGCTTCCAAGATGGACGCCTGTTTCTATCAATGCAATCTACTCACATTCGCATACGTCGTTTCGTCTGCTTTACAGAGCATACGATGCCATCTGCTTTACAGAGCATACGATGCCATCTGCTTTACAGAGCATACGATGCCATCTGCTTTACAGAGCATACGATGCCATCTGCTTTACAGAGCATACGATGCCATCTGCTTTACAGAGCATACGATGCCATCTGCTTTACAGAGCATACGACGCCATCTGCTTTACAGAGCATACGACGCCATCTGCTTTACAGAGCATACGATGCCATCTGCTTTACAGAGCATACGATGCCATCTGCTTTACAGAGCATACGATGCCATCTGCTCTACAGAGCATACGATGCCATCTGCTTTACAGAGCCAATACACCCTGCGTGTGCACTGGAGCGAGGGCCCTTGCTAACTGGGATCCTTGGGATGTCCCTACCCCATTGAAGAGGACATTTGAAATGGTTACGGTAACGGTTAAGGTAAGGGTAGATAGGTAGAGGCGTCATGCCCACAGGTGGCACAGGGACACGTGGCCCCTCATATTTATCCTGTTTAGAAAAAGTATATATTTTTTTGCTGCTAGCCACCTAGCCATTTTATGAAGTATACTTTGGCTAGCCCAGATAGGTTATCAACCTCAGGTAATGAGGGTTGAGAAGCCATAAAAAAAGAAACTTAAAAAAAAGCCATTAAGGTTGGTAGACTTTAGAAAATTACTAAATAAGACTAAATAAGACTAAATTAAATTAGACTAAATAAGACTAAATAAGACTAAATAAGACTAAATTTGACTAAATAAGACTAAATAAGACTAAATAAGACTAAATTAGACTAAATAAGACTAAATAAGACTAAATTAGACTAAATAAGACTAAATAAGACTAAATAAGACTAAATTAGACTAAATAAGACTAAATAAGACTAAATAAGACTAAATTAGACTCACATTCCGTTCAATCAAAACCCACATTTTTTTTTTTTTTTTTTAAAGAACCACCAGTCAGGAGGTATGTAGAAAACAGAAACAGAACGTCCGAAGCACTTCAGCTCATAGTGGTGGGTGTGAGGCAATGAAGCAGGCAGTAGAGGTGCAACAAGGGAGAGTGGAGAGAAGGGTGTTATATACTGAGGCAGGGTGGTCCAGGTGAGAAGGGTGTTATATACTGAGGCAGTGAGGGTGGTCCAGGTGAGAAGGGTGTTATATGCTGAGGCAGGGTGGTCCAGGTGAGAAGGGTGTTATATGCTGAGGCAGGGTGGTCCAGGTGAGAAGGGTGTTATATACTGAGGCAGGGTGGTCCAGGTGAGAAGGGTGTTATATGCTGAGGCAGGGTGGTCCAGGTGAGAAGGGTGTTATATACTGAGGCAGTGAGGGTGGTCCAGGTGAGAAGGGTGTTATATGCTGAGGCAGGGTGGTCCAGGTGAGAAGGGTGTTATATGCTGAGGCAGGGTGGTCCAGGTGAGAAGGGTGTTATATACTGAGGCAGGGTGGTCCAGGTGAGAAGGGTGTTATATGCTGAGGCAGGGTGGTCCAGGTGAGAAGGGTGTTATATACTGAGGCAGTGAGGGTGGTCCAGGTGAGAAGGGTGTTATATACTGAGGCAGTGAGGGTGGTCCAGGTGAGAAGGGTGTTATATGCTGAGGCAGGGTGGTCCAGGTGAGAAGGGTGTTATATACTGAGGCAGTGAGGGTGGTCCAGGTGAGAAGGGTGTTATATACTGAGGCAGTGGTCCAGGGAGAAGGGTGTTATATGTGAGGCCAGGTGAGAAGGGTGTTATATGCTGAGGCAGGGGGTGGTCCAGGTGAGAAGGGTGTTATATACTGAGGCAGGGTGGTCCAGGTGAGAAGGGTGTTATATGCTGAGGCAGGGTGGTCCAGGTGAGAAGGGTGTTATATACTGAGGCAGTGAGGGTGGTCCAGGTGAGAAGGGTGTTATATACTGAGGCAGTGAGGGTGGTCCAGGTGAGAAGGGTGTTATACTGAGGCAGTGAGGTGGTCCAGGTGAGAAGGGTGTTATATGCAGGGTGGTCCAGGTGAGAAGGGTGTTATATACTGAGGCAGGGGGTGGTCCAGGTGAGAAGGGTGTTATATACTGAGGCAGGATGGTCCAGGTGAGAAGGGTGTTATATGTGAGGGTGGTCCAGGTGAGAAGGGTGTTATATACTGAGGCAGGGTGGTCCAGGTGAGAAGGGTGTTATATACTGAGGCAGGGTGGTCCAGGTGAGAAGGGTGTTATATACTGAGGCAGGGTGGTCCAGGTGAGAAGGGTGTTATATACTGAGGCAGGGTGGTCCAGGTGAGAAGGGTGTTATATGCTGAGGCAGGGTGGTCCAGGTGAGAAGGGTGTTATATACTGAGGCAGGGTGGTCCAGGTGAGAAGGGTGTTATATGCTGAGGCAGGGTGGTCCAGGTGAGAAGGGTGTTATATACTGAGGCAGGGTGGTCCAGGTGAGAAGGGTGTTATATGCTGAGGCAGTGGTCCAGGGAGAAGGGTGGTCCAGGTGAGAAGGGTGTTATATGCTGAGGCAGGGTGGTCCAGGTGAGAAGGGTGTTATATGCTGAGGCAGGGTGGTCCAGGTGAGAAGGGTGTTATATGCTGAGGCAGGGTGGTCCAGGTGAGAAGGGTGTTATATGCTGAGGCAGGGTGGTCCAGGTGAGAAGGGTGTTATATACTGAGGCAGGGTGGTCCAGGTGAGAAGGGTGTTATATGCTGAGGCAGGGTGGTCCAGGTGAGAAGGGTGTTATATGCTGAGGCAGGGTGGTCCAGGTGAGAAGGGTGTTATATACTGAGGCAGGGTGGTCCAGGTGAGAAGGGTGTTATATACTGAGGCAGGGTGGTCCAGGTGAGAAGGGTGTTATATGCTGAGGCAGGGTGGTCCAGGTGAGAAGGGTGTTATATGCTGAGGCAGGGTGGTCCAGGTGAGAAGGGTGTTATATACTGAGGCAGGGATGTTATATACTGAGGCAGGTGAGAAGGGTGTTATATGCTGAGGTAGGGTGGTCCAGGTGAGAAGGGTGTTATATGCTGAGGCAGTGTGGTCCAGGTGAGAAGGGTGTTATATGCTGAGGCAGTAAGGGTGGTCCAGGTGAGAAGGGTGTTATAGGCTGAGGCAGTAAGGGTGGTCCAGGTGAGAAGGGTGTTATATGCTGAGGCAGTAAGGGTGGTCCAGGTGAGAAGGGTGTTATATGCTGAGGCAGGGTGGTCCAGGTGAGAAGGGTGTTATATGCTGAGGCAGGGTGGTCCAGGTGAGAAGGGTGTTATATACTGAGGCAGGGTGGTCCAGGTGAGAAGGGTGTTATATACTGAGGCAGGGTGGTCCAGGTGAGAAGGGTGTTATATTCTGAGGCAGGGTGGTCCAGGTGAGAAGGGTGTTATATGCTGAGGCAGGGTGGTCCAGGTGAGAAGGGTGTTTGTTATATGCTGAGGCAGGGTGGTCCAGGTGAGAAGGGTGTTATATGCTGAGGCAGGGTGGTCCAGGTGAGAAGGGTGTTATATGCTGAGGCAGGGTGGTCCAGGTGAGAAGGGTGTTTGTTATATGCTGAGGCAGGGTGGTCCAGGTGAGAAGGGTGTTATATGCTGAGGCAGGGTGGTCCAGGTGAGAAGGGTGTTATATGCTGAGGCAGGGTGGTCCAGGTGAGAAGGGTGTTATATGCTGAGGCAGGGTGGTCCAGGTGAGAAGGGTGTTATATACTGAGGCAGTAAGGGTGGTCCAGGTGAGAAGGGTGTTATATACTGAGGCAGGGTGGTCCAGGTGAGAATGGTGTTATTTGCTGAGGCAGGGTGGTCCAGGTGAGAAGGGTGTTATATACTGAGGCAGTAAGGGTGGTCCAGGTGAGAAGGGTGTTATATACTGAGGCAGGGTGGTCCAGGTGAGAAGGGTGTTATATGCTGAGGCAGGGTGGTCCAGGTGAGAAGGGTGTTATATGCTGAGGCAGGGTGGTCCAGGTGAGAAGGGTGTTATATACTGAGGCAGGGTGGTCCAGGTGAGAAGGGTGTTATATACTGAGGCAGGGATGTCCAGGTGAGAAGGGTGTTATATGCTGAGGTAGGGTGGTCCAGGTGAGAAGGGTGTTATATGCTGAGGCAGTGTGGTCCAGGTGAGAAGGGTGTTATATGCTGAGGCAGGGTGGTCCAGGTGAGAAGGGTGTTATATACTGAGGCAGTAAGGGTGGTCCAGGTGAGAAGGGTGTTATATGCTGAGGCAGGGTGGTCCAGGTGAGAAGGGTGTTATATACTGAGGCAGGGTGGTCCAGGTGAGAAGGGTGTTATATACTGAGGCAGGGTGGTCCAGGTGAGAAGGGTGTTATATACTGAGGCAGGGTGGTCCAGGTGAGAAGGGTGTTATATACTGAGGCAGGGTGGTCCAGGTGAGAAGGGTGTTATATGCTGAGGCAGGGTGGTCCAGGTGAGAAGGGTATGTGATGCAACATTTTATGTTGCTGCTTTTCTATTTACCAATGTTTCTGTTCTATGTTTTTCTGTAAACCTATTTCTGTGTTCTGATTGAATGAATTCTCACTAAAAGTGTCTGCAATTTGGAAGTACGCCCAGAACCTTGTTTAGAGAAAGGAATATCTCAGTTTCAAGGTCTCAGCTTAGAGAGAAGAAGCCTCGTGAAGTATTGGCATGACCCAGTATTGGTCGGCGTTACTCTGGACCCTGATCTCTCTTTTGACGAACATATCAAGACTTTTTCAAGGATAGCTTTTTTCCATCTACGTAACATTGCAAAAATTAGACATTTTCTGTCCAAAAAAAATACAGAAGAATTCATCCATGCTTTTGTTACTTCTAGGTTAAACTACTGCAATGCTTTACCTTCCGGCTACCCGGATAAAGTATTAAATAAACCTCAGTTAGTGCTAAATACGACTGCTAGAATCCTGACTAGAACCAAAAAATGTGATTATATTACTCCAGTGCTAGCCTCTCTACACTGGCTTCCTGTTAAGGCAAGGGCTGATTTCAAGGTTTTACTGCTAATCTACAAAGCATTACATGGGCTTGCTCCTACCTATCTCTCTGATTTGGTCCTGCTGTACATACCTACACGTACGCTACGCTACGCAGGCCTCCTAATTGTCCCTAGAACTTCTAAGCAAATAGCTGGTGGCAAGGCTTTCTCCTATAGAGCTCCATTTTTATGGAATGGTCTGCCTACCCATGTGAGAGACGCAAACTCGGTCTCAACCTTTAAGTCTTTTCTGAAGTCTCTTCAGTGGGTCATATGATTGAGTGTAGTCTGGCCCAGGAGTGTGAAGGTGAACGGAAAGGCTCTGGAGCAACGAACCGCTCTTGCTGTCTCTGCCTGGCCGGTTCCCCTCTCTCTACTGGGATTCTCTGCCTCTAACCCTATTACAGGGGCTGAGTCACTGGCTTACTAGGGCTCTTTCATACCGTCCCTAGGAGGGGTGCATCACTTGAGTGGGTTGAGTCACTGATGTGATCTTCCTGTCTGGGTTGGCGCCCCCCCTTGGGTTGTGCCGTGGCGGAGATCTTTGTAGGCTATACTCTGCCTTGTCTCAGGATGGTAAGTTGGTGGTTGAAGATACCCCTCTAGTGGTGTGGGGGCTGTGCTTTGGCAAAGTGGGTGGGGTTATATCCTGCCTGTTTGGCTCTGTCCGGGGGTATCATATGATGGGGCCACAGTGTCTCCTGACCCCTCCTGTCTCAGCCTCCAGTATTTATGCTGCAGTAGTTTGTGTCGGGGGGCTAGGGTCAGTTTGTTACATCTGGAGTACTTCTCCTGTCTTATCCAGTGTCCTGTGTGAATTTAAGTATGCTCTCTCTAATTCTCTCTTTCTCTCTTTCTTTCTTTCTTTCTCTCTCTCGTAGGACCTGAGCCCTAGGACCATGCCTCAGTACTACCTGGCATGATGACTCCTTGCAGTCCCCAGTCTACCTAGCTGTGCTGCTGCTCCAGTTTTAACTGTTCTGCCTGCGGCTATGGAACCCTGACCTGTTCACCGGACGTGCTACCTGTCCCAGACCTGCTGTTTTCAACTCTTTAGAGACAGCAGGAGCGGTAGAGATACTATCAGTGATCGGCTATGAAAAGCCAACTGACATGTAGTCCTGAGGTGCTGACCTGTTGCACCCTCGACAACTACTGTGATTATTATTATTTGACCATGCTGGTCATCTATGAACATTTGAACATCTTGGCCATGTTCTGTTATAATCTCCACCCGGCACAGCCAGAAGAGGACTGGCCACCCCTCATAGCCTGGTTCCTCTCTAGGTTTCTTCCTAGGTTAGGTCCTAGCCACTGTGCTTTTACACCTGTATTGCTTGCTGTTTGGGGGGTTTGCGCTGGGTTTGATTTTGATTTGATTTGATAATTTAAGATTGTCCCTGTGTAAGAATTTCCATGGCAATTTGGCGTCACAAACCCCATGATTGATTTTGTTTGCGGAACTTTCCATGGGGGTCTGCAAGTAAAACCAGTGGCACATTTTTTGAAGCATGAGGGAGATTCCCACCTGACCAAAGAGGATGAGATTCGCTCAGACCAGATTCTTACTGTGAGCTGCCCAGGAGGAGACACATCATCCGCAAACAATTGAGGGAACTGAGACCATATCAAATCAAATCAAATCAAATGTATTTATATAGCCCTTCGTACATCAGCTGATATCTCAAAGTGCTGTACAGAAACCCAGCCTAAAACCCCAAACAGCAAACAATGCAGGTGTAAAAGCACCATAGCATTTATCACTATAGAAACTATTCAGTGACTGTAGATGCTGAGGGACTATAGATGATGAGGGACTATAGATGCTGAACGCAATAGATCAAAATGACAATGATTACAAGCGAGGGGTTCTGGGATACCAAATTAAGTAAGGCCTGGCCATTTTGTTGGTT
>NC_088408.1:99542988-99692988 GCF_034236695.1 Oncorhynchus nerka | reverse complement strand
GAACAATGGTGACCATCTTGAAGCATGTGGGGACAGCAGACTGGGATAGGAATGATTGAATATGTCCATAAACACACCAGCCAGCTGGTCTGCGCATGCTCGGTGGCACTGTATTGTCCTCAAAGTGCTGGTTTTCTTTTTGTAATCCGTGATTGTCTGTAGTCCACACGTCTCTTGTTTGAACTTTTGTCTCTATACTGATGCTTTGCTTGTTTGATTGCCTTGTGGAGGGAATAGCTACACTGTTTGTATTCGGCAATGTTTCCAGTCACCTTGCCATGATTAAGTGCAGTAGTACGTGTTCTCAGTTTTGCGCAAATGTTGCCATCAATCCTCGGTTTCTGGTTAAGGAACGTTTTAATAGTCACAGTGGGTACAAAATCTCCTATACACTTATAAACTCGCTCACTGAGTCAGCATAAATGTCAATGTTATTGCCTGAGGCTACCCGGAACATATCCCAGTCCACGTGATCGAAGAAATCTTGAAGCGTGGAATCGGATTGGTCAGACCAGCGTAGGATAGACATAAGCATGGTCGCTTCCTGATTTAGTATCTGCCAATAGGAAGGGAGCAACAAGATGGAGTCATGGTCAAATTTTCCAAAAGGAGAGGGAGGGCCTTGTATGCATCGCGGAAGTTAGAGCTGATATCAAATAGTTCTGCCCAGCTAAATTCAGCAGAAAAAGAAATGTCCTCTCACTGTCAACTGCATTTATTTTCAGCAAACTTAACATGTGTAAATATTTGTATGAACATAACAAGATTCAACAACTGAGACATAAACTAAACAAGTTCCACAGACATGTGACTAACAGAAATGGAATAATGTGTCCCTGAACAAAGGGGGGGTCAAAATCAAAAGTAACAGTCAGTATCTGGTGTGGCCACCAGCTGCATTAAGTACTGCAGTGCATTTCCTCCTTTGCATCAGATTTGCCAGATCTTGCTGTGAGATGTTACCCCACTCTTCCACCAAGGCACCTGCAAGTTCCCGGACATTTCTGGAGAAATGGCCCTGGCCCTCACCCTCCGATCCAACAGGTCCCAGACGTGCTGGGATTGAGATCCGGGCTCTTCACTGGCCATGGCAGAACACTGACATTCCTGTCTTGCAGGAAATCATGCACAGAATGAGCAGTATGGCTGGTGGCATTGTCATGCTGGAGGGTCATGTCAGAATGAGCCTGCAAGAAGAGTACTACATGAAGGAGGAGGAAGTCGTCCCTTTTTTTATTTTATTTTATTTCACCTTTATTTAACCAGGTAAGCAAGTTGAGAACAAGTTCTCATTTACAATTGCGACCTGGCCAAGATAAAGCAAAGCAGTTCGACACATACAACGACACAGAGTTACACATGGAGTAAAACAAACATACAGTCAATAATACAGTAAAAAAAATAAAAAAAAAACAAGTCTATATACAATGTGAGCAAATTAGGTGAGAAGGGAGGTAAAGGCAAAAAAGGCCATGGTGGCAAAGTAAATACAATATAGCAAGTAAAACACTGGAATGGTAGTTTTGCAATGGAAGAATGTGCAAAATAGAAATAAAAATAATGGGGTGCAAAGGAGCAAAATAAATAAATAAATTAAATACAGTTGGGAAAAAGGTAGTTGTTTGGGCTAAATTATAGGGGGGCTATGTACAGGTGCAGTAATCTGTAAGATGCTCTGACAGTTGGTGCTTAAAGCTAGTGAGGGAGATAAGTGTTTCCAATTTAAGAGATTTTTGTAGTTCGTTCCAGTCATTGGCAGCAGAGACTGGAAGGAGAGGCGGCCAAAGAAAGAATTGGTTTTGGGGGTGACTAGAGAGATATACCTGCTGGAGCGTGTGCTACAGGTGGGAGATGCTATGGTGACCAGCGAGCTGAGATAAGGGGGACTTTACCTAGCAGGGTCTTGTAGATGACATGGAGCCAGTGGGTTTGGCGACGAGTATGAAGCGAGGGCCAGCCAACGAGCGTACAGGTCGCAATGGTGGGTAGTATATGGGGCTTTGGTGGCAAAACGGATAGCACTGTGATAGACTGCATCCAATTTGTTGAGTAGGGTATTGGAGGCTATTTTGTAAATGACATCGCCAAAGTCGAGGATTGGTAGGATGGTCAATTTTACAAGGGTATGTTTGGCAGCATGAGTGAAGGATGCTTTGTTGCGAAATAGGAAGCCAATTCTAGATTTAACTTTGGATTGGAGATGTTTGATATGGGTCTGGAAGGAGAGTTTACAGTCTAACCAGACACCTAAGTATTTGTAGTTGTCCACGTATTCTAAGTCAGAGCCGTCCAGAGTAGTGATGTTGGACAGGCGGGTAGGTGCAGGTAGCGATCGGTTGAAGAGCATGCATTTAGTTTTACTTGTATTTAAGAGCAATTGGAGGCCACGGAAGGAGAGTTGTATGGCATTGAAGCTTGCCTGGAGGGTTGTTAACACAGTGTCCAAAGAAGGGCTGGAAGTATACAGAATGGTGTCGTCTGCGTAGAGGTGGATCAGAGACTCACCAGCAGCAAGAGCGACCTCATTGATGTATACAGAGAAGAGAGTCGGTCCAAGAATTTAACCCTGTGGCACCCCCATAGAGACTGCCAGAGGTCCGGACAGCAGACCCTCCGATTTGACACACTGAACTCTATCAGAGAAGTAGTTGGTGAACCAGGCGAGGCAATCATTTGAGAAACCAAGGCTGTCGAGTCTGCCGATGAGGATGTGGTGGTTGACAGAGTCGAAAGCCTTGGCCAGATCCATGAATACGGCTGCACAGTAATGTTTCCTATCGATGGCGGTTAAGATATCGTTTAGGACCTTGAGCGTGGCTGAGGTGCACCCATGACCAGCTCTGAAACCAGATTGCATAGCAGAGAAGGTATGGTGAGATTTGAAATGGTCGGTAATCTGTTTGTTGACTTGGCTTTCGAAGACCTTAGAAAGGCATGGTAGGATAGATATAGGTCTGTAGCAGTTTGGGTCAAGAGTGTCCCCCCCTTTGAAGAGGGGGATGACCGCAGCTGCTTTCCAATCTTTGGGAATCTCAGATGACACGAAAGAGAGGTTGAACAGGCTAGTAATAGGGGTGGCAACAATTTCGGCAGATAATTTTAGAAAGAAAGGGTCCAGATTGTCTAGCCCGGCTGATTTGTAGGGGTCCAGATTTTTCAGCTCTTTCAGAACTTCAGCTGAATGGATTTGGGAGAAGGAGAAATGGGGAAGGCTTGGGCGAGTTGCTGTTGGGGGTGCAGTGCTGTTGACCGGGGTAGGAGTTGCCAGGTGGAAAGCATGGCCAGCCGTAGAAAAATGCTTATTGAAATTCTCAATTATGGTGGATTTATCAGTGGTGACAGTGTTTCCTATCTTCAGTGCAGTGGGCAGCTGGGAGGAGGTGTTCTTATTCTCCATGGACTTTACAGTGTCCCAGAACTTTTTAGAGTTAGTGTTGCAGGAAGCAAATTTCTGCTTGAAAAAGCTAGCCTTGGCTTTTCTAACTGCCTGTGTATAACGGTTTCTAGCTTCCTGAACAGCTGCATATCACGGGGCTGTTCGATGCTAATGCAGAACGCCATAGGATGTTTTTGTGTTGGTTAAGGGCAGTCAGGTCTGGGGAGAACCAAGGGCTATATCTGTTCCTGGTTCTAATTTTCTTGAATGGGGCATGTTTATTTAACATTGTTAGGAAGGCATTTTTAAAAATATCCAGGCATCCTCTACTGACGGGATGAGATCAATATCCTTCCAGGACACCCCGGCCAGGTCGATTAGAAAGGCCTGCTCGCTGAAGTGTTTCAGGGAGCGTTTTACAGTGATGAGTGGAGGTCGTTTGACCGCTGACCCATTACGGATGCAGGCAATGAGGCAGTGATCGCTGAGATCTTGGTTGAAGACAGCAGAGGTGTATTTAGAGGGGAAGTTGGTTAGGATGATATCTATGAGGGTGCCCGTGTTTAAGGCTTTGGGGGTACCTGGTAGGTTCATTGATAATTTGTGTGAGATTGAGGGCATCAAGTTTAGATTGTAGGATGGCTGGGGTGTTAAGCATGTTCCAGTTTAGGGTCGCCTAGCAGCACGAGCTCTGAAGATAGATGGGGGCAATCAGTTCACATATGGTGTCCAGAGCACAGCTGGGAGCAGAGGGTGGTCTATAGCAGGCGGCAACGGTGAGAGACTTGTTTTTAGAGAGGTGGATTTTTAAAAGTAGAAGTTCAAATTGTTTGGGTACAGACCTGGATAGTAGGACAGAACTCTGCAGGCTATCTTTGCAGTAGATTGCAACACCACCCCCTTTGGCAGTTCTATCTTGTCTGAAAATGTTGTAGTTTGGAATTAAAATTTCTGAATTTTTGGTGGTCTTCCTAAGCCAGGATTCAGACACAGCTAGAACATCCGGGTTGGCAGAGTGTGCTAAAGCAGTGAAAAGAACAAACTTAGGGAGGAGGCTTCTAATGTTAACATGCATGAAACCAAGGCTATTACGGTTACAGAAGTCATCAAAAGAGAGCGCCTGGGGAATAGGAGTGGAGCTAGGCACTGCAGGGCCTGGATTCACCTCTACATCGCCAGAGGAACATAGGAGGAGAAGAATAAGGGTACGGCTAAAAGCAATAAGAATTGGTCGTCTAGAACGTCTGGAACAGAGAGTAAAAGGAGGTTTCTGGGGGCGATAAAATAGCATCAAGGTATAATGTACAGACAAAGGTATGGTAGGATGTGAGTACAGTGGAGGTAAACCTAGGTATTGAGTGATGAAGAGAGAGATATTGTCTCTAGAAACATCATTGAAACCAAGAGATGTCATTGCATGTGTGGGTGGTGGAACTAATAAGTTGGATAAGGTATAGTGAGCAGGACTAGAGGCTCTACAGTGAAATAAGCCAATAAACACTAACCAGAACAGCAATGGACAAGACATATTGACATTAAGGAGAGGCATCCTTAGTCGAGTGATCAAAAGGGTCCAGGGAGTGGAGAGGTTGGTTTGGGGGTCACGGCGATTTAGACAGCTAGCCAGGACATCGGTAGCAAGCTAGCATAGGATGGAGGTCTGTTGTTAGCCACCTCTTGCGTTCCGTCAGTAGATTAGTGGAGTTCCGTGTTGTAGAGGGGATTAGTCCAAATCACACAACAACAAAAAATAAAAACAATAGATATAGTTATAGAGGCCCAAGAAGAAACATAGTAATAAAAAAAATAAATAAATTGTCCGATTGTCTATTCTGAGAGCATCCGGTAAGACAGCTAACGGTTAGCAGGCCGCAGATGGGCATTCAGGTAACGTCGCGACGGAGGAGCCAGCCGGATCTCCTTCGGGTAGATAACGTCGGCAGTCCAGTTGTGAAGGCCCGGAGGGGCTCCGTGTAGGCAGTAAAACGGGTCCGGATAGGTGACTGCAGCCCAGGAGTGATTGACGGAGCTCAGGAGTGGTTGACGGAGCTGGCTAGCTCCGGAGTAATTGATGTTTGCTCCGGAATCGACGAAAGCAGATAGACACACGGATAGCAGCCAGCTAGCTGTGAGATCCGGGAGTGAATGTCCAGACAACAGTTGAAATCCAGGGACATGGAGAGAAAAAATCGGTCCGGTATGTTCCGTTCCGAGCCGCGCTGCGCCGTACAAAACTGGCGATAGATTTTCGAGTTAAAGGATAGCTGATGACCACAAACCGTGGTTAGCTGAATACGAACGAGTTGCCAGTAAAGAAGCTAACTAGCTTCTGATTAGCTTCTGGCTAGCTCCTGGCTAGCTTCTGGCTAGCTTCTTGGAGTTTCTGGCTAGCTTCTGGCTAGCTTCTTGGAGGATTGCAGATTTGATTGCAGATTTGAGGTAAATAATACGTATTTATACATATCAATTGGTGAGGCAGGTTGCAGGAGAGTGTATTGAAGATGAGTTGATGGAAAATAAAAATAAAATGTATGTGAAAAAAAGTTGTAAATATATATATATACACGACACGACAAGACGAGGACAAAAGACATCTGAACTGCTATGCCATCTCGGGACAGAGATGTTATGCACAGCGTTGAGATTGCCTGCAATGACAACAAGCTCAGTCCAATGATGCTGTGACACACCGCCCCAGACCACGATGGACCCTCCACCTCCAAATCGATCCGACTCCAGAGTACAGGCCTCAGTGTAACGCTCATTCCTTCGATGATAAACGCGAATCCGACCATCACCCC
Organism: Oncorhynchus nerka; assembly: GCF_034236695.1. NCBI lineage: Eukaryota > Metazoa > Chordata > Actinopteri > Salmoniformes > Salmonidae > Oncorhynchus > Oncorhynchus nerka. The sequence continues at coordinate 99,686,811 of NC_088408.1, read as the reverse complement.
TGGTGAGACAAAACCACGACTCGTCAGTGAAGAGCACTTTTTTTCCAGTCCTCTCTGTTCCAGCGACGGTGGGTTTGTGCCCATAGGAGACGTTGTTGCCGGTTGTCACGAACCGGCTCAAAGCCCGTAACAAAGGGAGACAACGTGGAGATAAGGAGTAGAAAGATATATATTTATTAACTAAAGCAAATAAATATAATATACAATGGTGTGTGTAATCAGTAATCAGTAGTGTAAGTGAGTGTTTTGCATGCATGAATGTGATAATGCAGGGTGATGAAAGGTGCCAAAGCAAACAAACAAACGGCCACCAAGAACCACAACACAATCTACAGAGGGTGTCTGCATGGAGAGAGTCTCCTCCATGAATGGGGAAGTGGTGTATTTATCCTGGGAGACACCGGGCCCAGGTGTTTCCCATGTAGCTGACGACCCTCCCAACTCCGCCCACCAGCATCCTAATAAGGAAATAACAGAGAGAATACAGCAGACAGAGTGGGAGGGTCGTCACACCGGTGATGTCTGGTGAGGACCTGCCTTACAACAGGCCTACAAGCCCTCAGTCCAGCTTCTCTCAGCCTATTGCATACAGTCTGAGCACTGATGGAGGGATTGTGCATTCCTGGTGTAACTTGGGCAGTTGTTGTTGCCATCCTGTACCTGTCCTGCAGGTATGATGTTCAGATATACCGGTCCTGTGCAGTTGTTGTTACAAGTGGTCTGCCACTGCGAGGATGATCAGCTGTCCGTCCTGTCTCCCTGTAGCGCTGCTTTAGTGTACAGACATTGCAATATATTGCCCTGGCCACATCTGCGGTCCTCATGCCTCCTTGCAGCATGCCTAAGGCACGTTCATTCAGATCAACAGGGACCCTGGGCATCTTTCTTTTGGTCTTTTCAGAGTCAGTAGAAAGGCCTCTTTAGTGTTCTAAGTTTTCATAACTGTGACCTTAATTGCCTACTGTCTGTAAGCTGTTAGTGTCTTAACGACCCTTCCATTGGTGCACGTTCATTAATTGTTTATAGTTCATTGAACAAGCATGGGAAACAGTGTTTAAACCCTTTACAGTGAAGATCTGTGAAGTTATTTTGGATTTTTACGAATTATCTTTGAAATATAAGGTCTTGAAAAATAGACATTTCTTTTTTTGCTGAGTATATATGTAATACCACTTAAGGTTTTCTGGTCTAACAATAGAATAAATAATACATACAAAACAAACAAAAAAACTGCACAGTTTCCTAAGGACTAGAAACAAAGCTGCCATCTCTATTGACGCCATATTGCTTGTGTTACCTCAATCAGCAAAGGCTGGAGTCATGTATTACTGGATCTTAGTTATGGTGGTAATACTTAAAGCCAGTTGACTAATAAGCTCAAAGAGTTCAAAGCAGTTCATTGTAGATATATGCCAGCTAAGCCTGATGTGATTTGTGTGCTGGAAACATGTCTCAAACTGACTATGGAGTTTATCACACAGGGATATGTAGTGGTTCTTAGTGAGAGATGCAGGGGGAGGTGGGGATGTGCCACCTTCATAAACCAAGGACTATCCTACAGGATGCTGGGCAGAGGTATTGAACAGGAATATGTGGTGGCGGAGGTGTGTTTGAGAGGAGGGGTAATAGTGGTAGTGAATTACTATAATCCCTGTCAGATATTGGACCTGGAAGTGCTGGGGTTGGTGGAAGGACCAGGATATAAGTAAGGTAATGTGGTATGGGGATTTGAAGGCCCACAACACACTCTAATGCCAGTAGCACGTAGTCATTACCCCATAGTATGCACAGTAGGCCGGAGGGATGAGGAGGTGTCAGTGGATGGAGTAGGCAGGTGGGTGTTTGGAAAGGCAAAGTGTTTCAGGAGCTGAGTGAGCTGGTGATGTCTCGGGTGGATATGAGAGGGGATGTGGACAGTATGAATAACTGGGTGAGAACAGCATTTAGTGGGGGCAGCTACTGAGGCGATGCCTAAGAGTTCAGGGAGGAGGAGGAGGAGGAGGAGGAGGAGGAGGAGGAGGAGGAGGCAAGAAGTCCCATGGTGGACGCAGGAGTGTGGGGCAGAGGGGAAGAGTAGGAACAGGGCATTTAGAGTACTGAAAAGGATGCAGAACTTCCCAAATCTGATTCAGTTTAAGTAGGCCCAGGCCCTGGTGAGGAGAACTATCCCTCAGTCTGATTCAGTTTTAGCAGGCCCAGGCCCTGGTGAGGAGAACTATCCCTCAGTCTGATTCAGTTTAAACAGGCCCAGGCCCTGAGGAGGAGAACTATCCATCAGTCTGATTCAGTATAAACAGGCCCAGGCCCTGGTGAGGAGAACTATCAGTCAGTCTGATTCAGTATAAACAGGCCCAGGCCCTGGTGAGGAGAACTATCTGTTAGTCTGATTCGATTTAAACAGGCCCAAGCCCTGGTGAGGAGAACTATCTGTCAGTCTGATTCAGTATAAACAGGCCCAGGCCCTGGTGAGGAGAACTATCCCTCAGTCTGATTCAGTATAAACAGGCCCTCATGAGGAGAACTATCAGTCAGTCTGATTCAGTATAAACAGGCCCAGGCCCTGGTGAGGAGAACTATCTGTCAGTCTGATTCAGTATAAACAGGCCCTGATGAGGAGAACTATCTGTCAGTCTGATTCAGTATCAACAGGCCCTGATGAGGAGAACTATTTGTCAGGCAAAGAGGTCATGTTGGCGTCGGTTCTGTGACATACAAGAATGGCTCCTGCTATTTGTAACTTATTTTGTAGATGTCTGTTGTCTGTTGTAACAGTCAGTAAGACAGGGGAGACAGTACTGTAGATGTCTGTTGTAACAGTCAGTAAGACAGAGGAGACAGTACTGTAGATGTCTGTTGTAACAGTCAGTAAGCCAGGGGAGACAGTACTGTAGATGTCTGTTGTAACAGTCAGTAAGCCAGGGGAGACAGTACTGTAGATGTCTGTTGTAACAGTCAGTAAGCCAGGGAGACAGTACTGTAGATGTCTGTTGTAACAGTCAGTAAGACAGCAGATGTCTGTTGTAACAGTCACAGGGAGACAGTACTGTAGATGTCTGTTGTCTGTTGTGATGTCTGTTGTAACAGTCAGTCAGTAAGATGTCAGGTAAGACAGACAGTACTGTAGATGTCTGTTGTAACAGTCAGTAAGCCAGGGGAGACAGCAGATGTCTGTTGTAACAGTCAGTAAGCCAGGGGAGACAGTACTGTAGATGTCTGTTGTAACAGTCAGTAAGCCAGGGGAGACAGTACTGTAGATGTCTGTTGTAACAGTCAGTAAGCCATGGAAAACAGCAGATGTCTGTTGTCTGTTGTGACAGTCAGTAAGCCAGGGGAGACAGTACTGTAGATGTATGTTGTAACAGTCAGTAAGCCAGGGGAGACAGTACTGTAGATGTCTGTTGTAACAGTCAGTAAGCCAGGGGAGACAGTACTGTAGATGTCTGTTGTAACAGTCAGTAAGACATGGGAGACAGTACTGTAGATGTCTGTTGTAACAGTCAGTAAGACAGGGGAGACAGTACTGTAGATGTCTGTTGTAACAGTCAGTAAGCCAAGGAAAACAGCAGACGTCTGTTGTCTGTTGTGACAGTCAGTAAGCCAGGGGAGACAGTACTGTAGATGTCTGTTGTAACAGTCAGTAAGACATGGGAGACAGTACTGTAGATGTCTGTTGTAACAGTCAGTAAGCCAGGGGAGACAGCAGATGTCTGTTGTAACAGTCAGTAAGCCAGGGGAGACAGTACTGTAGATGTCTGTTGTAACAGTCAGTAAGACAGGAGAGACAGTACTGTAGATGTCTGTTGTAACAGTCAGTAAGACAGGGGAGACAGTACTGTAGATGTCTGTTGTAACAGTCAGTAAGACAGGGGAGACAGTACTGTAGATGTCTGTTGTAACAGTCAGTAAGACAGGGGAGACAGTACTGTAGATGTCTGTTGTAACAGTCAGTAAGCCAGGGGAGAAAGTACTGTAGATGTCTGTTGTAACAGTCAGTAAGACAGGGGAGACAGTACTGTAGATGTCTGTTGTAACAGTCAGTAAGACAGGGGAGACAGTACTGTAGATGTCTGTTGTAACAGTCAGTAAGCCAGGGGAGACAGTACTGTAGATGTCTGTTGTAACAGTCAGTAAGCCAGGGGAGACAGTACTGTAGATGTATGTTGTAACAGTCAGTAAGATAGGGGAGACAGTACTGTAGATGTCTGTTGTAACAGTCAGTAAGCCAGGGGAGACAGTACTGTAGATGTCTGTTGTAACAGTCAGTAAGCCAAGGAAAACAGCAGATGTCTGTTGTAACAGTCAGTAAGCCAGGGGAGACAGGACTGTAGATGTCTGTTGTAACAGTCAGTAAGCCAGGGGAGACATTAGATGCACCTGTGGGAGTGATCGTGGACAGTGAGATCGGAGATCTGCTCCAACTGTCTCACATGCTGACCACACCGCTCACTTGCTCATGCTTTGCATAATACACATACATGTCATTCAATCGTTGCACCCACACCGCTCGCGCGCGCCAACGAGCATCTGCGTTGCCAAGCAATAGAAGTCAGTTCTATTTATGACGCTGAACGCGATGCAAGTCCTGCCTCTCTCATCTCTTCATTGGTTTATAGAAGCAGGTACCCAACGTGCCATCTCCTCATTGGTTATACCCACGTGGGTGATTGAAAAATGAACCGAGGTCGGTCGGTCGTCGTGGTAATACCATGAAAGTTAGATGCTAATCGCCATATAAAGTCCAGAGAAGAAAAAGCCTGAAAGGAGGAGAGATGACTAGAAATTATTCGGTTGACCGTTTTATGTGTGGATTAATTGTCTGAGTAGAGGACGGTGTGCATTTCAGGTAAAATAACAACTCAACATTTATATCCCGTGACAAATTAGCTAGCAACTGCAAGCTAAATTACCAGCCAGGCACCTCAGGACAACAGGCCATGAGACGAACCAGCCAGGCACCTCAGGACAACAGGTCATGAGACGAACCAGCCAGGCACCTCAGGACAACAGGCCATGAGACGAACCAGCCAGGCACCTCAGGACAACAGGTCATGAGACGAACCAGCCAGGCACCTCAGGACAACAGGCCATGAGACGAACCAGCCAGGCACCTCAGGACAACAGGCCATGAGACGAACCAGCCAGGCACCTCAGGACAACAGGTCATGAGACGAACCAGCCAGGCACCTCAGGACAACAGGTCATGAGACGAACCAGCCAGGCACCTCAGGAAAACAGGTCATGAGACGAACCAGCCAGGCACCTCAGGACAACAGGTCATGAGACGAACCAGCCAGGCACCTCAGAAAACAGGTCATGAGATGGACAGACAGACGAACAAAGACAGATGACACAGGGAACAGCTCGTCCTTGTCCATTTCACACAAAAGAAAATGACATGTTTATCACAATGACATGTGGATGTGCCCATTTGCAGGACTATTTGCTTCACCAGACAAAGATTAAGCCGATAGTCCTGGACTAAACTGCTGACAGCCAGTTGAGAGAATGTTTTGATTGATATGTGCTCTCTGGGATTGTACAGCAGCAGTTAAGCACTGTACTATGCAATGGGGTTTATTTGATTAAACCATGAAATGCTGTAACACTCTTTTTATTTTATTTTTATTTTACCAGGCAAGTCAGTTAAGAACAAATTCTTATTTTCAATAAGGAACAGTGGATTAAACTGCCTGGGGCAGAACAACAAGATTTGTACCTTGTCAGCTCAGTGGTTTGAACTTGCAACCTTCCGGTCACTAGTCCAACGCTCTAACCACTAGGCTACCCTGCCGCTCTTACTTGGGAACAATAAACCGTTTCTGAACAGAAGAAATCATGATTTATTCCACAGGGAAATGTTATTGTAAGATTTGTTTCATTTATTTTTATTAGTTTATTTCTTGAAATTAAACATGACAGAGATCTCATTATGAGATACTTATTTCTATACAATCATTTCCTGCTGGCTATTTGGGTTACGTTTGTGTGGCGGCTCAAATTATAACACAAATCAACTCACAGTTGAAAATATACCTTTTAGTATAATTACAAAAATATTCTCAAAAAATATCATCAGAAATTCATGCAATACACAAGCACAATTTACATACAACTAGTCTGTAGGACTGACTAAAAAGGACTTTAGTGCTTGATGGTGATGATGCTGTTTTAACAGCAGATGTCAGCATTGTATTGGGAACATCATCGCTATAGGCAACATGTAACAAAACAATACCACACCATATGTTGCTACTGGATAGTCAAACCATCCCCATTACACAAACTCAATGTGTGCAGAAGGCTTCCCTTTTGTTATGCTTCCTCAACGTGTATCTTAAGTAGTTTAGTGAACCCGGCTAATAAATTAAAAAATTTATTGTGAAAATAAGTTTGTGTTGTCAAAAGCACATTAGCCAAAAGTAGCTGATTTTGTGTTTTGAAAAGGATATGTGGATGTAATTTAACTCAAACCCTGGTCTTGTAGTCTACTTTATCTCAACAGATTTTAACATAATTTGATTCTGTTATTTTTGGTAAATTAATGCAATTCTGATTTCTTCACCAGCTTGAAAACATCCCACTGGGCACATATGTCAAGTTCAGAAGTTACGATTTATTTGGTTGAGTTTTGTGAATGTGAATTCAACATCATATTAACAAAATATTTCACCATGACATTGGATTTAGGTTCAAAGTTGGGTGAAAAAAAGACAGCATCCCTACGTCCAATCAGGTTTCCACGTTGATTCAACGTCATCACTTTTTTGGTTGAAATGACATGGTAACAACGATGACTTGCCCAGTGGGTTATGTTATTGAATACTTCAATGTAGGCCTACCTGAATCGAAAATATTTACTGCTTACTGTATAGGCAAAGTCAATATGATTTGCTGAAAAATGCATTTCGATGAGTCAATGTCAAGTATTCCAATAATTTAAATACCATAGATGTATTCAAATTACGAAATTAATACATGTTAAACCGTGTGCATAATGATTAAACATATTATTGTCCCTGAGTGAACTAGTCACGTTTTTCTAATTATTTATTTTATATTTGTATTAGTTTAAATGTGGGGGTTTTTATCTGTAAATTAGTGTTTTGCCTGACAGTCCTAATATTCGGGATCCATGTCAACGCTTGACGCGTGTTTGGAGACGAGGGAGAATAGGCTATATTTCAAGAGGGGGGGGGGTTGCTTTATTGCGTTATTTATCGGTGGTTTTCGGAAAAAAGCGTAATTATTCGGTAGTTTTCGGGAAAAATCGTTGTTTTGTCGGTGGTTTTCGGGAAAAAGCGTTGTTTTTGTCGGTGGTTTTCGGAAAAAGACTTACTGGCTACAACATAGAGTCGTTACATAATTAGCGTCGTTACAAACATCCCTCGGTGCACTTGTCTTGACAAGCCAGTTGTATAACCAACAGGCTGCAGAAGAGGTTTTCCGTGTTCCATGGACGATAGCTGATGTTCTAGCCTAGTCTAGCCTACATAGATAGTATTTAATGTAATTACTCTCCGTCACACTGAAGACTATTCAGAAACAGGGTTAGTTATAATTTATCAGCTTGACCTGACAGAGAAACTCAAAACAACTGCCTCATCTAATATTATCATCCCTTCCTGTATGTACTCTGAAATGTATTATTGGTAGGCAGCATGGTCAGGTCATTCCAATAGACTAGTTAAAAGATTAACACGTTTATCTGCAGTTGTCGGGAGAAACAATATCCATGGTAACCGAGTCATCTGAAGTTGGGGAATTGCGGCCCGTAGACTTGATATGCATTTTGCCTGTTTTATGTAGATTAAGTATTGATAGGTTACATATAGGTTATATTAATATTAGCGTGGCAATTCTTTAACATTATAATTACAGTAGGTGTTATTAATATTATAATTAAACCTGTTGGTGTTAGTAGTGCTAGTTTCAGTAGGCCTAGTATAAATAGTTTATGGTTGCCGTAATATATACTTTTATTTTGCCATCAAAGTAGGGATGAAATTGAATGTATTTAATTAATTGAGGTCACACTGAAAAAACCAGGTCATATACATTAACAGCTGGTAGATGCTGGTCCTGCTAGTCTTCTTATTATTGCTGTGTCTTGTTGCTCCTCTATTGTTAAATATATATATATATATATATATATATATATATATATTATTGACTTAGAACACGACAAAAAACAAGTAATCTGCCATCAAGTGTACTTTTATGACACTATTTTTGGTCAGACAGAGAAAATTGCGACTATAGATGTCACCTGATTAGGCTGGAAATATTTTTTGGGTGGGGGGGGGGGGGACATCCCTCTCTCCCTCTCCCCTCCCCCACGGACCAGAAGACCGCCTACCACAGATAGACGACCCGAGACCCCTTATAGATTTAAAAAGAGACGCTGCATTCTCAGACTGACATTCATTCAGCACTCACTGCCACCTTTTAAACAGATTTACTCTGTTCGCTTAGCTGCTAGTGTCAATACCCGATACCTTGTTCACTTCACTTCGTCTCCAGCACCATGCTCAGGATGCTACAGAAACTCCGTCTCCAGCCAGGGATGATTATATTATTGATATGGCTCTGTCATTTCATGGAAGATCAAAAAGTACAAGGTACATTATTATTATATTTTCCAAATCTTTTCGATTCCCCCCCTCCACCCCTCAACAAAAAAAACTTTTACTGCAAAGTGTATCCTATTCCGTCTGCGTCTTGATGTGAATTGTAACGGTGTCAGAATTTCCAGTGTTGCGAACGTTTCAAAGAGAGTTCTACATTCTTTCCATTTGGTTTGAAATTGCTCACGATCAGATTGACTGTACTAAACAGGTGCCATTAGGGTCGTTTAAACGCGATGTTACTGCAAGTTTTTTCTAGCCCACACGATCAAGGCACATGGAATGGCATTTTTAGATGGATTTCTTTCCCACTTGCTCTCCAAGTCTGTAATACTTGGACATTTTTGTTAGTTTCACGGATTGCCATATCACCAGTCCGCTACGGTCAATATGATGGGACGCATCAGTGTGGTGTGGCTGTATACACAGTTAACTCAAACTGAGATAGAGTTGGAGACGGTGCATGGCAGAGAAAAATGCTTGAAATTTGTGAGCACATATTATTTGACCCATAGAATGTTGTTTATGTGCGTTGCAACCAACCCATTTCCGATCTATTTGTCATATGGAGATCGGTACCACCTTTATTATTGTGACATTGATAATGATTTGAATACAGTTTGCTGATAATGATGCTCATAAATTACATAATGACAAAATGTCCCTTAATTTTCTGCCGTTGAAATTAACGTCAACAATATAAACCGTTTTAAATGCACCCTTTAAAAAAAAGTTACAAATTAGTCGTATTGGTTGGTGTCCATATGTGTCTTTGGGCAACGTGTTGTTTTGGTAGCTATTCGTAAAATGCTGCTATAACAGGTCTCGGTGTGATCTGCGTCCACGAATGCGAATTGCTAAAATATATTTGGAACAGATTTTACACAACCATGCGTATAGTTCGAGCATCAACATTCAAGAATGTCAAGAATATGCTACAGTTGTTCTGGACTGTTATAATCGGACACAGAATGGATAGGCAATATAACTAGATTGCTCCACTGTCTGCATTTTGAACATGAATAACTCGGTACTTTGTATACATTTTTATCATACCGGCTCTCAGTATTGAACATTGGTGACGGGATTACCAAGTGTTAAAATATTTTCATTACGATGGAAAAAAAAAAAAACCTGACCCAGACACGTGTTGTGTCTGGGTCAGTAACTCAGCGCCTTGGCTTCAGACTTTAATACGACTGGGACGTTTTCATGTTTGTTTCCAGCTGGCAACTGCTGGTTACAGCAAGGGAAGAACGGGAGGTGTCAGGTGCTCTACGTGCCGGGGATGAGCCGAGAGGAGTGTTGTCGAAGCGGGAGGCTGGGGACGTCATGGACCGAGGAGGATGTACCCAACAGCACCTTGTTCCGGTGGATGATCTTTAACGGCGGAGCCCCTAACTGCATACCCTGCAAAGGTTCAAGTTTTATTAGTCGTATGTATGGGATACACGTTATACAGTTTACACGTCTAACAAAATGTATGTATGGGATACACATTATACAGTATACACCGTCTAACAAAATGCTTTCTTTCAGGTTCCTTTTCCACAATGCAACAACAATAAGAACTAATACAATTTAAGAATAGGGAACATGAAGTACATGTCTCATAAATTATAATACACATTTTAGCATTAGTATAATACATGAAGGCACAATTTATAGTCCAATATTTACACGTGTTTTGGGGAAGGGGGATTGGTGGAAATTGTTTAAACGGAGGTGTGTTTAGAAATCATAGAGTCTGGTAGCAACAGTTGTGACTTGTGTATAAAACAATGTTACAACTTCATTTATATTTAAGTGGAAACTCAATTAGACTAATTTGTCGACACGTTTAAAGTTTATTGACCTCGTTGCGTCTAAACATTGTTTATTCTCCATAGTTGTGTTTCATATCATTTAATAAACTTGATATCTCTTCAAACTCCAGAAACGTGTGACAACGTGGACTGTGGACCCGGAAAGAGCTGCAAGATGAACCGGAGAAGTAAGCCGCGCTGCGTCTGTGCTCCAGACTGCTCCGAAGTCACCTGGAAAGGACCTGTCTGCGGCTCGGATGGAAAGACATACAAAGACGAGTGCGCGTTGCTCAAGTCCAAATGTAAAGTCCATCTGGACCTGGATGTGCAGTACCAGGGCAAATGCAAGAGTAAGTCCACCGGGCAGGCAGACCCAAATGCATTAAAAAAATAATAACGTCAGCTACTTATTCATATCCAATTCTTTGGAAACTTTTCCCATTATAATTAGTCTTTTGACCAATCACATCAGATCTAATTGGTCAAAAGACCAATTAGTGAAACAAAGATCAGAATTGGGCAGCCTGTCTAAAGGCAGCCAATGGGGATGCCTGTCTAAAGGCAACCAATGGGATTCAGTCTGATTGCATTTTATTTGATCACAGTGAGTAATGGTCGATTCACAGGTGTTTAATTAAGGCACATCTGGTTGGCTTGTTACTCTACTGATATGAATCACCATGTTAATTTGCCTCCCTTTCGTTCTGACAGAGACCTGCCGGGACGTCTTGTGCCCGGGAAGCTCCACGTGCGTCGTGGACCAGACAAATAACGCGTACTGTGTGACCTGTAATCGGATCTGCCCTGAACAGACGTCACCGCAGCAGTTCCTGTGTGGCAACGACGGCATTATCTACGCCAGCGCCTGTCATCTGAGGAGGGCGACATGTCTCCTGGGAACATCCATAGGAGTAGCATACCAGGGGAAATGCATCAGTAAGTAGTGTCTCCTGGGAACATCCATAGGAGTAGCATACCAGGGGAAATGCATCAGTAAGTAGTGTCTCCTGGGAACATCCATAGGAGTAGCATACCAGGGGAAATGCATCAGTAAGTAGTGTCTCCTGGGAACATCCATAGGAGTAGCATACCAGGGAAATGCATCAGTAAGTAGTGTCTCCTGGGAACATCCATAGGAGTAGCATACCAGGGGAAATGCATCAGTAAGTAGTGTCTTCTGGGAACATCCATAGGAGTAGCATACCAGGGGAAGTGCATCAGTAAGTAGTGTCTTCTGGGAACATCCATAGGAGTAGCACACCAAGGGGAAATGCATCAGTAGTGTCTCCTGGGAACACGCATAGGAGTAGCACACCAAGGGGAAATGCATCAGTAAGTAGTGTCTTCTGGGAACATCCATAGGAGTAGCATACCAGGGGAAATGCATCAGTAGTGTCTCCTGGAAACATCCATAGGAGTAGCATACCAGGGGAAATGCATCAGTCAGTAGTGTCTCCTGGAAACATCCATAGGAGTAGCATACCAGGGGAAATGCATCAGTAAGTAGTGTCTCCTGGAAACATCCATAGGAGTAGCACACCAGGGGAAATGCATCAGTCCATAGGAGTAGTACCAGGGAAATCTCTGGTAGACATCCATAGGAGTAGCATACCAGGGAAATGCATCAGTCAGTAGTGTCTCCTGGGAACATCCATAGGAGTAGCACACCAAGGGGAAATGCATCAGTCAGTAGTGTCTCCTGGGAACATCCATAGGAGTAGCACACCAAGGGGAAATGCATCAGTCAGTAGGCCTAAGCTTTTGAAGCAACAGTATATAATTGGGCTTAGTCAGCTTAGTCTGCATTTACACAGGCAGCCAAATTCAGATATTTCACCACTAATTGGTCTTTTGACCGATCAGATCAGATCTTTTTGCCAATAATTGGGCAAAATATCAGAATTGGGCTGCCTGTGTAAATGCAGCATAAGAGATCCACAAGTTTCTAACGGAAGGGGCTAGGGGTTATTTCTGGACATGGCCTACGTACTGTGGTCCCTCCTTGACACTCTCACACTGTACACCAGGGGTTGGGACCGGTTCAGGGAACAGAACCAAAAACGTGTTTTTTTAAAATAGAACCGGTCTCGTTCCAGTTCCAACACTTACTTCCCGTTGATGACTAAACTCAAGAAAAGTTGCGCTATTTAAGCAATATGATTGGCTGTTCATCCACTACGGCTCCAACGAATCACAACTTCTCGAGCTGTCCAGAGCTGAAAGAAGCATCCACCTATCTACTCACTGAGCTTATTCATTTTAGGGAAAGAGATTTACAAAAGTAAACCAATAAGTGAACAGACTAGCAATACGCTGGCTACTGTTGCTAGTCTGCTAATTGAAAGCTACAAATTACTCTTTATCATTAGTCTTGACTAACTTACTGTAGCCAGGTCCATATCGCTTTTGGAACGCAATTGTCTTAAAGGGGCAGGGTCCTATTTTACAACATTAAAATTAGTTACATTGTTACATTTTATGAAACGGCTTTTTTAATACACATCATATTAACCAAATGTAGCTTATAGCTGAATACAGATAGAAAGCCTGTCAACCTATAGTCTCTGCATGACCCCAATGCATTTAAAAAACAGCACCACGTCTGGCATCAAGTTAATATTGGACCCTGTCATGGCCCAGAGTTTTACCTGACCAGATCATGAGATCAGAAAAAAAACTCCAGGCCCCAGAAAAGACATACACCAACTTTTGAACCTGTTGTACCACCACTCCCCAGGGCTTCAAGCCTCCTCCTGCACCCTCTCTCTCTCTATCTCCCAACCTGTTGTACCACCACTCCCCAGAGCTTCAAGCCTCCTCCTGCACCCTCTCTCTCTATCTCCCAACCTGTTGTACCACCACTCCCCAGAGCTCAAGCCTCTCTCCTGAAAGAAGCACCTATCTACCACTGAGCTTATTCATTTTATCTCCCAACCTGTTGTAAACCAATCCCCAGACTAGCAAAGCCTCCTCCTGCACCCTCTCTCTGCTATCTCCCAACCTGTTTACCACCACTCCCCAGGGCTTCAAGCCTCCTCCTGCACCCTCTCTCTATCTCCCAACCTGTTGTCTTACCACTCCCCAGGGCTTCAAGCCTCCTCCTGCACCCTCTCTCTCTATCTCCCAACCTGTTGTACCACCACTCCCCAGGGCTTCAAGCCTCCTCCTGCACCCTCTCTCTATCTCCCAACCTGTTGTACCACCACTCCCCAGGGCTTCAAGCCTCCTCCTGCACCCTCTCTCTCTATCTCCCAACCTGTTGTACCACCACTCCCCAGGGCTTCAAGCCTCCTCCTGCACCCTCTCTCTCTATCTCCCAACCTGAATACACCCTGTTGTACTCCCCAGGGCTTCAAGCCTCCTCCTGCACCCTCTCTCTCTATCTCCCAACCTGTTGTACCACCACTCCCCAGGGCTTCAAGCCCCTCCTGCACCCTCCTCTATCTCCCAACCTGTTGTACCACCACTCCCCAGGGCCCTCCTGCACCCTCTCTCCCAACCTGTTGTACCACCACTCCCCCCACTCCCCAGGGCTTCAAGCCTCCTCCTGCACCCTCTCTCTATCTCCCAACCTGTTGTACCACCACTGCCCAGGGATTCAAGCCTCCTCCTGCATCCTCTCTCGCTATCTCCCAACCTGTTGTACCACCACTCCCCAGGGCTTCAAGCCTCCTCCTGCACCCTCTCTCGCTATCTCCCAACCTGTTGTACCACCACTCCCCAGGGCTTCAAGCCTCCTCCTGCACCCTCTCTCTCTATCTCCCAACCTGTTGTACCACCACTCCCCAGGGCTTCAAGCCTCCTCCTGCACCCTCTCTCTATCTCCCAACCTGTTGTACCACCACTGCCCAGGGATTCAAGCCTCCTCCTGCATCCTCTCTCGCTATCTCCCAACCTGTTGTACCACCACTCCCCAGGGCTTCAAGCCTCCTCCTGCACCCTCTCTCGCTATCTCCCAACCTGTTGTACCACCACTCCCCAGGGCTTCAAGCCTCCTCCTGCACCCTCTCTCTCTATCTCCCAACCTGTTGTACCACCACTGCCCAGGGCTTCAAGCCTCCTCCTGCACCCTCTCTCTCTATCTCCCAACCTGTTGTACCACCACTCCCCCCACTCCCCAGGGCTTAAGCCTCCTCCTGCACCCTCTCTCTCTATCTCCCAACCTGTTGTACCACCACTCCCCCCACTCCCCAGGGCTTAAAGCCTCCTCCTGCACCCTCTCGCTATCTCCCAACCTGTTGTACCACCACTGCCCAGGGCTTCAAGCCTCCTCCTGCATCCTCTCTCGCTATCTCCCAACCTGTTGTACCACCACTGCCCAGGGATTCAATCCTCCTCCTGCATCCTCTCTCGCTATCTCCCAACCCTTAACATTTCTGTCGCATCTCGCGCCTTACACTTGTCCATCACACATGTCAACAACTAGCTTGCCCGCTCTGGAGCTAAATGTAAAATAAATATATATATATATATATCACAGGTTAAAAAAAGGAACTGAAAGGAACAATTTAATCCTGTACTTTTATTTTGTTCGAACCAGAATTGTATTATGCTGGTCGGAACAGTGGAACAGAATGGGAAGAAAATAGTGGTTCTGTTCCGAAGGAAATAATTGGGAAAAATGATTTCAGTTCTTAACCATGCTGTACAGTACTTACAATATAGTCTGAATGTAGGCTTTACCATAGAAATGTAATCTATAGAAGGGATTTAGAGCCCCTAACCCTGGCAATCTGACTGGTAAACTCATGGGTATTCGTTCTAAACATTCTATTTCTATGGCCTGTACCTCGTAGGCTGATTCTCTTTGCCAACATTTGAGTTGTTTTTAGTCCACTCTGCCAACATTCCACATACATGGAGGTTCTCCAAGCAGAGCCATTGAAACTGTGGATGTTCAGTGTACCTGGGACTACTTTGTACTTGTTACTGTTTAGGATATGATGGACGTCTGATTGTTTCCTGAAGTTGGCAACATTACCCACAACACAGCTGAGGACGTTTTTCCTCCCCACTACAATGATACTTGACCACACATGAACTAACATAGGACATGACTCACTTCGACCCACTACGGTTTCATGTTGATATGATTCAATACGACCCACTATGGTTACATGGAGATATGACTCAATACGACCCACTATGGTTACATGGTGAAATGATTCACCACGACCCACTATGGTTACATGGAGATATGACTCACCACGACCCACTATGGTTACATGGAGATATGACTCACCACGACCCACTACGGTTACATGGTTATATGACTCAATACGACCCACTATGGTTACATGGTGAAATGATTCACCACGACCCACTACGGTTACATGGTGATATGACTCACCACGACCCACTACGGTTACATGGTGATATGACTCACCACGACCCACTACGGTTACATGGTTATATGACTCAATACGACCCACTACGGTTACATGGTTATATGACTCAATACGACCCACTATGGTTACATGGTGAAATGATTCACCACGACCCACTACGGTTACATGTTGATATGATTCACCACGACCCACTATGGTTACATGGAGATATGACTCACCACGACCCACTACGGTTACATGGTTATATGACTCAATACAACCCACTATGGTTACATGGTGAAATGATTCACCACGACCCACTACGGTTACATGGTGATATGACTCACCACGACCCACTACGGTTACATGGTTATATGACTCAATACGACCCACTACGGTTACATGGTTATATGACTCACCACGACCCACTACGGTTCCATGGTTATATGACTCAATACGACCCACTATGGTTACATGGTGAAATGATTCACCACGACCCACTACGGTTACATGGTGATATGACTCACCACGACCCACTACGGTTACATGGTTATATGACTCAATACGACCCACTACGGTTACATGGTGATATGACTCACCACGACCCACTACGGTTACATGGTTATATGACTCAATACGACCCACTACGGTTACATGGTTATATGACTCACCACGACCCACTACGGTTACATGGTTATATGACTCAATACGACCCACTATGGTTACATGGTGAAATGATTCACGACCCACTACGGTTACATGGTGATATGACTCACCACGACCCACTACGGTTACATGGTTATATGACTCAATACGACCCACTACGGTTACATGGTGATATGACTCACCACGACCCACTACGGTTACATGGTTATATGACTCAATACGACCCACTACGGTTACATGGTTATATGACTCAATACGACCCACTACGGTTACATATTTATATGACTCAATACGACCCACTACGGTTACATGGTGATGTGCCAAGCAGCACCATAGATGACCTAACATAGGACATGGCTCACTATGACTCACTACGGTTACATGGTGATATGACTCAATACGACCCACTATGGTTACATGGTGAAATGACTCACCACAACCCACTACGGTTACATGGTGATATGACTCAATACGACCCACTATGGTTACATGGTGAAATGACTCACCACGACTCACTACGGTTACATGGTGATATGACTCAATACGACCCACTATGATTACATGGTTATATGACTCACTACGACCCACTACGGTTACATGGTGATATGTCAAGCAGCACCAACGAGGCGTCGGTCTGATAAGTTCTGTCTTTCTTCTCCTCTCCTCTCTCTGGCTCCAGAGGCCAAGTCGTGCGAGGACATTCACTGCAGTGTGGGGAAGAAGTGTCTGTGGGACGCCAGGATGAGCCGAGGCCGTTGCTCCCTCTGTGAGGAGGCGTGTCCAGAGAGCCGGATGGACGGGGCGGTGTGCGCCAGCGACAACACCACCTACCCCTCGGAGTGTGTTATGAAGCAGACTGCCTGCTCTCTGGGAACGCTCCTGGAGGTTAAGCATTCAGGATCTTGCAACTGTAAGTAATCACCACAGCAAAAGACAATTCCATGATCTTTCCCAACAATAAATACCTCCCTCGTCTCGTCTTGAGCCCCCGCCCCTGCAAACTCCTACACCACCCCCCACCCACCCGGCACAGCTCAGCACAGCTTAACGCATCTGAAAGGACTTGAGAATGGGAGAACTTGCATGATGTTGTCTGTGTTGCTGGCTTCTCTAACAAAAACAAAAAAAAACATCTGCAAAAACAAACGTAAAAGTTTTTAAAAATATATATCTACAGTGGGGAGAACAAGTATTTGATACACTGCCGATTTTGCAGGTTTTCCTACTTACAAAGCATGTAGAGGTCTGTAATTTTTTATCATAGGGTACACTATGGTACACATAGGTACACAAAAATCCAGAAAATCACATTGTATGATTTTTAAGTAATTAATTTGCATTTTATTGCATGACATAAGTATTTGATACATCAGAAAAGCATAACTTAATATTTAGTACAGAAACCTTTGTTTGCAATTACAGAGATCATACGTTTCCTGTAGTTCTTGACCAGGTTTGCACATACTGCAGCAGGGATTTTGGCCCACTCCTCCATATAGGCCTTGTCCAGATCATTCAGGTTTCGGGGCTGTCGCTGGGCAATACGAACTTTCAGCTCCCTCCAAAGATTTTCTATTGGGTTCAGGTCTGGAGACTGGCTAGGTCACTCCAGGAACTTGAGATGCTTCTTACGAAGCCACTCCTTAGTTGTGTGTTTCGGGTCATTGTCATGCTGGAAGACACAGCCACGACCCATCTTCAATGCTCTTACTGAGGGAAGGAGGTTGTTGGCCAAGATCTCGCGATACATGGCCCCATCCATCCTCCCCTCAATACGGTCTTGGCCATTGTGGAGAGGTTGGAGTCTGTTTGATTGAGTGTGTGGACAGGTGTCTTTTATACAGGTAACGAGTTCAAACAGGTGCAGTTAATACAGGTAATGAGTGGAGAACTGGAGAGCTTCTTAAAGAAAAACTAACAGGTCTGTGAGAGCCGGAATTCTTACTGGTTGGTAGGTGATCAAATACTTATGTCATGCAATGAAATGCAAATTAATTACTTAAAAATCATACAATGTGATTTTCTGGATTTTTGTTTTAGATTCCGTCTCTCACAGTTGAAGTGTACCTATGATAAAAAATGACAGACCTCTACATGCTTTGTAAGTAGAAAAACCTGCAAAATCGGCAGTGCATCAAATACTTGTTCTCCCCACTGTATATATCAACAGGTTAAGGACAGTTCAAAAGAGAACTTACTCTTTTTTTTGGGGGGGGGGGGGGGGTTGAGATGCTAACTCCATGAAAATAACAAGAGACTAACTTTTACAATTAGAACAGTGAAATGTTCAGTATTTAACATCTAGTTTGTGGTCATAATCTCACTTCCGTGCAGTTTTTTTTTGTTTTGTTTTTTTTTGTCATAGTTTTAATTGTATTTTTCATCTAGACAGATAATGGTAATATCTGTACGGCTTCGACATTCCATGGTCACATTGCTAATTTTATGTTAATAATGCATTATGTTTTTTCTTTTGGGGTGTAATCAATCAATTCAAAATAGACTAGGTCTGTAATGGTATAACACTCTGCTGACATGTAATATAGAGTCAGAATGAAAACACACACCACTCTGCTATAACATGTAATATAGAGTCAGAATGAAAACACACACCACTCTGCTATAACATGTAATATAGAGTCAGAATGAAAACACACACCGCTCTGCTATAACATGTAATATAGAGTCAGAATGAAAACACACACCATGTAATATAGAGTCAGAATGAAAACTCCCACCACTCTGCTATAACATGTAATATAGAGTCAGAATGAAAACACACACCACTCTGCTATAACATGTAATATAGAGTCAGAATGAAAACACACACCACTCTGCTATAACATGTAATATAGAGTCAGAATGAAAACACACACCACTCTGCTATAACATGTAATATAGAGTCAGAATGAAAACACACACCGCTCTGCACAGAATGAAAACACACACCACTCTGCTATAACATGTAATATAGAGTCAGAATGAAAACACACACCGCTCTGCTATAACATGTAATATAGAGTCAGAATGAAAACACACACCAGTTGCATACATTCATATAAGTGCATAAGGTGATTGTAAAATTGGTGCCGATTTATCTAAAATTATTTAAATTGAACCTCAACACATAGACTACCTATTTCTACCAAGATTCTACCTGCTCACTAAACTGGGGCTATACCTGCCTTCAAATTGTCCCAAAATAGCCTCAAAGAAATGATAGAAGTTCAATTCTAAGTCGCTATATGTCAAAGAATGTCTGATGAAATCATTTCATTTTCATCCTGATGAATAAATCTGGATATCTTCCACTACACTACATGATTATATATGATGTTCCAACTGACTACATTTCTTCCACTACACTACATGATTATATGATGTTCAACTGACTACATTTCTTCCACTAAACTACATGATTATATGATGTTCGACTGACTACATTTCTTCCACTACACTACATGATTATATGATGTTCCAACTGACTACATTTCTTCCACTACACTACATGATTATATGATGTTCAACTGACTACATTTCTTCCACTAAACTACATGATTATATAATGTTCGACTGACTACATTTCTTCCACTACACTACATGATTATATGATGTTCGACTGACTACATTTCTTCCACTACACTACATGATTATATGATGTACATTTCTTCCACTACACTACATGATTATATGATGTTCGACTGACTACATTTCTTCCACTACACTACATGATTATATGATGTTCGACTGACTACATTTCTTCCACTACACTACATGATTATATGATGTTCGACTGACTACATTTCTTCCACTACACTACATGATTATATGATGTTCGACTGACTACATTTCTTCCACTACACTACATGATTATATGATGTTCGACTGACTACATTTCCTCCACTACACTACATGATTATATGATGTTCGACTGACTACTTTAATGTAAATGTGCCTTATTAAGGTACATGTAGATTACAACTTCTTTTAAAGGACCTTTGCCATGATCACCTCATGAAAGAAGCATTTACCCTATAAGCAGAAGTAGCAGCTTGCAGAAAAATGTTATCTTATTTCTCCTCAGTCACTTTCTTCTTGTAGAAAATTAACATGTGTTCTATCCATCTATCTGTACTTACTGCTGTGTGTGCTGAATGTAATGAATGTTGTCATTAAGGATATATGTATATATAAAAACAAATCCCTTTTGGATTTGATGAGGTACTGCTCGTTTTGTATTGTTGTTCCTCTTGCCTTCTACATTTCCAAAAATCAAAGCTGTGTGGTTGGCCTGGCTCATGTCCTGCTCGATAGGTCATAGGTCAAACTGCTGTGCCCCCAGAGAAACACTCCGCCCAATGGCAGCCACTGTACTGTGTCTGAGACAAAAGGAGACTTTTTTTTTAAATAAAGAAGAGAAAGGCATTGAATACCCCCCCCCCCCCACACACACACGCCAAGTCCCGTCTCGTCCCTGAAACATGCCAACACCACCACGCTTTCCTGTGGCTTTGTGCAGGGAGTGGGGGGGGCTTTGAGAACCTTCACTGAATATTGTTCTGCTGCGTTGCTGTCATGCTCTTTATTCATACACCGGCTGTCATATATTCTCCCATCTAGCCATAACAGGAGACCGTGAAGAAGAGGAGGAGGAGCAAGAAGATCAGGACTACATGGTTCACATCCATCTGTCCCCCTTATTGGATGGATAGACTGTCTATCATATCCACATGACCTCCTTATTGGATGGATAGGCTGTCTATCATATCCGCATGCTCTCATTATTGGTTGGATAAGTTGTCTATCATATCCACATGCTCTCCTTATTGGTTGGATAAGCTGTCTATCATATCCACATGCTCTCCTTATTGGTTGGATAAGCTGTCTATCATATCCACATGCTCTCCTTATTGGTTGGATAGGCTGTCTTATCTACCTGCCTGGTCTCCACGAAGGGAACAGTCCTAGGGCCAGGTCTCATGTTGTCCATACTGTACAGTACATATGTATATGCTTATTTATACATATTGTTCAGTTCTGCTAGATGTTTTATTTATACTGTGTTTTGTGTTATTTTTTAAAATAATTTATACATTTACAATGTTCAGGATTACTGTGTACCAGGTTATTGTTACCACTAGTTTCTATTGGTGTTGTTGTCCTGTTTATTTTTTCCCTCCCTTCCTTCCTTCCTTCCTTTTTTATTTTTTATATATAATGAAGAAAAATATATTTCTCCAAAGAGAAGCAGTGTTATTTATTGAGTGAAGTATCCGTCTCCATTCTGTAAGCTGTAGTGGACTCTCATGACTCCCTGTGCTGTACTAACCTACCTATGTTCAAAGTGTTAGATATCTCTATCACAGATGTTTCTCATTCACACATCAATGCATCAATGCTTTAGCCTACTGTGTGTTTATTTATGGGGGGAAATCTGACCTGTCAATCATTTATGTACAGAAATGTTTCTGCTTTTTTGTTTTTGTTTAACCCATTATTATAACTCGCTAAAGGGACAGTTGTTAGGGTCAAATCTATTTGAATTCCAATGCGTTTTCAGGAAGTAAACCCAAATTTAAAAAATGTTCCTCATTGAAGAGAATTGGAATTTCAGTGTACTTCCTGAATTGAATGGAATTGAAATGGAATTGAATTCCCACTTGGTTATGAATGCCGCCTTAGTTACTCCCTCCCCTACAATGTGTTTCCCCAATGGAGATGTCTGTCTAACCCAGACATCACCCAGTAGCAGTATTTTTTAATTTTACATGTTAAGAACAGATATGTTTTTTTTGTGGGGGGGGGGGGGGCAACACTTGATTTTTGTCACAAGATGTGCCATGAACATTTGTGTGCTGCCAATGTTGTGCTCCATGTAGCTCACCTGACTAAAATGCTATACACATACACTGTATTAAACCTCATCACTTTGCTTTTCTCATACTGCCCTTGTTCTTCTCAGAATGCATTTTCATTTTTAACAAATCACAAGAGAAATACAAAATTCTGTTATAAGTATATAGTTCTTTTTTATTTTTATTTTTTTATGTAAATGTCATATGTACAGAAAGTCTGATGGTATTTGTACAGATATGAAGAGTAAAACCATATAAAAACGTTTTTGTTTCCTTTACATGTTTGTTGTTTCTGACTCGTAAAGGAGACTGAAATCTCACTGTCTTTGATATACAAACGTATTAGATATTTTCAAAATCACTGACACCAAAACACCAAAAAAAGTATTTCACCAAAGAATTCAACACTGTGATATGCAGTATACATTAATCTATATCTTGGGCCTTTAAGAAATTACATTACATTTACATTTAAGTCATTTAGCAGACGCTCTTATCCAGAGCGACTTACAAATTGGTGCTTTCACCTTATGACATCCAGTGGAACAGCCACTTTACAATAGTGCATCTAGGTCTTTTAAGGGGGGGAGGGGGAGAAGGATTACTTTATCCTATCCTAGGTATTCCTTAAAGAGGTGGGGTTTCAGGTGTCTCCGGAAGGTGGTGATTGACTCCGCTGTCCTGGCGTCGTGAGGGAGTTTGTTCCACCATTGGGGGGCCAGAGCAGCGAACAGTTTTGACTGGGCTGAGCGGGAACTGTACTTCCTCAGTGGTAGGGAGGCGAGCAGGCCAGAGGTGGATGAACGCAGTGCCCTTGTTTGGGTGTAGGGCCTGATCAGAGCCTGGAGGTACTGAGGTGCCGTTCCCCATTAACTACAAGCCCTATGAAATGTGTCCCCATAGAAGTATTGAGTAACAACAGCTGATTCCAGAGTATTGTCTGTTGTTTATTGGTACAGTAATGCTATTTAAGGCAGAATGATCTCAAGTAGGAGTGGTGATCTGAGATCAGTCTATAATGTTAAATCATAGCTAATACGATCGTATGGACTGATCCTAGATCAGCAATCCTACCTAATCTGATACATGTGCCTAGATCAAACAGACACTTTGTTGTTTATATTATACTAAGAGGTGTGTCTGTAAGAGGTTGATCCTAGCCAGATGAATCATGGGGTTGGTCCTAGCCAGCTGAATCATGGGGTTGGTCCTAGCCAGATGAATCATGGGGTTGATCCTAGCCAGATGAATCATGGGGTTGGTCCTAGCCAGCTGAATCATGGGGTTGGTCCTAGCCAGATGAATCATGGGTTGATCCTAGCCAGCTGAATCATGGGGTTGATCCTAGCCAGATGAATCATGGGGTTGGTCCTAGCCAGATGAATCATGGGGTTTGTCCTAGCCAGATGAATCATGGGGTTGGTCCTAGCCAGCTGAATCATGGGGTTTGTCCTAGCCAGATGAATCATGGGGTTGATCCTAGCCAGCTGAATCATGGGGTTGGTCCTAGCCAGCTCATGGTGTTGATCCTAGCCAGCCAGATGAAATCATGGTCCTGCCAGCTGAATCATGGGGTTGATCCTAGCCAGCTCCTAGCCAGCATGGGATTGATCCTAGCCAAGCCAGCTCATGGGGTTGATCCTAGCCATCCCAACCGGGGTGAAGCCAGCTGAATCATGGGATTGGTCCTAGCCAGTGGCAGCATCATGTTGTGGGGGTGCTTTGCTGCAGGAGGGACTGGTGCACTTCACAAAATAGATGGCTTCATGAGGAAGAAAAATTATTCGGATATATTGAAGCAACATCGTTCAGGAAGTCAAGACATCGTTCAGGAAGTCAAGACATCGTTCAGGAAGTTAAAGCTTGGCAGCAAATGGGTCTTCCAAATGAACAATGACCACAAGCATACTTCCGAAGTTGTGGCAAAATGGCTTAAGGACAACAAAGTCAAGGTATGGTAATAGTTATCATAAAGCCCTGATCTCAATCCCGTGGAAAATGTGTGGGCAGAACAGAAAAAGCATGTGCGAACAAGGAGGCCTACAAACCTGACTCAGTTACACCAGCTCTGTTAGGAGGAATGGGACAAAATGCACTCAACTTATTGTGGGAAGCTTGTGGAAGGCTATCCCAAACGTTTGACTCAAGTCACACAATTTAAAGACAATGCTACCAAATATTGAGAGTATGTAAACTTCTGACCCACTGGGAATGTGACAAAGAAATAAAAGCTGAAATAAATAATTATCTCTACTATTATTCTGACATTTCAGATTCTTAAAATAAAGTGGTGATCCTAACTGACCTAAGACAGGGAAGTTTTACCAGAATTAAATGTCCGGAATTGTGAAAAACTGAGTTTAAATGAATTTGGCTAAGGTGTATGTAATCTTCTGACTTAATCTGTGTGTGTATATATATATATATAGTATATAATCAATAGTTTGGGGTCACTTAGAAATGTCCTTGTTTTTGAAAGAAAAGCAATTTTTTTGTCCATTAACATAACATCAAATTTATCAGAAATACAGTGTAGACATTGTTAATGTTGTAAATGACTATTGTTGCTGGAAACAGCAGATTTTTTTATGGAACATCTACATTGGCGTACAGAGGCCCATTATCAGCAACCATCACTCCTGTGTTCCAATGGCACATTGCGTTAGCTAATCCAAGTTTATCATTTTAAAAGGCTAATAAATCATTTGAAAACCCTTTTGAAATTATGTTAGCACAGCTGAAAACTGTTGTACTGATTAAAGAAGCAATAAAACGACACTTTTTTAGACAATTTAAGTATCTGGAGCATCAGCATTTGTGGGTTCGAATACAGGCTCAAAATGGCCAGAAACATAGAACTTTCTTCTGAAACTCGTCAGTCTATTCTTGTTCTGAGAAATGAAAGCTATTCCATGTGAGAAATTGCCCAGAAACTAAAGATCTTGTACAGCGCTGTGTACTACTTACTTACCGTAACTTCAGAAATCCCCAGAATGCCTCAGGCTGCCTTCACTACTTATTTTATTTGTGCAGTTCTGCTCTTATGTGGAGCAGTCATATTGATTGCCTTACACTTCAAGGCCAAGAAGTCTACACAATCTACTACCATTGTTTTCTCTGTAATCGAGCATATCACATTAGCATTCGGCTGAGGTTCCACTGGTCTCCTCGGAGCGGCCATTAGCTGTTGTATCTGGAGCATTTTGAGCACTAGCTTTGTTATTCACTTCCTGAACAGCCTCAACATAGGATACATTGTTTGTAAAAAAAAATATATATATATATACCTCTGCGCTCCCATGGCTTTCTGTTGTACTTCACATCCTGCATATGCTGCACTAATGTTCTCCGTCACGGTTACATTAGCACACATTTCTCGTTGATCCCCACCACACTTTGCACATCTCATTTTACCTTTGGACACATTAGCAACATGCCTCATCCGTTGGCACCTAAAGCACCGAAGTGGAGGCGGCACATACTCTCTAACAGGATAACTGAGTGAACTTCTTCCATTGTAATTTCCACTGGAGGAGGCACACATCCTCTCCGTTTAGACATATCCCCGGGAATGTGACATTGTCCGTCATGCCGACCCCCATCACAGTACAGTTGTGCAACAAACAAACAGCTTGTTCCCACTTTTCGACCACCACCGACGATGAATTGGCTTCCTAGTCGTCGTCGCCGTCTTCTTCTTCTTTAGGATTTGTTTTGGCGGCTCATGTCCAACTTTTAGGCGTATACACCGCCACCTACTGTACTGGTGTGTGAGGCCATTCACGGCCTACCTACATTCTCCCCTATGTAACCCTATCTACTGCAGACCATCGGTCTGAGAGGACAGAAAACTACCACTCAACACCACCTTGTCCCCTATGTAACCCTGTCTACTGCAGACCATCGGTCTGAGAGGACAGAAAACTACCACCTGCAACTGTTCTGCAGTAAATCCCCTCAATCACAAGTACTTCTCTGCCACTTCCATCTCAACCTCTATTTTCTTTTTAATTCTAATCCATTTCTTCAGTATAATTGACAACCATGGCTATAAACGCTAAAAAGCTCACCTTACTGAAGAACATATTCTCCCTATCACTCTCTCTGGTCTCTGCCTACTCACAGGAATCCTCAACATGATCCCTCACCCTGTATCCATCTTCCTCTATCACTCTCTCTGGTCTCTGCCTACTCACAGGAATCCTCAAGAGGATCCCTCACCCTGTATCCATCTTCCTCTATCACTCTCTCTGGTCTCTGCCTACTCACAGGAATCCTCAACATGATCCCTCACCCTGTATCCATCCATCTTCCTCTGCCTATCACTCTCTCTGGTCTCTGCCTACTCACAGGAATCCTCAACATGATCCCTCACCCTGTATCCATCTTCCTCTATCACTCTCTCTGGTCTCTGCCTACTCACAGGAATCCTCAAGAGGATCCCTCACCCTGTATCCATCTTCCTCTATCAATCTCTTTGCTTCAGCATGCAAAACCTTTTGTACTTTCTTCTTCTTTTTTTGAGTTTTATGGTGAACTACACTTAAAAGGTGTGTGTGGGGAGGGGAGGGGGGTAAAACATTTACAAAAGAAAGGTAAACTCCCATACAAGGGAATGTAAAATTACCATGAATCTGTATTTCTGATCAATTTGATGTTTAAAAAAGTTGCTTTTCTTTCAAAAAACAAGGACATTTCTAAAATTTTGAACGGGTTTGGGGTCACTTAGAAATGTCCTTGTCTTTGAAAGAAAAGCACATTTTTGGGGGGGTCCTTTAAAATACCATTAAATTGATCAGATATACAAACACCGGATGCTGAACCAGAATTCAAATGACGATCAGGATAATAAATAGTATTGTGGTGTTCCTTACCGAACGTGGCGTGTATACAAGAAACATGGTTTAAACCTCAGATGGATTATATTATACCTGGGTTTATCTCTGTGTGAAGTGATAGAAGGGAGTGTTCGGGGTGATGGGTGTGCTATATTTATCAAAGAAGGTGTAGCACATAGAGAGATTCATGATTTCAAAGAACATGAATGTGTGGCAGTGGAGATTTGTAGAGAAGGGGGGGGAGGGAATATCACATTGTTTGATTACTATAGTCCTTGTAAGCCCATCTCTGTATCTGAATTAGACATCGTTGCAAAATCCATGTCACGCCCTGACCTTAGAGAGGCTTTTTATGTCTATATTTTGGTTTGGTCAGGGTGTGATTTGGGTGGGCATTCTATGTTCTTTATTTCTATGTTTTGTGTTTCTATGTAGCTGTCTATCGTTGTCTCTGATTGGGAATCATACTTAGGCAGCATGTTTTGCTACCTTATGTTGTGGGATGTTTTTATTTTATTTTATTTTATTACATTTTTAGCTTTGAGTAACCTTCAGAACGTGAAGTTGTTTTGTTTGGATTAAATAAAGAATCATGAACACGCTGCACCTTGGTCCACTTCTTCCGACGAGCGTTACAATCCAGTTCAGGTGATAAGGAGATATAGTGTGGACCGAGAGACTGAAAAACAGCTTCTATCTCAAGGCCATCAGACTGTTAAACAGCCATCCCTAACACTGAGTGACTGCTGCCAACATACTGACTCAACTCCAGCCACTTTAATAATGGAAACATTTATTACATCCAATTTATCACTAGCCACTTTTAACAATGCCACTTTATATAATGTTTACATACCCTACATTACTCATCTCATATGTATATACTGTACTCTATACCATCTACTGCATCTTGCCTACGCCGTTCGGCCATCGCTCATTCATATATCTATATGTACATATTCTTTATCCCTTTACACTTGTGTGTATAAGGTAGTTGTTGTGAAATTGTTAGGTTAGATTACTTGTTAGATATTACTGCATGGTCGGAACTAGAAGCACAAGCATTTCGCTACACTCGCGTTAACATCTGCTAACCCATGTGTATGTGACAAATAAAATGTGATTTGATTTGACATATGAATGCACATAACAGCCTGTGGGGCAGCAATACCACAGATACCAATGTGGCTGGAGACTTTATGGAGCGGAGGGGACTAGTTTGTATAAATGACGGTTAGGGGACACGGGTAAATGTGACTAGAAGTATATCGTCATGTTTAGATCTTACATTACTGTCCTCCTCCATTGCTGGTATATGTGAGTGGGATGTGAAAATATAATCCACGATAGGTAGTGATCATTTCCCATTCATGTACCAACATACAGTACCAGTCAAAAGTTTGGACACAGCTGCTAATTCTAGTTAATTTTTTAATTTTGACTATTTTCTACATTGTAGAATAATAGCGAAGACATCAAAACTATGAAATAACACATATGGAATCATGTAGTAACCAAAAACTTGTTAAACAAATCAGAATATATTTTAGATTCTTCAAATTAGCCACCTTTTGCCTTGATGACAGCTTTGGACAATCTTGGCATTCACTCAACCAGCTGCACCTGTAATGCTGAGGTGACCAGAGCTTTGGCAATGAAGGAAGTGATGTTAAAAGTATATTTTGTTATTGAAAAAGCATGTGCAAAATTGCCATACAATGTGACAAGAAGGTCTACTGATTGGATTGTGGATTTTATGTTTGACCAAACCTTCCAGGTAAGGGTGGGATTGGAGTTATCAAGAGAATACGAGGTGGAAAATGGAACTCCACAGGGTAGTGCTATTAGTCCTATCTTATTCACGTTGATGAGTGACGATATCTTCGGGGATATCGGACAGGGTATAGGGGGCGGAGTTATATGCCGATGAAGGTGCCATTTGGAAAAGGGGAAGGAATATTCCTTATGTCATCGAAGGAAATGCAAGGTGCTGTTGTAGCAGTAGAGGAATGGTCCTTATCACGGGGTTTCAAGTTATCTTTAGTTAAATATTGCCATATGTTGTTCACTAAC
This sequence comes from Oncorhynchus nerka, assembly GCF_034236695.1. NCBI lineage: Eukaryota > Metazoa > Chordata > Actinopteri > Salmoniformes > Salmonidae > Oncorhynchus > Oncorhynchus nerka. The sequence continues at coordinate 99,657,623 of NC_088408.1, read as the reverse complement.
AAAAAGTTTAAGGAATATGTCAGTGTTCAATTAAATGGAGAACGACTGGAAAGGGTAACAGAATTATGAGTATTTTGGGGCCTATGGTTTGATGAAAAGCTGGAGACATATTACATTTATTGAGACTGCATGTAAGAAAGTATTACATCTTATGAGGACAATAATTGGTCATGATTGGGGGGGGGGCAGATAGGCAATCTTTACTGAATATTTGATCTTACTTTGATGAGATAGATCCGTAGTTTATAGGTGCTTTTTAATTAAATTGGTTCTGCAGCTTTTACATTGCTGTTGCGCCTTTGATAGGATGCAAGCAAGGTCACTCAGGATGTGCGATGACGCATTTAAAACTACACCGGTAGAGGCTTTATAAGTGTATACTGGGGAAATGCCACTATCCCTTAGACGAGTTAAGCCCTGGCATACTGGCCCTGGCATACTGGCCCTGGCATACTGGCCTTGGCATACTGGCCCTGGCATACTGGCCCTGGCATACTGGCCTTGGCATACTGGCCCTGGCATACTGGCCCTGGCATACTGGCCTTGGCATACTGGCCCTGGCATACTGGCCCTGGCATACTGGCCCTGGCATACTGTGAAACACTGAAGGGTTGTACTATAGATCATCCTACACTGACACTACTGGAAGACTGTTGGGAATGTAAACGATATGAAAATAAGTGTTTTGGGCGAGAGTTTGAATGAAACGTTGATGAATATGGACTCAGAGATGTTGTTATAGGGCCATCTGTGGTAATAGGAAATGTGCCACTGTAGTTTTATACAAGACCCTCATGTTGGTCTTAGCCTGATAGAAGAAAACAAAGAGTTGTGTGAAGAAGATAATGTAGAAACAATAGTGGATCAAGATATTAGTATTCAGTTGTATTCTTGTCTTGCAGTGTAAACAGACGGTTCAAATGATCCCATGAATGGGAAGACAGGAGCAAGGTGTGTTTATTCCTGAGTTTGACGTTAATCTATGCATAAGAGTGATGGTTAGAGCCGGCCCGTTCATCTAGGCACTTTTAGGGCACAGGACAATCTCCAGGACAATAGGTGGGGCTGTATGCACAGGAGTTAAAGGATATTATATAGTAGATATTATATATTATATAGTAGATATAATAGCTGTCTGTTGGTTGCGATTCGCCAATAAAACTTAGAAGAAGAAGCCCAGCAGCAGCTCTTTTTGTTTAGTTTTGAACCTTCCCGTACTCCGTACATATTAGCTGTTGACAGAATCATGGCGTCCTCAATGTCACTTCTAGGTTTGGGACGGTGTTCCCTGCTAAATACAGCCACTAAAGTAATCCTGAATCCTTTCAGGTAATTATGTTTTTATTTTGCTATAGTCATATTTCTGTCGCACAACGAGTTTCTAACCTCTTATCCGTCATGACATTGTTAGCTAGTTTATGCCTGTGTCATTGGTTTACTTTAGCTAGCTAGCTAGCTATTTAGCTTAGCACAATCAACAACACAAAAGTTACGTTTCACGATGTGTTCTTGGGATATTTCTAGGTGATAATGAGTATGGATGGTTGTATTGGTTTTTGTGAAAGGCAGTGTAAGTAAGTCATAGCTAGTTCGCTAGTGTTAACGTTAGCTAGCAGCGTGTGTCCTTTAAATGTGTTAACTAGCTAGTTAGCAGCAAAGACAGTACAGTACAGTATGAAGATGGGCAGAAATTGCTTCAACTATTAAAAAAAAAAATCCGCGATCATGCTTGTATGCGATGTCATGTCGTCGTCGGCTGGCTAAATTCATACGCAGAATAAGGTAAGTCTCACACCGAGCTGTGCAGTCCGTCAAAAATCAATGTCACTCGTTAGATATCAATGCTGCGTTCAGAAACAACTTGAACTCGGAAATCTTCAACTTATTACTTCAATGGGTTCAAGACAACTGGGAACTCAAAATAAAAACGAGTTCCGACTGGGAAAAAATAGCTTTGAATGGTTATCCAAGTCGGGAACTCGGGCCTCTTTATATATAGAGCTCCTACTTTATTTATTTTTACCGGAAGTAATTACAAGAGCTGCGTTCGAATACCCATAATAACATACTGTATGCTACATACTTTCTACTATTAGTTCATTTTAGTCACTTTGCCTGTCCACTGGAAGTGGATGCTGTTGCTATGCAACCGCCTGTTAATTAATATATTAATATAAATTAATATCTAGACATTTTGACTTTGTGGGTTTGTCAATTCAATCTGGAGTGCCAGAGTGCGTTCTGGGTGTTTGTAAATTGTCAAGATGGTCCATTGGTAAATTCAGAGAGCGTTTCGCTATCGCCGTTCTGACTTCACAACGACAGTCAAGCACCCAAGCTAACTTACTAGCTACTTCCAGACACAAATGAGAGAACATCTCACTCTGACCTCACTCTGACCACCTCTATGTCCACCTCTTGAACATCAGACTCTGAGGCCTCATCTTCACTGTCACTTTCCAACCTTGTTGAGGATGGCTCGTTGTCAGGCTCAAAAAGCCTCAAATTTATGAGACACGGTAGCGATGACACCATAGGCCTTGTTGATCTCTACACCAGACAGGATGCTCTTGCCAGCATACTTGGGGTCCAACATGTCCGCTGCGGTGTGTTTGGGCTTCAGGCAGAAGTCTTCATGGTTTTTGATGTATTTCAGAACTGCAGTTCTGCAGGAGCAACAGTGAAGTGGGCAGGGCAGTACAGATTTATTCTCTTACATCTGCAAGCAGAGTCTGAACATCAGACTGGATGGCAATGTCTCCTTCAATCTGTCCACTGGCTACTGCTATAGGTTTCAGGCTGCTTACCGCTCTCTCCCAAAATACATCATCCTAGAGGATCCTCTTGATGTTGCTGTCCATATTGGCAGACTGAGATATGGCCATGTCTTGAGAGACTCCTTCCCCTCCAGGAGACTGTCAAACATGATGACAACACCACCCCAACGGGTGTTGCTGGGCAGCTTTAATGTGGTGCTCTTATTCTTCTCACTTTGCTTGGTGAGGTAGATTGCTGCTATAACTTGATGACCCTTCACATACCTAACCATTTCCTTGGCTCTCTTGTAGAGTTGGGGAAATGTTTTCAGTGCCATGATGTCCTTGAGGAGCAGATTCAATGCATGAGCAGTACAGCCAATGGGTGTGATGTGACGGTAGGACTCCTCCCACTTTAAAACCAAGCAGCCTTCATGTTCACAGCATTGTCTGTCACCAGTGCAAATACCTTCTGTGGTCCAAGGTCATTGATGACTGCCTTCAGCTCATCTGCAATGTAGAGACCGTTGTGTCTGTTGTCCTTTGTGTCTGTGCTCTTGTAGACTACTGGTTGAGGGGCGGAGATGTAGTTAATTATTCCTTGCCCACGAACATTCAACCACCCATCAGAGATGATTGCAATACAGTCTGTTTTCTCTATGATTTGCTGGACCTTCACTTGAGCTCTGAATTCTGCATCCAGCAAATGAGTAGAGAAAGCATGTCTGGTTGGAGGGGTGAATGCTGGGCGAAGAACATTCAGAAATCTCTTCCATTACACATTGCCTGTGAGCATCAGAGGGGAACCAGTTGCATACACAGCTCGAGCAAGACATTCATCAGCATTTCTGACTATGTTCCTCCATTGATTCAAAAAACTTGATTCCAGGAGGACCATGAGCTGTTGAGGGAACTTTATGCACTTGGCCAGATGATTCTGTTGCTATCGATAAGATGTCTGATTCATCATTTTCACCTTGAATAGACGTAGAATTTTGTCAGAGGTTGCTTGTTGTGAGCAAGTCTGTTAGGACATCTACTTTGTGCATGACACAAATACTTTTTCCAATAATTGTTTACAAACAGATTATTTCACTTATAACTCTGTATCACAATTCCAGTGGGTCAGAAGTTTACATACACTAAGTTGACTGTGCCTTTTGAACAGCTTGGAAAATTCCAGAAAATGATATCTTGGCTTTAGAGGCATCTGATAGACTAATTGACATCATTTGACTTAATTGGAGGTGTACCTGTGAATGTATTTCAAGGCCTACCTTCAAAATTAGTGCCACTTAGCTTCATGGGAAAATCAAAAGAAATCAGCCAAGACTTCAGAAAAAGAAATTGTAGACCTTCACAAGTCTGGTTCATCCATTGGAGCAATTTTCAAATACCTGAAGGTACCAAGTTCATCTGTACAAACAATAGCACGCAGGTATAAACACCATGGGACCATGCAGTCGTCATACTGCTCAGGAAGGAGACGCGTTCTGTCTCCTAGAGGTAAACGTACTTTGGTGCGAAAAGTGCAAATCAATCCCAGAACAACAGCAAAGAACCTTGTGAAGATGCTGGAGGAAACGGGTACAAAAGTATCCAAATCCACAGTAAAACGAGTCCTATATCAACATAACCTGAAAGGCCGCTCGGCAAGGAAGAAGCCACTGCTCCAAAACCGCCATTAAAAAAGCCAGACTACGGTTTGCAACTGCACATGGGAACAAAGATAGTACTTTTTGGAGAAATGTCCTCTGGTCTGATGAAACGAAAAGGGAACTGTTTGGCCATAATGACCATCATTATGTTTGGAGGAAAAAGGGGGAGGCTTGCAAGCTGAAGATCCATTTGCAAGCTGAAGACCAACCGGCAGCATCATGTTGTGGGGGTGCTTTGCTGCAGGAGGGACTGGTCCACTTCACGAAATCGATGGCATCATGAGGGAGGAAAATGATGTGGTTATATTAAAGCAACATCTCAAGACATCAGTCAGGAAGTTAAAGCTTGGTCGCAAATGGGTCTTCTAAATGGACAATGACCCCTAGCATACTTCCAAAGTTGTGGCAAAAAGGACAACAAAGTCTATGTATTGGAGTGGCCATCACAAAACCCTAACCTCAATCCCTTTGAAAATGTGTGGACAGAACTGAAAAAGCGTGTGCATGCAAGGAGGCCTACACACCTGATTTATTTAGGAGGAATGGACTAATATTCACTCAATTTATTGTGGGAAGGTTGTGGAAGGCTTCCTGAAACATTTGCCCCAAGTTAAACAATTTAAAGGCAATGCTACAAAATTCTAATCTGACCCACTGGGATTATGATGAAAGAAATAAAAGCTGAAATGAATCATTCTCTCTACTATTATTCGGACATTTCACATTCTTAAAATAAAGTGGTGATCCTAAGGCCAGGGAATTTCTACTCGGATTAAATGTCAGGAATTGTGAAACTGAGTTTAAATGTATTTGTTTAAGGTGTATTGTAAATTTACATTTACTGACACCGGCCATATTCAACGGGTGTTGAGCGCTCATAAATTCATTAGTTATTCTGCTCTCTGGCACACTCAGATGAGAGTGCTCTGAAATCGGTGTAGATAGCCAGAGCGAAATTACGAATGCATTACGACTATGCCGCTAAGAATGACTTGAAATATCAATTCAATACACTTTGTGTCGTTAGATAGCATATAGTTAATATACTGGCAAGTTCGATGTATCAGTAGCCAACTAACGTTAGGTAGCTAGCTAACATACCGGTACATACTGCTGTTATGATATGCGATTCGTAAGGACAGCGTAGCTAACAAATTGTCAGCCAACATAAGTTACATGTTATCTGAAAAGTCATTACTTTATTACATTCCTCAACATTTTAACATTTGTCATAATTAGTTAAAGCAACGATTTTGTATTAGACTTCGGCTGCATATTTTCTTCAAATCTGAAAATTTAGTGAAGCCATGCCCACAATTCGGGAAGAATTGCATTATGGGCCCTAAAAGTACGGAAATAGTGTCCACTGCTTGTATACTACATATTCCATTTCTGTCGCAAATCGTATGTTAGTGTAGTTAGTATTCAAACACACCTAAGGACTTTCACGTGGTTGGAGTAATAACATGTTGAAGTTCGAATCCCTGAGCTGACAAGGTATATATCTGTCAATTATGCCCCTGAACAGGCAGTTAACCCACTGTTCCTAGGCCATCATTGAAAATAAGAATTTGTTCTTAACCGACTTGCCTAGTTAAATCAAGGTTAAAAAAACAACTACTGAAGACATTGGCGGTAACTCAGCCCCTGTAATAGGGTTAGAGGCAGAGAATCCCAGTGGAGAGAGGGGAACCGGCCAGGCAGAGACAGCAAGGGCGGTTTGTTGCTCCAGAGCCTTTCCGTTCACCTTCACACCCCTCGACCAGACTACACTCAATTATAGGACCTACTGAAGAGATGAGTCTTCAGTAAAGACTTAAAGATCAAGACCGAGTCTGCATCTCTCACATGGATAGGCAGACCATTTCATAAAAATGAGCTCTATAGGAGAAAGCTTAGAAATTCTAGGGACGGTAAGGAGGCCTGCGTCTGGTGACCGAGGCGTACGTGTAGGTATGTACGGCAGGGCCACATCGGAAAGATGGGTAGGAGCAAGCCCATGTAATGCTTTGTAGGTTAGCAGTAAAACCTTGAAATCAGCCCTAGCCTTAACAGGAAGCCAGTGTAGGGAGGCTAGCACTGGAGTAATATGATCACATTTTTGGGGGGAGGTTCTAAGTCCAAGAATCTAGCAGCCGTGTTTAGCACTAACTGAAGTTTATTTAGTGCTTTATCCGGGTAGTTGGAGAGTAGAACATTGCAGTAGTCTAACCTAGAAGTGGCCAAAAACATGGATGAATTTTTCAGCATTTGTTTTAGGACAAAGTTTCATCAGATTTTTTTTGCAATGTTATGTAGATGGGAAAACAGTTTTTGGTTAACAAGTTACTGACTGACTAGGATAATTCTTCTTTGTGTTTTTGGTGGTGATTCAAATGGAGTTAAATCACTAGAAAAGCAGCAATGCAGACAGACCAGGGAGAATTGAGCATGAGATGGAGTGAGTACAGTAAATCCTGTCTAACCATTGGCCCTGGATAATATGCTGACATCACACAAGCAGACTGCCATAGTGAAGGAGGTTTACCCAGTGGAGGAGGAGGTTTACCCAGTGGAGGAGGAGGTTACCCAGTGGAGGAGGAGGTTTACCCAGTGGAGGAGGAGGTTTACCCAGTGGAGGAGGAGGTTTACCCAGTGGAGGAGGAGGTTTACCCAGTAGGAGGTTAACCCAGTGGAGGAGGAGGTTAACCCAGTGGAGGAGGAGGTTAACCCAGTGGAGGAGGAGGTTAACCCAGTGGAGGAGGAGGTTAACCCAGTGGAGGAGGAGGTTAACCCAGTGGAGGAGGAGGTTAACCCAGTGGAGGAGGAGGTTAACCCAGTGCGTCAACTATACTATTATGAGTGCAGCTTACTTCTCTGCTCTGGAGAGATCGCAGGTAGTGGGTCAGAAGGCTCTAGAGGTCCTTGGACCAGTCACTCTCTGTAGCACCTGGAGAGAGATGGATAGAGGTAGGGAGTGTGCTTGAAAGAGAGCTCTCACCCCTGACCTACCACTGGCTCAGGGCCTCCTGCCTAGCCCTCTAATTGGTCTCTACTGGCTCAGGGCCTCCTGCCTAGCCCTCTAATTGGTCTCTACTGGCTCAGGGCCTCCTGCCTTGCCCTCTAATTGGTCTCCACTGGCTTGGCCTCCTGCCTAACCCTGTAATTGGTCTCCACTGGCTCAGGGCCTCCTGCCTAACCCTGTAATTGGTCTCCACTGGCTCAGGGCCTCCTGCCTAACCCTATAATTGGTCTCCACTGGCTCAGGGCCTCCTGCCTAACCCTGTAATTGGTCTCCACTGGCCCAGGGCCTCCTGCCTAACCCTGTAATTGGTCTCCACTGGCCCAGGGCCTCCTGCCTAACCCTCTAATTGGTCTCCACTGACCCAGGGCCTTACCTGCCAGGAGTGAATGTCTCTACTGGCTCATGTTGTATGGGTCTCCACTGGCTATGGGTGTTGTATGGATGTTGTCCACTGGCTGTTGCCTAACCCTGGATGTTGTATGGGTGTTGTATCTGTTGGTCTCCACTGGATGTTGTAACCCTGGATGTTGTCCATGGGTGTTGTATGGATGTTGACATGGAATTTACTGGGTGTTGTATGGGTGTTGTATGGGTGTTGTATGGATGTTGTATGGATGTTGTATGGATGTTGTATGGGTGTTGTATGGATGTTGTATGGATGTTGTATGGATGTTGTATGGATGTTGTATGGATGTTGTATGGGTGTTGTATGGGTGTTGTATGGGTGTTGTAGGGCTTCTTCTTATGAGTGTAGTATTAACTCTTGAATTTGTATCATTTGTATTAATTTATTATTATTTATTAATTTATTATTATTTATTAATTTAACTAGGTGTTGTATGGAAATTCTTGTACAATAACCGTAAACCCAGTTGTACTGGGTGTTGTATGGACTGTTGTAATCACGTCTAGGTTGTGATACAGCTTGGATAATGTGAAGGAAACAATTGTATCATTTGTATTAATTTATTATTATTTATTAATTTATTATTATGTTATTAATTTAACTAGGCATGTTCCTGCTGAGATGGTCCATGTTCTTGTTTACAATAACCCATGTTCCTGCTGATACACTGGGGCCGCCTGAAAGGACTCCATGTTCCTGCTGATAGCACGAGTGGTCCATGTTCCTGCTGAAGCACGGAAACCATGTTCCTGCTGATAGCACGGAGTGGTCCATGTTCCTGCTGATAGCACGGTTCCTGCTGAGTGGTCCATGTTCCTGCTGATAGCACGGAGTGGTCCATGTTCCTGCTGATAGCACGGAGGGTGGTCCATGTTCCTGCTGATAGCACGGAGTGGTCCATGTTCCTGCTGATAGCACGGAGTGGTCCATGTTCCTGCTGATAGCACGGAGTGGTCCATGTTCCTGCTGATAGCACGGAGTGGTCCATGTTCCTGCTGATAGCACGGAGTGGTCCATGTTCCTGCTGATAGCACGGAGTGGTCCATGTTCCTGCTGATAGCACGGAGTGGTCCATGTTCCTGCTGATAGCACGGAGTGGTCCATGTTCCTGCTGATAGCACGGAGTGGTCCATGTTCCTGCTGATAGCACGGAGTGGTCCATGTTCCTGCTGATAGCACGGAGTGGTCCATGTTCCTGCTGATAGCACGGAGTGGTCCATGTTCCTGCTGATAGCACGGAGTGGTCCATGTTCCTGCTGATAGCACGGAGTGGTCCATGTTCCTGCTGATAGCACGGAGTGGTCCATGTTCCTGCTGATAGCACGGAGTGGTCCATGTTCCTGCTGATAGCACGGAGTGGTCCATGTTCCTGCTGATAGCACGGCGTGCTCCATGTTCCTGCTGATAGCACGGAGTGCTCCATGTTCCTGCTGATAGCACGGAGTGCTCCATGTTCCTGCTGATAGCGAGCCTCGACCTGGATGCGTGATTCATGCCTGTAAATGACGTTTAGAGCTGTCGTCACTAGTTACCACAGCCACAAAGTTTTACATCCCGGCCTATATCTACATTTTCTCTACTTTAAAATCTGATTAAAAAAAACCGTAACCCTGACCTTTTACTGAACCTTTTAAATTGGTCGTCCGTAGCCTATAGCCTGTACATCTGATTGGTCGTCCGTAGCCTATAGCCTGTACATCTGATTGGTCGTCCGTAGCCTATAGCCTGTACATCTGATTGGTCGTCCGTAGCCTGTACATCTGATTGGTCATCCGTAGCCTATAGCCTGTACGTTGTCCCCGGATTTTGGGAGCGTTCCCTGCCAATTCAGCTGGGTCTTATTCACTAGGAAGTAAACGGGCTGAAAGGGCAAGGGACCTACCCGACTTTGTCCAATAAACTTTTTTTTCCTTTCTTTTCGTAAACAAAACATTTTTGCTACAGTGTGCACCAATGAATATGACTCATTCAATAGTCTTATTTAACCAGGCTATCAACGGGCTGGTCTTCCATGGACTAACACAGACGGGCAATCTACCTCCCTGGCTTGCTCTAGTCCCTGGCTGGCCACTGGGCTGTTTTTGTGACAAGCTAATAGCCAGTAGGCCACGTTGTTCACTTCTCACAGAACCGCCCCAGTTCTTGCCCCACTGACTCAGTCGCCATGGTTTGACCAGGACATTGTTGGCTGGCTAGGCTTCCTGGTTGTTTCATGACAAGCCAGCATGTTCACTACTCCACACAGAGCCATCCCAGTCCTTCCTTAGGCCCTCAGTGGCGGTGAGCCGGGGACAGTTGGACGGTGAGCCGACAAAGTGTGGTCTGTCGTCAACTCATCAGCAGACCTGGGTTCAAAGGTTATTTGACATTGTTCAGATACTTTTGCTGGGCTTGATTGATGGTGCGACGGAACCAATTGAATAATTTGAACAGCCCAAACCCCTCACATTTTGGCATTCCAGGCAGGCTTGGGGCAAATGCTGTGTTTTGAAATATGTCAAATATGGGTTGAACCCAGCAGGTCCGTCTGGTTAACAGGCAAGCAGGAGCCAGAAACTCACCAGACAGAACTAATGGGGAAGGAAAAGAATCCACCCCCCCCCCGTCTGTCTCCTTTCACTGTTTCCTTCCCTCCTTTCTTCTCCTCCGCTGAGTCCTCCAAGACAGTTAATTGTCATGGAAGTTCCTCACTTGTTTGCGTAATGTTGTGTGTGAGTGATTATTTGCCTTGAACAGTCTTCTAACTTCCTGCGTTGCCATTGCAGGTCGGTGAGCCTGTCGGGATGTAGGCTGGCAGAGAAAGCAGGACAAGAGACACAACTGATCACCGTGGACGAGAAGCTGGTGAGTAATAGGCTACACACACACACTTCCTGCTCAACGTGTCTGTCACATGACAGTATCTCTGGTGTGACGGCGTCCAACTCTGCTCTCACGGTGTCTCCCACCTGCATGTGTCACGCCATCCTCGTCTCACGACATCAGTTGTGTGTTAGCCTTGTTCCACCCATGAATGGAACAGATAAGTTGTTTTATAAATATAATTGTAAATGTCATCCAACAGATTAGAAATATCATTTTTCTCCCCCCAGAAGGTTGTCTCCCCCAACACATTAGATCACACAGAGCTCTCAAGTCAAAGGCTAATTTCATGTTTCTAGAAATCCAAGGTCTTCACAGTCGTCATTCTCATCCGTTGTATAAACATAAACATTGATAAGCCTCAGGCTTTGAACATACTGTACCAAGGCTGGCTGCCAGACCCTGAGCTGGCCACCCTGGCACAGACGGAGAAAGCCTTTGACCGGCACAGGGCCCGGCTACATCCAAATGGTACCTTGTTCCAAATGGGCCGCCTGGTCAAATGTAGTGGCATTCTATAAGGAATTGGGTCCCATTTAGAGAAGCAGTCTCTCCGTCTGTCTGTCTCTCTCCTCAGTCCTCACAGCAGGAGACACGGTGAAGAGAAAAGGGGACCAAAGAATGAACGGGGGACTCATTCAGCCACTTGCATTCATTCTCACGCAGATGACGGTGCTTCAGCATTGTGGGCCACAGAGATTTTTCATTGTTGGTGGAGAGAGAAGCTTAAAGGGGCAATCCGCGAATAAAAATGTTTTCCCCCCAACAGTTTCACATTTTAAAAAGCGAGAGGGATGAGGCTGGAGAAATGTAACCACTCTCAAATTCATAGAGCTGTGGATGCAAGGACTGACCATCATGATATCAACATTATAGTTTCAACCATGTTTTGAGGCTATAGAATGTTTGTTTACATTTAATTTGTTTACAAACATTGGAATAAAACAAGCTTATATTTTGGGTAGTGATGCGACAGTTGAACTAAGATCATGATGCATTTGTTGAAGTTATATTCTTTTAAGAATCATTTTGTAGATTTCATTCATTTTATAAGTCAATAAATTGTTGTAGAAACTGCAGATTGACCATTTTAATGCTCAGTCAGACTGACCAGAGAGAGGACAGGAGGATATAATGGGACTGGCCAATCAGACATGAAAATGTTAACAGTCATTTAGAAGACGCTCTTATGCAGAGTGACTTGCAGTCAGTTCATTCGTCTTAAGATAACTAGGTGGGACAACCACATCACAGGCAAAGACACTTCCTCAATAAAGTAGCTTATCAGCAAAGTCATAGCTAGAAAGGTGGGGGGCGGGTGCAAGTGTTTGTTCAGGAAAGATGGTTTTTAAATATCTTTTGAGTGGGGGTGTCAAGGTAAAGAAGGGTATTATTTAAGAAACACTTTGAAGAGGTAGGGTTTCAGGTGCTTCCAGGAAGATGGGCAGGGACTCTGCTCTCCTAGCTTCAGGGAGAAGCTGGTTCCACCATTGGAGTGCCAGGACAGAGAAGCGCTTTAACTGTGCTGAGTGGGAGCTGCCTTCCCGTAAGGGTGGGATGGCCAAGAGACCTAAGGTGGCAGAACGGAGTGCTCGGTTTTGGGGTTGTTGTCCAGGGTCTCGGTTTTGGGGTTGTTGTCCAGGGTCTCGGTTTTGGGGTTGTTGTCCAGGGTCTCGGTTTTGGGGTTGTTGTCCAGGGTCTCGGTTTGGGGTTGTTGTCCAGGGTCTCGGTTTGGGGTTGTTGTCCAGGGTCTCGGTTTGGGGTTGTTGTCCAGGGTCTCGGTTTTGGGGTTGTTGTCCAGGGTCTCGGTTTGGGGTTGTTGTCCAGGGTCTCGGTTTGGGGTTGTTGTCCAGGGTCTCGGTTTGGGGTTGTTTTCCAGGGTCTCGGTTTGGGGTTGTTGTCCAGGGTCTCGGTTTTGGGGTTGTTGTCCAGGGTCTCGGTTTTGGGGTTGTTGTCCAGGGTCTCGGTTTTGGGGTGTTGTCCAGGGTCTCGGTTTGGGTTGTTGTCCAGGGTCTCGGTTTGGGTTGTCGTCCAGGGTCACGCCAAGGTCCTTTGCACTGTCGGAGGGCGACACTGGAGTTGTCAACCGTGACGGAGAGGTCTTTGAGTGGGCAGGCCTTCCCCCGGGAGGAAGAGCAGCTCCGTCTTGTCGAGGTTGAGCTTGAGGTGGTTTACCGACATCCAAGTTGAGATATCTGCCAGGAACGCAGAGATGCATGTCGCCACTTGATTGTCAGATTGAAGTAAGGTGAAACGTAGTTGAGGTCCATCCACATAGCAGTGATAGGAGAGACCATGTGAGGATATGACCGAGCTGAGTGACTTGGTCTATAGAGAGGAGAGGTCCATCCTCATAGCAGTGTGATAGGAGAGACCATGTGAGGATATGACCGAGCTGAGTGACTTGGTCTATAGAGAGGAGAGGTCCATCCTCATAGCAGTGATAGGAGAGACCATGTGAGGATATGACCAGTGACTTGGTCTATAGAGAGAAGAGGACAGGGCCTAGAACTGAACCCTGAGGGACACCAGTAGTGAGAGTACGTGGTGCAGACACAGATCCTCTCCACATCACCTGGTAGGAGCGGCCTGTCAGGTAGGATGCAATCCAGGAGTGTGCAGAGCCTGAGACGCCCAGCCCTGAGATGGTGGAGAGGAGGATCTGATAGAGCCTGAGACACCCAGCCCTGAGAGGGTGGAGAGGAGGATCTGATAGAGCCTGAGACACCCAGCCCTGAGAGGGTGGAGAGGAGGATCTGATAGAGCCTGAGACACCCAGCCCTGAGAGGGTGGAGAGGAGGATCTGATAGAGCCTGAGACACCCAGCCCTGAGAGGGGAGGAGGAGGATCTGAGGCCTGATCTGATAGAGCCTGAGACACCCAGCCCTGAGAGGGTGGAGAGGAGGATGGAGAGACACCCAGCCCTGAGGGGTGGAGAGGAGGATCTGATAGAGCCTGAGACACCCAGCCCTGAGAGGGTGGAGAGGAGGATCTGATAGAGCCTGAGACACCCAGCCCTGAGAGGGTGGAGAGGAGGATCTGATGGTTCACGGTGTCTGAAGGCAGCAGATGGATCTAGGAACATGAACAGAGGAGAGAGAGTCAGCTTTGGCAGAGCAGAGAGACTTATGTGACACAGAGAAGAGCAGTCTCCGTTCAGTGACAAGTTTTTGGAACCTAACTGGTTAGGGTCAAGATCGTCCTGAAAGAGAGACTGCATGCTCAAGTGTTTTGAAAAGAAAAGTCTCCAGAGATGGTCTGGAGGAGGGGACTGGGTAGAGTGGGCAGGTTGTCAGGCAGCCAGACCTCACTAGTCACAGGATTTCATCTGGAGAGAGAGGTTTTATTTTGATTTATTGAACCTTTATTTAACTAGGCAAGTCCGTTAAGAACAAGTTCGGTTACAGTAAAGACGAGGTCAAGCGTATTGCCTTGTGAGTTGGAGGGGATTAGGAAACGGTGAGGTTAAGAGGCAAGGACGCGACCGCGAGAGCTGGAAAGAAGTGAATCGAAGGCAGACGTCGGGAGGTTGAAGTCGCCAAGTACGAAGAGCAGTGAGCCATCGTCAGGAAATGAGTTTATCAAGGTGTCAAGCTCATTGAGGAACTCTCCGACGTGGGTGATAGATGACAACACTGTTAAGCTTGAGTGGACAAGGGACAGCATGGAATTCAAATCAGGAGATGGACATGCGAGAGAGGGAGAAAAGACAATCTCCAGTTAGGAGAAATGATTAGCCCTGTGCCACCACCCCGACGACGACCAGATGATCTCGGACTATGAGAGAACACGTCGTCGGATTAAGAAAGAGCAGCTGGAGTAACAGTGTTCTCTGGGGTGATCCATGTCTCCCATCAGGGCCAAAAAGTCTAGGGACTGAAGGTCAGCATTGGCTGAGATGAACTCTGCGGTGTTAAACGCAGATCAGCACTTCCTGAGCCAGAGACCAGGAACAACCACATGGGTTGTGCTCTCAGGGTACAATAACTTTATAAGGGTTGCAGCCAAGGGGTGTGGAGTGTCTGTAAAGCCTACAGGGAGAGGCGCAAATAGGTTACCAAACACACACCTAGTTGCCAAAGCGGCAAAAGATCAAAATGACAATCTTTAAATAACTAGGTAAGATACTGAAGTCCGAGTGGAACCTTCCTCTCTTTTCTTCCTGCAACAACTCGGCAGAACAGTCTTTGTTTTGGCGGCAGTCGTGTCAGTGGAGGTCTCGTTGGAAAAACTAGACTGCCGCCAAAACAAAGACTGTTCTGCCGAGTTGTTGCAGGAAGAAAAGAGAGGAAGGTTCCACTCGGACTTCAGTATCTTACCTAGTTATTTAAAGATTGTCATTTTGATCTTTTGCCGCTGAGAGAACACTATTTGCCAGTTGCCTAGCAGAGGTGAAGTACACACCTCCCAGACAGACAGGCGGCTATACGCTATACTGGGACTGGTTAGACAGACAGACAGACAGGAGACTGACTATACTGGGACTGGTTAGACAGAGACAGACAGACAGACAGACAGGAGACTGACTATACTGGGACTGGTTAGACAGAGACAGACAGATGGACAGACAGGAGACTGACTATACTGGGACTGGTTAGACCGAGACAGACAGACAGACAGACAGGAGACTGACTATACTGGGACTGGTTAGACAGAGACAGACAGACAGACAGGAGACTGACTATACTGGGACTGGTTAGACAGAGACAGACAGACAGACAGGAGACTGACTATACTGGGACTGGTTAGACAGACAGACAGACAGACAGACAGGAGACTGACTATACTGGGACTGGTTAGACAGAGACAGACAGACAGACAGAAACTGACTATACTGGGACTGGTTAGACAGAGACAGATAGACAGACAGGAGACTGACTATACTGGGACTGGTTAGACAGAGACAGACAGACAGGAGACTGACTATACTGGGACTGGTTAGACCATGGGTGTCAAACTCTGGCCCTTTGACCCGCGGGGTAATTATATTTGGCCCGCGAGACAATACCAAATTACTACTAGAGCTGGCCCGCCGGTATTATACAGCGCATTCACCACTAATACTACGAATCCCATAATGCTCTGCTGTTTTCGCGCGCCAATCAGGACAGGGCCCAGAAACGCTCTCTCCTCTGTGACAGTAGTCATAGCAACATAGACGCTACAACTGTCAGCGAGCTAACCCTTCCCAAAAATGGCGAAAAGAAAGGCAGAAAACAGGAGCTTTCTGGACAAGTGGGAGGCAGAATATCTGTTTACATATGTAAAAGACAAACCTGTTTGTCTTGTTTGTGGAGTCAACGTGGCTGTAAGTAAGGAGTACAACATTAGACGACACTATGAAACGAAACACCATGACAAATACAAGGACCTGGACATGACTCAAAGGAGCCAGAAAGTAGAGGAGATGAAAAGAAGTTTGGTTTCACAACAGAATATGTTTAAAAAAGCCACATCACAAAGCGAGGCTGCTGTAAAGGCTAGTTATATAGTGGCAGCAGAGATCGCAAAATCAGCCCGGCCCTTTAATGAGGGAGAGTTCATGAAAAAGTGCATGATGAAGGTTTGTGACCTCGTATGCCCAGAGAAAAACAAGCATTTTCAAACGTGAGCCTGAGCAGGAACACAGTAGCTGATCGCACATGTGATCTTGCCACCAATCTGTATGACCAGCTGATGGAAAAGGGAAAAGATTTTGTTGCGTTCTCCCTCGCTGTGGATGAGAGCTGCGACGCATCTGATACTGCTCAGCTGTCAGTCTTCATCCGTGGAGTGGACTCAAATCTGTGTGTTACGGAGGAACTATTAGGATTCAAATCAATGCATGGCACAACCACAGGAAAGGAAATCTTTGAGGAGGTTTCCAAATGTGTAACTGAAATAAAGCTGCCGTGGGATAAACTCGTTGGATTAACGACAGATGGTGCGCCAGCGATGTGCGGTAAAAAGAGTGGACTGGTGGGCATGGTTCGGGAAAAGATGCGGGAAGAGAACTGTGCAGGTGAGCTAACTGTTTACCACTGCATCATACATCAGGAAGCACTGTGTGCCAAAGCCCTAAAGATGGAACATGTTATGACCACAGTAACACAGGTAGTTAACTTTATAAGAGCCAAAGGTCTAAATCACCGCCAGTTTAAATCTTTTCTGGAGGAGTGTGGTTCGAATACGCAGACGTGCCGTATCACACAGAGGTGAGATGGCTAAGCAGAGGAAAAGTACTGAACAGATGTTTCGAGCTGCGTGAGGAAATATGTCAATTCCTGGAAACCAAAGGGAAGGATACAGCAGAGCTCCGGGAGCAAAAGTTCCTGTGTGAGCTGGCCTTTCTCTGTGACATCTCGAGCCATCTCGATGCGCTGAACCTGCAGCTTCAGGGGCGGGGGCGCATCATCACAGACATGTACGCTGCAGTGAGGGCCTTCAAAACTAAACTGTGCCTGTGGGAGAATCAGATGCTGCAAGGAAACCCTTGCCATTTTCCCTGCTGCCAATCCATAAAAGTGCAGATCTCTACCGCCGTGTTCCCATGCGCACAGTTTGCTGAAAAACTCATTGTTCTCGCTGCTGAGTTTAGCCGGCGATTTGCCGACTTCGATGCCCAGAAATGCAAGTTTGAACTGCTTAGTAATCCCTTCGCAGTTGATGTGGGAAATGCACCAACCAACATCCAAATGGAGCTGATTGAACTCCAGTGCAACGACACGCTGAAGTCAAAGTATGATGCTGTGGGCGCCGCACAGTTTCCACGGTTCATCCCTGACACAATGCCTCAGCTCCGCACCCAAGCTGCTCAGATGCTCTCCATGTTCGGCAGCACTTATCTATGCGAGCAACTTTTCTCCTCGATGAAGATGACCAAAACAACTCACAGGAGACGTCTGACTGATGAACATCTTCGCTCGATACTGAGGATTTCTTCAGCTCAGAGCTTGAGCCCAGACATTGATGAACTAGCATCCAAGAAGAGATGCCAGGTATCTGGCTTGGGCACATCAGATTAGACCAGTGTGCAATAATTAACGTTTTCTTTATGCACTTTTTCTTGCTACAAGGCATGGGCTTGAATGGTTGATTGATTTATTATCATTTTATTTGTAAAATTATTAGCCAGTGGGAAAAGTTTATTTTGGTATTTAAATCAGAAGGCTGCAAATAGAAAAGAGGCATACAATTTTTATTTAAATTTTATTTATTTAATAAATGAATGCCATTGTGTTTTTTCATTTGAAATTCGATTTTGCATGTTTCCACTATTAAATTATATATTGTATGGTAATAAGCGATGCTTGTTCCATATTCAATGTTAAAGCAAAACTTGTTTGGGTCCATATTAAAAGGTTAATTTGTTCAATGTTGGCCCGTGACTTTGTTCAGGTTTTACATTTTGGCCCACTGGGTATTTGAGTTTGACACCCCTGGGTTAGACAGAGACAGACAGACAGGAGACTGACTATACTGGGACTGGTTAGACAGAGACAGACAGACAGACAGGAGACTGACTATACTGGGACTGGTTAGACAGAGACAGACAGACAGGAGACTGACTATACTGGGACTAGTCAGACAGACAGGAGACTATACTGGGACTGATCAGACAGACAGGAAACTGACTATACTGGGACTAGTCAGACAGACAGGAGGCCTTACTGGGACTAGTCAGACAGACAGGAGACTATACTGGGACTAGTCAGACAGACAGGAGACTATAATGGGACTAGTCAGACAGACAGGAGACTATACTGGGACTAGTCAGACAGACAGAGACTGACTATACTGGGACTAGTCAGACAGACAGACAGGAGACTGACTATACTGGGACTAGTCAGACAGACAGACAGGAGACTATATTGGGACTAGTCAGACAGACAGACAGACAGGAAACTATACTGGGACTAGTCAGACAGACAGACAGGAGACTATACTGGGACTAGTCAGACAGACAGACAGACAGACAGGAGACTATACTGGGACTAGTCAGACAGACAGACAGACAGACAGGAGACTATACTGGGACTGATCAGACAGACAGGAGACTGACTATACTGGGACTAGTCAGACAGACAGGAGACTGACTATACTGGGACTAGTCAGACAGACAGGAGACTATACTGGGACTAGTCAGACAGACAGGAGACTATACTGGGACTAGTCAGACAGACAGGAGACTATACTGGGACTAGTCAGACAGGCAGGAGACTATACTGGGACTAGTCAGACAGGCAGGAGACTATACTGGGACTAGTCAGACAGGCAGGAGACTATACTGGGACTAGTCAGACAGGCAGGAGACTATACTGGGACTAGTCAGACAGACAGGAGACTATACTGGGACTAGTCAGACAGACAGGAGACTATACTGGGACTAGTCAGACAGACAGGAGACTATACTGGGACTAGTCAGACAGACAGGAGACTATACTGGGACTGATCAGACAGACAGGAGACTGACTATACTGGGACTAGTCAGACAGACAGGAGACTATACTGGGACTAGACAGACAGACAGACAGACAGGAGACTATACTGGGACTAGTCAGACAGACAGGAGACTATACTACTAGTTAATTGAACGGTTAGAATAATCATTACATTTCCATTATATTAACTCTATAGTTGGAATATAGTGGATAGCACTTTGAATACGTTGTTTAACATGACAACGAATTAATAAACCAGGGAAGAATTATTTACACGGTAGGAACCAAAAGTTTGTCGTTGTTTCCAGGTGACCCTAACTAGATGTTACATTACATTCTAGAACGCCAGAGCAGAGCCATCATCTCACCAACGTTGTTGCATCCATCTGACCACGAAGAGGTGAGCGGTGAAGGAAATGGAGTCATTGCTCTCTCCTTCAGTGGACAGGGCCCGTGGGGCTTGGTGTGATTAGAGGCATGTAGCAGGAGAGGGACAGAAAGAACTCGAGTAGCAAATTCAACCTATAAGAAGTGATCTATACTCCCCGGGTGGCGTATCACGTTTTAACAAACCAAACCATTGAAATACCGTTATAGAAGGTCAAGTTCAAAATAACAAAACTCAAACCGGTTCTGTTTTTTATTTATTTTTTAAATCAAAAATCCTGTTAGGCAGAGGGAGGGAGAATTACCATCCTGCCCCCTTCCCTCCCCTGCTCCCCCCCCCCCCTGCTCTCCCCCGCCCTTCCTTTCTCTTGCTCTGCCCTCCGCCGACCCACTTTTGTTAGTAATTACTGTTTGATTTAGCATGCTGTGGTACTCCAGGACCCGGCTGACGGGCTGGCCACTGATACACAGCTTGACATGAAATGTCTGCTCTCTCTACAAGCAGGCTGACTGGCCCTGCAGCCCCCTCTACTCAACCAGCTAGTAGCTTACAGACACAGGCCTGGTCAGCTCAGCTAGGCGTAAAGGAGAGGCAGAAGCACTCTGCTTGATCTCTCTCTCGCTCTCTTTTTCTATCTCTGTTAGCGAGCTAGCACCTTCCTCCCTTCTCCGTTCACATAAAGACAAACCAATAACCTTAAAGCGCTTGTGAAGCTTTGATCTAGTCTTCTGAAGTAAACTATGGTTTTATGGGAGGAGAGGATTGTGGGAGAGGAGTGGAGGATGTAACATTGACTAGGTATTTAGGACATGGTCCTTCAGTTCCAGCTGGTTTGTTTGGCATCAGTTGGCAGCCGTGACTAGTGTCCTGTCTGTTTGGTGACATTTTATCATTATTTCATCCGGTTATCTTTGAAGTGCCTTTGCCACATATTTATGGAGAGACACTAGAGCTAATATATATTTTTTCCCCTTTCTAACATTGTCCAAAATATTTTGATGATGATGATGATGATTTATTATTTACGTAGACAGCAGGTGAGGCGGCAGTGGTTAGTGTTGGGCCGGTAACTGAAACGTTACTGGTTCGAATAGCTGAGTCGACCAAGGTTAAATTGTCAGCTGTGCCCTTGAGCAAGGCACTTAACCCTAATTTGCTCCAGGTGTGCCGTATTACGATTGGTGAGCCTGTAAAACAACACCTCTCATACTACTACGACATTTAGAAATCAAAACTTTATTCTTTCAGTGAAATACGGAACCGTTCCGTATTTTATCTAACGGGTGGCATCCATAAGTCTCTAAATATTGCTGTTACTTTGCACAACCTTCAATGTTATGTCATAATTACGTAAAATTCTGGCAAATTAGTTAGCAACGAGCCAGGCGGCCCAAACTGCTGCATATATACCCTGACTCTGCTTACACTGAACGCAAGAGAAGTGACACAATTCCCTAGTTTATATTGCCTGCTAAAATGAATTTCTTTGAACTACATATGCAGGTCTAATAAAAAAATAATACTTCTGTGTATTGATTTTAAGAAAGGCATTGATGTTTTAGGGTTACGTACATTTGTACAGAGATTGTGCTTTTTTCCGCAAATGCTCTTTTGTTGAATCATCCCCCCGTTTGGCGAAGTTGTCTGTCTTTGTTAGGAAGAAATGGTCTTCACACAGTTCTCAACGAGCCAGGTGGCCCAAACTGCTGCGTATACCCTGACTCTGTTGCACAGAACGCAAGAGAAGTGACACAATTTCCCTAGCTAAAAGAAATTCATGTTAGCAGGCAATATGAACTAAATATGCAGGTTGAAAAATATATACGCAATTTTATTTTAAGAAAGGCATTGATGTTTATGGCTAGGTACACAGTGCTTTTTTTTTGAGAAAGCGCTCGTTAAATCACCCGTTTGGCAAGGTAGGCTGTGATTCAAACATTAACAGGCACAGCATCGATTTATATGCGACGCAGGACAAGCTAGTTAAATTTGTAATATCATCAACCATGTGTAGTTAAAACTGGTGATTATGTTAAGATTGATAGTTTTTTTTATAAGATAAGTTTAATGCTAGCTAACAACTTACCTTGGCTCCTTGCTGCACTCACATAACAGGTAGTCAGCCTTGTTATGAGAACTTGAAATCAGCCCTAATTAATCGGCCATTCCGATTAATCGGTCGACCTCTAGACAGGAGGAGTAAAATGTCAGTCTGAACTGAGCAGAGCATCTCTAGTCTGCATCCTCTGCTGCTGCTCTGCTCACAACTTTATTTTTTAAAATTTGATTTATGGCTCAAAACCTACCTCTTTTAGAAATGTCCACTCAGCAGTGTCCGCATGTCCACTCAGCAGTGTCCGCATATGTCCACTCAGCAGTGTCCGCATATGTCCACTCAGCAGTGTCCGCAATGTCCACTTAGCAGTGTCCACTCAGCAGTGTCCGCAATGTCCACTTAGCAGTGTCCACTCAGCAGTGTCCGCAATGTCCACTCAGCAGTGTCCGCAATGTCCACTTAGCAATGTCCACTCAGCAGTGTCCGCAATATCCACTCAGCAGTGTCCACTCAGCAGTGTCCGCAATGTCCACTCAGCAGTGTCCGCATGTCCACTCAGCAGTGTCCGCATGTGTCCACTCAGCAGTGTCCGCAATGTCCACTTAGCAGTGTCCACTCAGCAGTGTCCGCAATGTCCACTTAGCAGTGTCCACTCAGCAGTGTCCGCAATGTCCACTTAGCAGTGTCCGCAATGTCCACTCAGCAGTGTCCGCAATGTCCACTTAGCAATGTCCACTCAGCAGTGTCCGCAATGTCCACTCGGCAGTGTCCATAAGAAGGTGGGCTTTATTGCCCTAACCATTTACCAAGTGATATGGTTATACTAGCATGTTAAGAAGATGAAAATGTCCAGCCATATCTCAGAACATAAAACCTCTAGTGACACCCCATCCCGTGAACGGGCCTGTCATCATCTGACACTAATTAGCATAACGCAACGGACATAAATCTTCCTAGAAAATATTCCTATTCATGAAAATCACAAGTGAAATATATTGGAACACAGCTTAGCCTTTTGTTAATCACCCTGTCATCTCAGATTTTAAAAATATGCTTTACAGCCAACGCTAGACAAGCATTTGTGTAAGTTTATCGATAGCATAGCATTATGCCTTGCTAGCAGCAGGCAAACTTGTCACGGAAATCAGAAAAGCAATCGAATTAAATCGTTTACCTTTGATGAACTTCGGATGTTTTCACTCACGAGACTCCCAGGTAGACAGCCAAAGTTCAATTTTTCCCAAAAGATAATTTTTGTAGGCGAAATAGCTCCGTTTGTTCTTCACGTTTGGCTGAGAAATCGCCCGGAAATTGCGGTCACCACAACGCTGAAAAATATTCCAAATTAGCTCCATAATATCGACAGAAACATGGCAAACGTTGTTTAGAATCCATCCTCAAGGTGTTTTCCTAATATCTATTCGATAATATATCAGTCGGGACAATTAGTTTTTCACTCGGACCGATTGGAGTAATGGCTACCTCTGTATTTTACACGAGAATCTCTCTCGGAGCCACCATGTGACCACTTACGCAATGTGGCTGCCTATGGCTATTCTTCAATAGAAATGCGTAAAACTACGTCACAATGCTGTAGACACCTTGGGGAATACGTAGAAAGCGTAAGCTCGTTGATGGTACATTCACAGCTGAATAGGGAGTCATTGGAACGCAGCGCTTTCAAAACCTGGGGCACTTCCGGATTGGATTTTTCTCAGGCTTTCGCCTGCAACATCAGTTCTGTTATACTCACAGACAATATCTTTACAGTTTTGGAAACGTTAGTGTTTTCTATCCAAAGCTGTCAATTATATGCATATTATAGCATCTTTTCCTGACAAAATATCCCGTTTAAAACAGGAACGTTTTTTTTCCAAAAATGAAAATACTGCCCCCTAACACCAACAGGTTAATGAAGTGGATGAGTCTGAGCTCTGAAGCCTCTCTGCAGTTATGAATACTCTGACACAACGGTCTTCGCTATCTCTGTCTGTCTGTGTCTCTCTGCCTGTGTCTCTCTGCCTGTGTCTCTCTGCCTGTGTCTCTCTGCCTGTGTCTCTCTGCCTGTGTCTCTCTGCCTGTGTCTCTCTGCCTGTGTCTCTCTGCCTGCCTGTGTGTCTCTCTGCCTGTGTCTCTCTCTGCCTGTGTGTCTCTCTCTGCCTGTGTGTCTCTCTCTGCCTGTGTGTCTCTCTCTGCCTGTGTGTCTCTCTCCGCCTGTGTGTCTCTCTCCGCCTGTGTGTCTCTCTCTGCCTGTGTGTCTCTCTCTGCCTGTGTGTCTCTCTCTGCCTGTGTGTCTCTCTCTGCCTGTGTGTCTCTGTCTGTGTGACTGACAATGTGGACATAGAAGCGTGACTACCAGAGGAACACTGTCCTGTCCAGGGTATTTTTTAGAGTGATGAGTTAAGATCAGGGTTTGAATTCTCTAAGCCGGCCAGGGCCTGCCTAGCCTGCCTCGCTCTGGGGTAGGATGACATGCACTGGAGCATATTGCATTGATTCTCCCCTCTCTCGCTCTCGCTCGCTCTCTAGACATATCAAGTGTCTGTTTTGTCTGGTTGCCTCCTTGTAGTGTGTGTGGGAATCTACCGGCTGGTGTGTAGAGTAGCCTAGCAGGTCAGAGGAGAGGCCTCTTTGATGGGGCCCTGGGACAAGAGGTTTATGTATGCTCCACTAAATAAGGATTTCATTTAGTTAACACACTTTCTACACAGAGAGAGGAGTGTTGTCTGAGCTGTGAAGGGTTGGAGGAAATGACAGGCCGTGGCTCGCTGGAGCATACGGTCTGATCTGTGGAAAACAGGAAATCTCCCCAACCCCTTGTCTGAGGTAGCGCTAGTCACCCCTTGTCTGTGGTAGCGCTAGTCACCCCTTGTCTGCGGTAGCGCTAGTCACCCCTTGTCTGCGGTAGCGCTAGTCACCCCTTGTCTGCGGTAGCGCTAGTCACCCCTTGTCTGTGGTAGCGCTAGTCACCCCTTGTCTGTGGTAGCGCTAGTCACCCCTTGTCTGCGGTAGCGCTAGTCACCCCTTGTCTGCGGTAGCGCTAGTCACCCCTTGTCTGTGGTAGCGCTAGTCACCCCTTGTCTGCGGTAGCGCTAGTCACCCCTTGTCTGCGGTAGCGCTAGTCACCCTTGTCTGCGGTAGCGCTAGTCACCCCTTGTCTGCGGTAGCGCTAGTCACCCCTTGTCTGCGGTAGCGCTAGTCACCCCTTGTCTGCGGTAGCGCTAGTCACCCCTTGTCTGCGGTAGCGCTAGTCACCCCTTGTCTGCGGTAGCGCTAGTCACCCCTTGTCTGCGGTAGCGCTAGTCACCCCTTGTCTGCGGTAGCGCTAGTCACCCCTTGTCTGCGGTAGCGCTAGTCACCCTTGTCTGCGGTAGCGCTAGTCACCCCTTGTCTGCGGTAGCGCTAGTCACCCCTTGTCTGCGGTAGCGCTAGTCACCCCTTGTCTGCGGTAGCGCTAGTCACCCCTTGTCTATGGTAGCGCTATTCACCCCTTGTCTGCGGTAGCGCTAGTCACCCCCTGTCTGTGGTAGCGCTAGTCACCCCTTGTCTGTGGTAGCGCTAGTCACCCCCTGTCTGCGGTAGCGCTAGTCACCCCTTGTCTGCGGTAGTGCTAGTCACCCCTTGTCTGCGGTAGCGCTAGTCACCCCTTGTCTGCGGTAGCGCTAGTCACCCCTTGTCTGCGGTAGCGCTAGTCACCCCTTGTCTGCGGTAGCGCTAGTCACATAGCCAGGCTGTCTGTTGTCTCCTGTCTTTGCAGGTTTTCTTTTGGTTCTGTGATTTTGGACCTTTAAAAAAAAGTATGTTTGTAAAAATCGGTCCATTCCACATGACCCAATTTAATTTTTAAATTAAACAAATGTTTTTTTTCTTCTCCTTCAGGATGTAATACTTGACTAGCTAGACGTTGTGGACTTACTTCAGCTGAGTCCTAACAATATAATGAAGTGACAATGAGTGTTGTTTTGGCATGTTTCCCCTAAATGGCCAGCGGGTGTTTTCAGTCTACCTTTAGGGGGTTTAAGAAGATCTGTATCTTAGTAACTGTCGTAGTAATAGTAACTGTCGTAGTAACTGTCGTAGTAATAGTAACTCTCGTAGTAACTGTCGTAGAGAGGCACATATAAACAAAGCCTGTCATGATTTCCGGGGGCTGCAGGTAGCTGGGCCAGTAACCGAAAGAAAGGTTGTTGGTTTCGACAACCACTGAGCCGACAAGGTTGAGATCTGTCGACGTGCCCTTGAACAAGGTACTTAACCCTAATTGTTCCAAGGTTGTCGTTGATGATGGCTGACCGTGGCTGTGACCCCACTCTCCCAGGGCGTGACCCCACTCTCCCAGGGCGTGACCCCACTCTCCCAGGGCGTGACCCCACTCTCCCAGGGCGTGACCCCACTCTCCCAGGGCGTGACCCCACTCTCCCAGGGCGTGACCCCACTCTCCCAGGGCGTCTCAGGGGGAGTTGTGTTTTCTTATTTTTACATATCCCATTTCCAAATCAACACCGAATACCCACTTTTATTTATATAACAGGACAAAGATTATCACCCACCAAATGATGAATTATTGTATATGATGTCTTGGCCAATAGGATGTGGAACGGACACTGTCGGTCTGGTAACCGGAGAACTAAGACAACCCGTAGCACCGGCTGCTCCTCGCCCTCCCGCCCTCTAAAACCACACACGCAAGCGCACAGTCTTTGTTGCTATTAGTGACGGACGCCATCTACATCCAGTCCATAATTAGCACGAGACTCCTCTTTTACACTTCAAAGCTGAACCCTACCCGCCAGGGTGAAAAGTGAGGCCAGCTGCCCAGGTCCAGACACTGGGGAGGGGGCCTGGTTTGGACCCTCCCTCTGGAGGTTAAGGGGGACATATATTTCTCCTCCCAGCCCAAGGCGGTTCACTGTGATCGGCCTTGTTTTGGCTGACCTGCTGACCTCCTTGGAGCTGCTGAGTTGTGGTAGTAGTGATTTGGCATAGGGAGTCTGGTCTGGGCGTACACACGTGGAGCTATAGGGATAGTGTATCATGTCCATGGGCCTCTCAGTCAGTACGTTTGTCACCGGGTCTGCAGCCTGACAAACCAGCCCCCCCAGCCAAAACATCCTGCTATCAGCCACCTTGAAGACTCTGTTATATAGACCAGCTTCCTGCATGCTATAGTATATATATGTTTTCTTTTAAGTTTAAAGATACTGGTTTCCTCGTCACTGAGGATCAGTCTATATGGGGGAGGCGCAATTATTTAAGACTATTGAGCGTTATGCCTGAAAGTGATTCGCTATAATAGTTTTTTGTTCTTCTCTCCAGTAAGTGAATGTGCATGCTGTGGAGAAGAGGTCTTTAGTTTCTACTTGTTACTTTTCATGTTTTCCTCATCAGTCAGTCATTCAGACCATGTCCTGAAAGCTTTTCAGATGATATTGTCATTGGAACCTGAGAATGGAAGGTAATATTAGGTTTCCTAGATAATGGACTTGGACCAGGAAGAGGACAACTTTTTATTTTATTTTTTTAAAGGTAGTCCTTCATTCAACCCATACACCCTTACTGCAAAAGCATAACATTAGGAGTGTATGCTTGGCCTAGGCCACTGTTTCCCCAACCCTGGTCCTCCAGTACCCCCAACCCTGGTCCTCCAGTACCCCCAACCCTGGTCCTCCAGTACCCCCAACCCTGGTCCTCCAGTACCCCCAACCCTGGTCCTCCAGTACCTTCCAACAGTACAAACAACCCTGGACAAGCACACCTGATTCAGCTTGTCAACTAATCATCAAGCCCTCAATGTGTTGAATGAGATGTGTTGGTCCAGGGATACCTTAACAACAACAACGTGTACTGTTGGGGCTGCTGGAGGATCCCTGTTGGGGCTGCTGGAGTACCAGGGTTTGGAAATGCTGTTGGGGCTGCTGGAGGATCCCTGTTGGGGCTACTGGAGGATCCCTGTTGGGGCTACTGGAGGATCCCTGTTGGGGCTACTGGAGGATCCCTGTTGGGGCTACTGGAGGACCCCTGTTGGGGCTGCTGGAGTACCAGGGTTTTGAAATGCTGTTGGGGCTACTGGAGGATCCCTGTTGGGGCTACTGGAGGATCCCTGTTGGGGCTGCTGGAGTACCAGGGTTTGGAAATGCTGTTGGGGCTACTGGAGGATCCCTGTTGGGGCTACTGGAGGATCCCTGTTGGGGCTACTGGAGGATCCCTGTTGGGGCTACTGGAGGATCCCTGTTGGGGCTACTGGAGGATCCCTGTTGGGGCTACTGGAGGATCCCTGTTGGGGCTACTGGAGGATCCCTGTTGGGGCTACTGGAGGATCCCTGTTGGGGCTACTGGAGGATCCCTGTTGGGGCTACTGGAGGATCCCTGTTGGGGCTACTGGAAGATCCCTGTTGGGGATGGGGAACACTGTAGGGGAATAAGCAGGTAGGGATTTCTGGGGGTGGGGGTGGGGGGCTAGCAGGATGGAGTAGTGGGGATGAGCATGGTCAATTATTTTACTGTTCCTATATTATTTAAAGATTGTCGGATGTATGGATAGTCCAAAAATAATCTTGACTCTCGACCAATCAGAATGATGCAAATGCACATGGCAGAGGTAAGCAGCAGACATGTTGCTTTTCTCCAGTTAGTTGGCTAACAGCAACAGAAGTCTGATCTTCACCATGGTAGAACTGATTATGTTACAAAAAGGTTTTCTGGTGAGTGTATTGCATTGATCCGTGTCAGGTATGGTGGAAACTCTGTTAGGTGAGAGCCTGTAGGTTACTTTATAGGTTACTTCGCTACTTGAGTCATCTCTCTGAGCTCTCTCTCGCTCTCTCTCCACCTCGCTTTCCACACAGCCCTAGCCCCCCGCCCCCTGTCACTCAATGAGCCATGTAACAATGTTGATGACAACAATGCTGTTATCACTTTGCTTCTTTATATGAATCCAGTAGCGTTCAATAATAACACGATTAGTTTGTGTTTCTTACATCTGCAAACAGCTAGTTTGTCTTTACTTAGTAAGTTGGGCCAATAATCTTGTAAGCCGGTAATGCTAATCGCTAGGTAGCTAGTTTATAAATGTATTGAGTCGGAGCAAACATAATTAGTTATACAGCCTGATAATACCGGTGTACTGTCGTTGCCAAAAGTTTTGAGAATGACACATATTAATTTCCACAAAGTTTGTTGCTTCAGTGTCTCTAGATATTTTTGTCAGATGTTACTAAGGAATACTGAAGTATAGTTACAAGCATTTCATAAGTGTCAAAGACTTTTATTTACAATTACATGAAGTTGACCCTTCTTTTTCAAGACCTCTGCAATCCGCCCTGGCATGCTGTCAATTAACTTCTGGGCCACATCCTGACTGATGGCAGCCCATTCTTGCATAATCAATGCTTGGAGTTTGTCAGAATTTGTGGGGTTTTGTTTGTCCATCCACCTCTTGAGGATTGACCACAAGCTCTCAATGGGGTCAAGGTCTGGGGAGTTTCCTGGCCATTAACCCAAAATATCGATATTTTGTTCCCCGAGCCACTTAGTTATCACTTTTGCCTTATGGAAAGGTGCTCCATCATGCTGGAAAAGGCACTGTTCGTCACCAAACTGTTCCTGGATGGTTGGGAGAAGTTGCTCTCGAAGGTTGTGTTGGTACCGTTCTTTATTCGTGGCTGTGTTCTTAGGCAAAATTGTGAGTGAGCCCACTCCCTTGGCTGAGAAGCAACCCCACACATGAATGGTCTCAGGATGCTTTACTGTTGGCATGACACAGGACTGATGGTAGCGTTCACCTTGTCTTCTCCGGACAAGCTTTTTTCCGGATGCCCCAAACAATCTGAAAGGGGATTCATCAGAGAAAAGGACTTCACCCCAGTCCTCAGCAGTCCAATCCCTGTACCTTTTGCAGAATATCAGTCTGTCCCTGATGTTTTTCCTGGAGAGAAGTGGCTTCTTTGCTGCCCTTCTTGACACCAGGCCATCCTCCAAAAGTCTTTGCCTCACTGTGCGTGCAGATCCACTCACACCTGCCTGCTGCCATTCCTGAGCAAGCTCTGTACTGGTGGTGCCCCGATCCTGCAGCTGAATCAACTTTAGGAGATGGCCCTGGCGCTCGCTGGATTTTCTTGGGCGCCTTGAAGCCTTCACAACAATTGAACCACTCTCCTTGAAGTTCTTGATGATCCGATAAACGGTTGATTTAGGTGCAATCTTACTGGCAGCAATATCCTTGCCTATGAAGCCCTTTTTGTGCAAAGCAATGATGGCGGCATGTGTTTCCTTGCAGGTAACCATGGTTGACAGAGGAAGGACAATGATTCCAAGCACCACCCTCATTTTGAAGCTTCCAGTCTGTTATTCGAACTCAATCAGCATGACAGAGTGATCTCCAGCCTTGTCCTCATCAATACTCACACCTGTGTTAACGAGAGAATCACTGACATGATGTCAGCTGGTCCTTTTGTGGCAGGGCTGAATGCAGTGGAAATGTTTTGGGGGGGATTCAGTTCATTTGCATGGCAAAGAGGGACTTTGCAATTAATTGCAATTCATCTGATCACTCTTCATAACATTCTGGAGTATATGCAAATTACCATAATACAAACTGAGGCAGCAGACTTTGTAAGATTTCATATTTGTCATTCTCAAAAATGTTGGCCACGACTGTAGACCTAAATCAGCATGTTCTCTGCAACAGTACCTTCTAAATCAAAGAGGAATACAAGAAGCATTAATATGTTAGCGACATGAAGTAGCTAAGAGAAAACAGACAATGTAGCGAAAGATTATAGGGTCCCCTAGGAAACAAGTATCAACACTTTGGTTCCTGCCCTAAGTGTTTGTTTTAGGAACCAATCACAGTAACTCCTCTCTGGCATTTTAATTTGTGTATGTCAAACAACACTATTCAATGTGCCCACTATCATATTCTAACTATAGAATTAGAATAATCATTATATTATTATCATTATATTGCAAAAAAATCACTGAAGCTGGAGTCTTATCTCCCTCTCTACCTTCAAGCATCTGCTGTTAGTGCAGCTTACCGATCACTGTACCTGTACACAGCCAATCTGTAAATAGCACACCCAACTACCTTATCCCCTTATTGTTACTTATCCTCTTGCTCTTTTGCACCCCAGTATCTCTACTTGCACATCATCTGCACATCTGTCACTTGTGGTAATGCTAAGTTGTAATTATTTCGCCTCTATGGCCTATTTATTGTCTTATCTCCCTACTCTTCAACATTTGCACACACTGTACTTTTTTGTGTGTTATTGATTATACGTTTGTTTATTCCATGTGTAACTCTGTGTTTGTGTCGAACTGCTTTGCTTTATCTTGGTCAGGGTCGCAGTTGTAAATGAGAACTTGTTCTCAACTGGCCTAACTGGTTAAATAAAGGTGTTCTCAACTGGCCTAACTGGTTAAATAAAGGTGTTCTCAACTGGCCTAGCTGGTTAAATAAAGGTGTTCTCAACTGGCCTAGCTGGTTAAATAAAGGTGTTCTCAACTGGCCTAGCTGGTTAAATAAAGGTGTTCTCAACTGGCCTAGCTGGTTAAATAAAGGTGTTCTCAACTGGCCTAGCTGGTTAAATAAAGGTGTTCTCAACTGGCCTAGCTGGTTAAATAAAGGTGTTCTCAACTGGCCTAGCTGGTTAAATAAAGGTGCTCTCAACTGGCCTAACTGGTTAAATAAAGGTGCTCTCAACTGGCCTAGCTGGTTAAATAAAGGTGTTCTCAACTTGCCTACCTGGTTAAATAAAGGTGGAAGTGAACAGTATAAACCAATCAGAATGGAGAAAGACCCACTTGAAATTACTTCATGTACATTTGAAGTCGGAAGTTTACACCTTAGCCAAAAACATTTAAATTTAGTTTTTCACAATTCCTGACATTTAATCCTCGTAAAAATTGCCTGTCTTAGGTCAGTTAGGATCACCACTTTATTTTAAGAATGTGAAATGTCAGAATAATAGTAGAGGGAATGATTTATTTAATCTTTCATCACATTCCCAGTGGGTCAGAAGTTTACGTACACTCAGTTAGTATTTGGTAACATTGCTTTTAAATTGTTTAACTTGGGTGAATTTTGGCCCATTCCTCCTGACAGAGCTGGTGTAACTGAGTCAGGTTTGTAGGCCTCCTGACAGAGCTGGTGTAACTGAGTCAGGTTTGTAGGCCTCCTTGCTCGCACACAGTTTTTTTTGTTCTGCCCACACATTTTATAGGAGTGAAGTCAAGGCTTTTTGATGGCCACTCCAATACCTTGACTTTGTTTTCCTTAAACCATTTTGCCACAACTTTGGAATTATGTTGGTCATTTGAACATCTTGGCCATGTTCTGTTACAATCTCCACCTGGCACAGCCAGAAGAGGACTGGCCACCCCTTATAGCCTGGTACCTCTCTAGGTTTCTTCCTAGGTTCTGGCCTTTCTAGGGAGTTTTTCCTAGCTTCCTAGCTTCTACACCTACATTGCTTGCTGTTTGGGGTTTTAGGCTGGGTTTCTGTACAGCACTTTGAGATATCAGCTGATGTAAGAAGCTTTATAAATATATTTGATTGCTTGATGGAAGACCCATTTGCGACCAAGCTTTAACTTCCTGACCGATGTCTTGAGATGTTGCTTCAATAAATCCACATAATTTTCCTCCCTCATGGTGCCATCTATTTTGTGAAGTGCACCAGTCCCTACTGCAGCAAAGCACCCCCACAACATGATGCTGCCACCCCCGTGCTTCACAGTTGGGATGGTGTTCTTTGGCTTGCAAGCATAACTCTTTTTCCTCCAAACATAACATTTACATTTAAGTCATTTAGCAGACGCTCTTATCCAGAGCGACTTACAAATTGGTGCATTCACCTTATGACATCCAGTGGGACAGTAGTGCATCTAAATCTTTTAAGGGGGGTTGAGAGGGATTACTTTATCCTATCCTAGGTATTCCTTAAAGAGGTGGGGTTTCAGGTGTCTCCGGAAGGTGGTGATTGACTCCGCTGTCCTGGCGTCGTGAGGGAGTTTGTTCCACCATTGGGGGGCCAGAGCAGCGAACAGTTTTGACTGGGCTGAGCGGGAACTGTACTTCCTCAGTGGTAGGGAGGCGAGCAGGCCAGAGGTGGATGAACGCAGTGCCCTTGTTTGGGTGTAGGGCCTGATCAGAGCCTGGAGGTACTGAGGTGCCGTTCCCCTCACAGCTCCGTAGGCAAGCACCATGGTCTTGTAGCGGATGCGAGCTTCAACTGGAAGCCAGTGGAGAAAGCGGAGGAGCGGGGTGACGTGAGAGAACTTGGGAAGGTTGAACACCAGACGGGCTGCGGCGTTCTGGATGAGTTGTAGGGGTTTAATGGCACAGGCAGGAGCCCAGCCAACAGCGAGTTGCAGTAATCCAGACGGGAGATGACAAGTGCCTGGATTAGGACCTGCGCCGCTTCCTGTGTGAGGCAGGGTCGTACTCTGCGGATATTGTAGAGCATGAACCTACAGGAACGGGCCACCGCCTTGATGTTAGTTGAGAACGACAGGGTGTTGTCCAGGATCACGCCAAGGTTCTTAGCGCTCTGGGAGGAGGACACAATGGAGTTGTCAACCGTGATGGCGAGATCATGGAACGGGCAGTCCTTCCCCGGGAGGAAGAGCAGCTCCGTCTTGCCGAGGTTCAGCTTGAGGTGGTGATCCGTCATCCACACTGATATGTCTGCCAGACATGCAGAGATGCGATTCGCCACCTGGTCATCAGAAGGGGGAAAGGAGAAGATTAATTGTGTGTCGTCTGCATAGCAATGATAGGAGAGACCATGTGAGGTTATGACAGAGCCAAGTGACTTGGTGTATAGCGAGAATAGGAGAGGGCCTAGAACAGAGCCCTGGGGACACCAGTGGTGAGAGCACGTGGTGAGGAGACGGATTCTCGCCACGCCACCTGGTAGGAGCGACCTGTCAGGTAGGACGCAATCCAAGCGTGGGCCGCGCCGGAGATGCCCAACTCGGAGAGGGTGGAGAGGAGGATCTGATGGTTCACAGTATCGAAGGCAGCCGATAGGTCTAGAAGGATGAGAGCAGAGGAGAGAGAGTTAGCTTTAGCAGTGCGGAGCGCCTCCGTGATACAGAGAAGAGCAGTCTCAGTTGAATGACTAGTCTTGAAACCTGACTGATTTGGATCAAGAAGGTCATTCTGAGAGAGATAGCGGGAGAGCTGGCCAAGGACAGCACGTTCAAGGGTTTTGGAGAGAAAAGAAAGAAGGGATACTGGTCTGTAGTTGTTGACATCGGAGGGATCGAGTTTAGGTTTTTTCAGAAGGGGTGCAACTCTCGCTCTCTTGAAGACGGAAGGGACATAGCCAGCGGTCAGGGATGAGTTGATGAGCGAGGTGAGGTAAGGGAGAAGGTCTCCGGAAATGGTCTGGAGAAGAGAGGAGGGGATAGGGTCAAGCGGGCAGGTTGTTGGGCGGCCGGCCGTCACAAGACGCGAGATTTCATCTGGAGAGAGAGGGGAGAAAGAGGTCAGAGCACAGGGTAGGGCAGTGTGAGCAGAACCAGCGGTGTCGTTTGACTTAGCAAACGAGGACCGGATGTCGTCGACCTTCTTTTCAAAATGGTTGACGAAGTCATCTGCAGAGAGGGAGGGGGGAGGAGGATTCAGGAGGGAGGAGAAGGTGGCAAAGAGCTTCCTAGGGTTAGAGGCAGATGCTTGGAATTTAGAGTGGTAGAAAGTGGCTTTAGCAGCAGAGACAGAAGAGGAAAATGTAGAGAGGAGGGAGTGAAAGGATGCCAGGTCCGCAGGGAGGCGAGTTTTCCTCCATTTCCGCTCGGCTGCCCGGAGCCCTGTTCTGTGAGCTCGCAATGAGTCGTCGAGCCACGGAGCGGGAGGGGAGGACCGAGCCGGCCTGGAGGATAGGGGACATAGAGAGTCAAAGGATGCAGAAAGGGAGGAGAGGAGGGTTGAGGAGGCAGAATCAGGAGATAGGTTGGAGAAGGTTTGAGCAGAGGGAAGAGATGATAGGATGGAAGAGGAGAGAGTAGCGGGGGAGAGAGAGCGAAGGTTGGGACGGCGCGATACCATCCGAGTAGGGGCAGTGTGGGAAGTGTTGGATGAGAGCGAGAGGGAAAAGGATACAAGGTAGTGGTCGGAGACTTGGAGGGGAGTTGCATGTTCATTATGGCCAAACAGTTCTATTTTTGTTTCATCAGACCAGAGGACATTTCACCAAAAAGTACGATCTTTGTCACCATGTGCAGTTGCAAACCGTAGTCTGGCTTTTTTATGGGGGTTTTGGAGCAGTGGCTTCTTCCTTGCTGAGCGTCCTTTTCAAGTTATGTCGATATAGGACTCGTTTTACTGTGGATATAGATTATTTTGTACCTATTTCCTCCAGCATCTTCACAAGGTCCTTTGCTGTTCTGGGATTGATTTGCACTTTTTGCACCAAAGTACTTTCATCTCTAGGAGACAGAACGCATCTCCTTCCTGAGCCGTATGGAGGCTGCGTGGTCCCATGGTGTTTATACTCGCATACTATTGTTTGTACAGATGAACGTGGTACCTTCAGGCGTTTGGAAATTGCTCCCAAGGATGAACTCAGACTTTTTTTCTGAGGTCTTGGCTGATTTCTTTTGATTTTCCCATGATGTCAAGCAAAGAGGCACCGAGTTTGAAGGTAGGCCTTGAAATACATCCACAAGTACACCTCCAATTGACTCTAATGATGTGAATTAGCCTATCAGAAGGAATTTTCCAAGCAGTTTAAAGGCACAGTCAACTTAGTGTATGTACACTTCTGACCCACTGGAATTGTGATACAGTGAAATAATCTGTCTGTAAACAATTGTTGGAAAAATGACTTGTGTCATGCACAAAGTAGATCTCCTAACCGACTTGCCAAAACTATAGTTTGTTAACAAGAAATTTGTGGAGTGGTTGAAAAAAAAGTTTTTATGACTCCGACCTAAGTATGTATTACTAGTGTAAACTTCAGACTTCACCTGTATGTGTTGCCACCCTGAGGTAATGCACTTCGTATAAAGCAAATTTAGAGATGTTATTATTTAAAAACATAAAATAGTCTTCTTTTTTATACCTTGATATGATATTTTGGCTGTATCGCCCAGCACTTATTCCAACCCCTTGACTTTTTTTTCACATTTTGTTACTTTATTCAGCCTTATACTGTCCTTGGTGGCAGGTAGCCTAGTGGTTAGAGCGTTGGACTTGTAACCGGAAGGTTGCTAGATCGAATCCCTGAGCTGACAAGGTAAAAATATGTTGTTCTGCCCCTGAACAAGGCAGTTAACCCACTGTTCATAGGCAGTCATTGAAAATAAGAATTTGTTCATAACTGACTTGCCTAGTTAAATAAAGGTAAAATAATTACTAAAATGGATTGAAATAGTTCCCCCCCTCATCAATCTACACACAATACCCCATAATGACAGTGACAACAGGTTTTCAGAAGAAGAAAATAACTGAAATATCACATTGGCTGGGCTACTCAAAGACATTCCTGGAATTGCAAGGAAATGTGAGAATCTTCCAACTGCGATTCCTGGAAATCCATGGAATTTTGTGAAAGTTGCAAGTCTCGTATACATGTCTGGGAGACAGATCGTCATGCTCATCTCTGAGGGTGGTGTTTTGTCGGATGGACCAGGAACACTACTCATTCCTCTCTCATCCTCTTGGGCCACAACAAGACCATAGAACAACCACTGTCAGTGTCCTGGACTGTAATCATTTGGGCTACAAACCATTTTCTCCAAACTGAGGTTCCTCCCTGTTTCCTTCTGCTTGGTAAAACAAAACAAAAAAGTTTTCCGTAATGAATACACCCCCCCCCCAGGGTCCAACCACAGTTGTAATTGATGTCTCCACTCAACTTTTAAATATGAACACCATGTGGGACCAGGGCTCTTTCCTTTCTCCACAAAGAGACCACAGAACAACCGCCCAGTGTTCCTGTCCAACCACAGCCTAAGGTTGTGTCCAAAATGGCACCCTAGTCCCCTTTATCCCTGGTCAAAAGTAGTGCACTATAAAGAGTGTAGTGTACCATTTAGGAGTCGTCGCCCTGTAATTGATCAGTCTTCACTCAACTATATGTACAGTTTTTTTTCAAAGATTTGTGTGTCTGTGTGTGTGTGTGTGTTTGTCCTTAGTTGTACCAGTTGTTCATTGGTCCAACCTGATCTCACCTGCCTTCCATCCTTCAGGACATGTACTCTGTTGTTAGAGCGGTTACTTGAATATCTTGTCAATATAATTGATAGTCTTTGGCCCAGTTGGTCCTGTGCGGGCGGGCCAGTTGGTCCTGTGCGGGCGGGCCAGTTGGCCCTGTGCGGGCGGGCCAGTTGGCCCTGTGCGGGCGGGCCATTTGGCCCTGTGCGGGCGGGCCATTTGGCCCTGTGCGGGCGGGCCATTTGGCCCTGTGCGGGCGGGCCAGTTAGCATAGCTCTGCTGCTGGCTTTTGTGTGGAGTTTGTGCCAAAAGACCGCCTTTTATACAAATCAACTGGCAGATGACAGACAATGATGAAAATGTCATTCTTTTGAAGTTGTAATGGCCATCAAAATGTGTGAAATCCATGTATTGAAAGGGGAACGCCCTCCAGTCCTGGGTGGCTGTGGCCTGGTGTGCTGGGAGGTTGGTCTGGGTTTGGTAGCCGACTTCCCCATTGCTTGTTTGCTAATTCCCAGAAGAATTGGACCAGGTTCTCTATAGGGCTCTGAATGGGCTTCAGTTGAACCAGGAATATGCATATATTATATAGCCAAAGGTTGGGGTTTCCTTCCTTTTTTTCTCCTGCACCACCAGGGACCAGGCTAGTGGTGCTCAAGGTCTTTGTTCCATTTAGGTCAAGGTTTATTGACTAGGCTAAGTTATCTATTTAAATTTGTATTTATTTGATAAATTTTTGAGCTAAGCAACATGCAACTGCTATTTGCAGATTTTTGATAAGTTTGTTCACCTCTGGGGTATTATGTTCCATTTTCAAATGAACATAATTTTTATTTATCTGAAAACTGATTGAAACGGATCTACTATTTCTTGTTGAATAAGAAATGGATGTTTTCGTAACTTGAGCCATGCCCATTGGCTGTGTTCCTGATAGGATCATCATTCTAACATAACATTTGTTGCCAAGCATTTCAGAGTTTCTCAACAAGAGTTCAAAGTGTGTTTTTAATAGTGACATATTTGGGCTTCATGCTGTTCAGGTCTGAAATATATGACGGATGCCAGTTTTTTTTTTTAAGTGATTCATTTTTCGCAAGTAGTTAACTTTAAAAAAAAAACTAGTTATTTCCAGTCTGCAGCCAAGACTAAAGTGTTTTGTCGGCTTGCTCACCTAGCCTAATCTCCCAATGGAAAATACAGGAAGGACTCATCCAGTCACACAGTTTAACTCTGTCTCCCGGAGGGAGTATCCTAGTCCGCAGGTCCTCAAAACGTTCTGCTTTGTGACCCACTAGTTGGGGTGTCTGACGTCGCGACCAACCATAAGAGTTGAGTGGTGGGGGAAAAAAACTCTGCCGACCATAAGAGTTGAGTGGTGGGGGAAAAACTCTGCCGACCATAAGAGTTGAGTGGTGGGGGGAAAAACTCTGCCAAAGAATATGGAAGAAAAAAAAAAATATGGAAGAAAAAATAATAATAAATACCCATTACTTCAAAACATCAAACTTTATTAAATGTCATGAATAGTCAAAATCATGTTTTTCTTTTTTCTTCAGGAAATGTGATGATATTTGGATTAAACCAGATCAAAGTATGAAAAATGACTGTTACTTCGTCATTGATGAAGTTTGGTCATAAAGATACTGGTCCCCTCCCCCATGTTTTATTTATTTTATTTTATATATATATATATATAAAAAATTCCAAACTATTTTATGACATTTGTTTCATTAGTCCATTGTTGGACAAAACTTGATTTCTGCCAAGGAAAACATTTTGGGACTATGTCCAACAATGGACTAATGAAACAAATGTCATAAAATAGTTAGGAATTTTTATTTTTCAGTTTTTTTTACATGGGGGAGGGGACCAGTAACTTTATATGACCAAACTTCATCAATGACGAAGTCACAGAAAATCACCAAATTAGCTTTAAGATTTTACTGCAACACTGCTCACTGCATCCAGGTTTCTTAATATTCTCCAAAAATATTATTGGTGATTTATTTTAGTCAGGCAATTTTACATGGGAATCAGAATGATCGTTTGGGACTTTTTAAAGATTTGAATATGAGCTCTGGTTGCCAATTTTAGGGAATTGACTTGACTGTATGATGTAATTATTTGTACCCATCTCTCTCCCCCCCATCTCTCTTTCCCCCATCTCTCTTTCCCCCCCATCTCTCTTTCCCCCCATCTCTCTTCCCCTCCCCCATCTCTCTTTCCACCCCCCATCTCTCTTTCCACCCCCATCTCTCTTTTTCCCCCCTCATCTTTCCACCCCCCCCATCTTTTTCCCCCATCTCTCTTTCCACCCCCATCTCTCTTGCCTCCCCCCATCTCTCTTGCCTCCCCCATCTCTCTTGCCTCCCCCATCTCTCTTGCCTCCCCATCTTTCTTTCCCCCCCCCATCTCTCTTTCCCCCATCTCTCTTCTCCCCCCATCTCTCTTCTCCCCCCATCTCTCTTCTCCCCCTCCCTCTCTTCTCCCCCATCTCTCTTCTCCCCCATCTCTCTTCTCCCCCCATCTCTCTTTCCCCCCATCTCTCTTCTCCCCCATCTCTCTTCTCCCCCATCTCTCTTTCCCCCATCTCTCTTCTCCCCCATCTCTCTTTCCCCCCATCTCTCTTCCCCCCATCTCTCTTTCCCCCATCTCTCTTTCCCCCCTCTTTCCCCCATCTCTCTTTCCCCCCATCTCTCTTTCTCCCCCCATCTCTCTTTCCCCCATCTCTCTTTCCCCCATCTCTCTTTCCCCCATCTCTCTTTCTCCCCATCTCTCTTCTCCCCCCATCTCTCTTCTCCTCCCCCTCTCTCTTCCCCCCCATCTCTCTTCCCCCATCTCTCTTCCCCCCCATCTCTCCCCCCCATCTCTCTTCTCCCCCCCCATCTCTCTTCTCTCTTTCCCCTCCCCATCTCTCTTCTCCCCCCCATCTCTCTTTCCCCCCCATCTCTCTTTCCCCTCCCCATCTCTCTTTCCCCTCCCCATCTCTCTTTCCCCTCCCCCCCATCTCTCTTCCCCCCCCATCTCTCTTCCCCCATTCCCCCCATCTCTCTTCCCCCATCTCTCTTCCCCCATCTCTCTTCCCCCATCTCTCTTTTCCCCCATCTCTCTCTTTTCCCCCATCTCCCCCCCTCATCTCTCTTCCCCCATCTCTCTTCCCCCCATCTCTCTTCCCCCCATCTCTCCCCCATCTCCCCCCCATCTCTCTTCCCCCCATCTCTCTTCCCCCCATCTCTCTTTCCCCCATCTCTCTTCCCCCCCATCTCTCTTTCCCCCATCTCTCTTTCCCCCCATCTCTCTTTCCCCCCCATCTCTCTTCCCCCATCTCTCTTTCCCCCATCTCTCTTTCCCCCCCATCTCTCTTCCCCCCTCATCTCTCTTCCCCCCATTCTTCCCCCCCATCTCTCTTCCCCCTCATCTCTTTTTCCCCCCATCTCATCTCTCTTTTCCCCCCCATCTCTCTTCTCCCCCATCTCTCTTCTCCCCCATCTCTCTTTCCCCCCTCTCTTTCCCCCATCTCTCTTTCCCCCCATCTCTCTTTCCCCCCATCTCTCTTCCCCCCCCATCTCTCTTCCCCCCCATCTCTCTCTTCCCCCCCATCTCTCTTCCCCCCCATCTCTCTTCCCCCCTCTC
Source organism: Oncorhynchus nerka (assembly GCF_034236695.1). Taxonomy (NCBI): domain Eukaryota; kingdom Metazoa; phylum Chordata; class Actinopteri; order Salmoniformes; family Salmonidae; genus Oncorhynchus; species Oncorhynchus nerka. The sequence continues at coordinate 99,617,277 of NC_088408.1, read as the reverse complement.
TTCCCCCATCTCTCTTGCTCCCCCCCTCATCTCTCTTTTCTCTCCCCCCCCCTCTCTTCTCCCCCCGTCTCTCTTCTCCCCCCGTCTCTCTTCTCCCCCCCATCTCTCTTCTCCCCCATCTCTCTTCTCCCCCATCTCTCTTCTCCCCATCTCTCTTCCCCCCATCTCTCTTCTCCCCCATCTCTCTTCTCCCCCCATATCTCTCTTTCCCCTCCCCCCATCTCTCTTGCTCCCCCCTCCATCTCTCTTCCCCCCATCTCATTACTTAAACACGTTCATGTTTATCGGTAAGGAACTGCAGTGACCCATTCAATCTCCACCAATAGCTAGGTTTCAGTAGCTAGGGGTTCAGTAGCTAGGGGTTCAGTAGCTAGGGGTTCAGTAGCTAGGGGTTCAGTAGCTAGGGGTTCAGTAGCTAGGGGTTCAGTAGCTAAGGGGTTCAGTAGCTAAGGGGTTCAGTAGCTAAGGGGTTCAGTAGCTAAGGGGTTCAGTAGCTAAGGGGTTCAGTAGCTAGGGGTTCAGTAGCTAGGGGTTCAGTAGCTAGGCAACAGATTTTCATGCAAATATTCTAACATCTGCATATAAACAAAATGTGCATTTTTCCACCAGAGACGTGTTTCCATCAAACCGACTTGTTCATAAAAAGCTGTGTTTTATGTAAATCACATAAAAATACCTTTTGCGGTTAAATTCCCATGTACCAAATAAAACATTTAAAGTTCATTGGGTTTCCATTGCATTTTCAACTCTACCGATGGTTTTGTCACAGAAATGTTTGTTATACACAGAGTGTAGAAAACATTAAATACACCTTTTCTTTCCATGACACTGACCAGGTGAATCCAGGTGAAAACTATGATCCTTGTTGATGTCACTTGTTAAATCCACTTCAATCAGTGTAGATGAAGAGGAGGAGACCGGTTGAAGAAGGACTTTTTAAGCCTTTGAAACCTGGATTGTGTCTGTGAGCCATTCAGAGGGTGAATAGGCAAGACAGCAGATTGAATTCCCTTTGAACCGGGTATGGTAGTAGGTTCCAGGCGCACCAGGTTGTGTCAAGAACTGCAACGCTGCTGGGTTTTTCACACTCAACAGTTTCCCATGTGTATCAAGAATGGTCCACCACAGAAAGGACATCCAGCCAACTAGACACAACTGTGGGAAGCATTGGAGTCAACATGGGCCAGCATCCCTGTGGAACGCTTTCGACATCTTGTAGAGTCCATGTCCCCGACGAATTGAGTCTGTTCTGAGGGTGAAACTCAATATTAGGAAGTTGTTCTTAATGTTTTGTTCGCTCTGTTGTATTGGCACTTGCACTCTAGCCAACCGTTTTCACTATAGTATAGCCTACTTAATGATGAGATTATCATAGACAGGACAGCAACATTGGTTGTATTTGTCAAATGGCATTGATCATGTCAACCGAATAAAAACAGTCAATATTTATTGGAAAGGAGAATCAAGCTCATCCACATTGCACTTTCACCACCCTGAAGTTCATAACTTATTTCATCTGTAGCCTCATAAACTGCATGGTTTCATGAGTCGTGGAGGGAGAACCGCAAAACATTTCATGTGACTCCAAAGTTTACTTCGATATAATGGTTATTATAATCAATATTTATTATCACTTTCCACCTTCCATTTTCCTGTATAAATACTTTTTTTTTTTTTACAGAAACCAAAAGATCCCACCTTGTCGAGAGTATTTTTGTTTTGTCGACATTTGGAAAGTTGACGGAGAAGTTTTCTGTTTCCATCAGGCCTCCTCATTACATTTTTTTTTTTTTTTTTTTAATACGTTCTTTACTCCCATAAAAAAAGGTTGGCTGGAAACCTGGTTATGGGTCCACTTGACAGAATATTTTCAAAGGAACTCCCCAGGGCAGGATCCTGACGACAGTTAGCAGCCAAGGGGCCAGCTCTTTAAATCACCGTCTGGGAAAGGGGAGAAAAACACACACATGGGGAAATGAAGCCACTTAATTAGTTGAATATTGTTATATAATGTGCATGTCATGGACTCTGTAATATGTAAACAAATAGGAATTACATCTCTTGATTTTTAAAAAATTTAAATATTTTTTACATCCACATTCTTTTTCAGTTGTCACAAACTAGTCGGTCATAAAGTCAAGTGTTGGTCAAAGTTTTTGAAAACTGTATTAGGTAACATTTTTGAAATGTTATAACAACTAAAATAAGTGATATTCAATCATTAATTTACATTATTTACAATGTAGGCCTAACTTTGAATTATCTCAAGCACACAGATCTTGTATATCCAAATAATTCTAGGCCTTATTAATAAGGCACCAAAAAAACTACTTGAAACCAGGAGGGACTATACAGCTTGTTTGGTTTTTCTCTTGCGAAACATTTTGCTACGGTTTTCACTAATGAATACAACCCTAATGCGTAGGGGTGTAACAGATCACTAAATCCAACGTTCGGTACGTATTGTGGTTTTTGTGGTCACTGTTAGGTTTCGGTACACCGGGAAAATGACATGCCATTTACAATATTCGGGCATTCACAGTGTTCTTGGCCATCGTCTGTTGTGACATCATTCACAGTGTTCTTGGCCATCGTCTGTTGTGACATCATTCACAGTGTTCTTGGCCATCGTCTGTTGTGACATCATTCACAGTGTTCTTGGCCATCGTCTGTTGTGACATCATTCACAGTGTTCTTGGCCATCGTCTGTTGTGACATCATTCACAGTGTTCTTGGCCATCGTCTGTTGTGACATCATTCACAGTGTTCTTGGCCATCGTCTGTTGTGACATCATTCACAGTGTTCTTGGCCATCGTCTGTTGTGACATCATTCACAGTGTTCTTGGCCATCGTCTGTTGTGACATCATTCACAGTGTTCTTGGCCATCGTCTGTTGTGACATCATTCACAGTGTTCTTGGCCATCTTCTGTTGTGACATCATTCACAGTGTTCTTGGCCATCGTCTGTTGTGACATCATTCACAGTGTTCTTGGCCATCGTCTGTTGTGACATCATTCACAGTGTTCTTGGCCATCGTCTGTTGTGACATCATTCACAGTGTTCTTGGCCATCGTCTGTTGTGACATCATTCACAGTGTTCTTGGCCATCGTCTGTTGTGACATCATTCACAGTGTTCTTGGCCATCGTCTGTTGTGACATCATTCACAGTGTTCTTGGCCATCGTCTGTTGTGACAGGATTGTTATGTTGGGCCTCTCCAGTTTCCACTCTGCTACGTCTCTGACCATGTGGGAGGTGGGAATTTACCAGTTAACAAGTGTAGTTGTGAATGATGCAAACCTTTGTCTTAAATCAAAACCTATCTGGGCTGCATGATGCCACTTATGGACTATTTGTGAAAAGCTTGTGCCCTGTCTCTTGTGCCCTGTCTCTTGTGCCCTGTCTCTTGTGCCCTGTCCTTTGCCTCAAGCTGCACACCCCTCAGACTATTCTCAATGTCATCTAGTCTTTACTAATATGTACAGCTTGTTTAGAACCAGCTGAAAGAGTTGGAGAGGGTTTATCTGATGTACCCTCGTTAGATTATCTTGCTCTGGCTAACATTAGTTGTTGATCTTGTTGATGTGCATAACAGACAGAGAGAGAGAGAGAGACTACCTTTTTCATGGTGGTTTGATCAATAGGACTGTAAACGTTCCCAAATGTAAGAGGCCTCCCGTGGTGTTTTACATATTCACAGAAATACATTCAGGTGAATGTGTTCTAATGATCTAAAGTCACGCTGTTGCTACTTCCTTTCAATGTGAATGGTGGCAGGCCCTACTGCCTGTAAACACACAGTCCAGTTCATAGTGAATGGTGGCAGGCCCTACTTCCTGTAAACACACAGTCCAGTTCATAGTGAATGATGACAGGCCCTACTGTCTATAAACACACAGTCCAGTTCAGAGTGATGGCAGGCCCTACTGCCTGTAAACACACAGTCCAGTTCATAGTGAATGATGGCAGGCCCTACTGCCTGTAAACACACAGTCCAGTTCATAGTGAATGATGACAGGCCCTACTGTCTATAAACACACAGTCCAGTTCAGAGTGATGGCAGGCCCTACTTCCTGTAAACACACAGTCCAGTTCAAAGTGAATGGTGGCAGGCCCTACTTCCTGTAAACACACAGTCCAGTTCATAGTGAATGATGGCAGGCCCTACTTCCTGTAAACACACAGTCCAGTTCATAGTGAGTGATGGCAGGCCCTACTTCCTGTAAACACACAGTCCAGTTCATAGTGAATGATGGCAGGCCCTACTTCCTGTAAACACACAGTCCAGTTCATAGTGAATGATGACAGGCCCTACTGTCTATAAACACACAGTCCAGTTCATAGTGAATGATGGCAGGCCCTACTTCCTGTAAACACACAGTCCAGTTCATAGTGAATGATGACAGGCCCTACTGCCTGTAAACACACAGTCCAGTTCATAGTGAATGATGACAGGCCCTACTGCCTGTAAACACACAGTCCAGTTCAAAGTGAATGATGGAAGGGTATAGCCTATTAAATAGATCACCATAAAAACTATTTGTACAGATTGTCTGGGGCCCGTGTAGGGAAATGACTTATTTGCATATAGGCCTAATGTGGTGCTTATTGGCTGTACTGGTCTGCAGTGTCTTCATTGTCCAAACACATGGCCCCTTTTCCACTCTGTTGCTATAAATGTTTCACATCCTTTACTCAACGTTATTCCCCAAAATTCTATGAATTTCATGAAAATGTGAAAATGACCATCTCTAAGTGCTCCCTTGTCTAAACTACCTTTTTTTTGTTTGTTGCTGAAATGGGCGCAGTAGGGATGTTTGTAACGTTGCTTAAGGGCTTTTTCATGAGTTGCTGAAACCCACCTAGAATGGACGAAATATCTGCGGCTATAAACCAATGACTGTTAAAAATGTAAACGTAGCCTACCTATCGATCTCTTGTCATTTCTTTGTCCCGGTCAGAATCAGATGCCAAAGGGCTGCTTGAATGCAGACCAGAGATGATGTTGTGTTGTTAATTTCTTTGTCTCGGTCAGAATCAGCTGCCAAAGGGCTGCTTGAATGCAGACCAGAGATGATGTTGTGTTGTTAATTTCTTTGTCCCGGTCAGAATCAGCTGCCAAAGGGCTGCTTGAATGCAGACCAGAGATGATGTTGTGTTGTTACTTTGCGTTTCCGTCTTTCCGTCCGGTATACTTTGTTGATGCAGGTGTAAAGGTTGAGCGCGGCGACGACATGTTTTATCCACAACTCTCTGTCCGTTGCCGTTGGGAAGGCAAAATGTTCCCCAATCCTGGTTTATCCAACCCCACCACTCTCCATCGTATAGAACTAGCTCCCAGCTGCACCTGACAAAAGGACATTTTGAAATGCAACCATTTTTAAGATTTGAATTTTGATTACAACGTCCGCATAGGCTCCAGTGTTAACAGGAATAGTATGAAATGATTTATCAGCTCAGATTTACTTGAGGCATTTTTTAAAATGTATTTTTGATGTATTCATTGGTTTCCATGAATAAGATTTACCGTTACACCCCCTACTAATGCGTGTGTTTGTGGTTCTCACCCTCAGGACATCTCCACTCTGACCGGGATTCCCGACGAACACATAAAGACCCGCAAGGTGCACATCTTTGTGCCGGCCCGCACAGCCATGCAGTCAGGAGCCCACGGAACCAAGAAGTGGAAGATTGACTTCGACACCCGGGAACGCTGGGAAAATCCTCTGATGGGATGGGCCTCCACGTAAGACAACACAGACATATATTAAATACCTGTTTCCAGTCAGAACCCTAACCCCAAAAAACGTCACAGGGTGGTGATATGTGATTTTAACAAATAAAAAAAAAGTTTAATTTTTTTTTTTTTTTTTTTTTGTGAGAAAATCTGACTGAAATGTTGTTACGTTCAAGCTAGTTTTTAATGATTATGTTATCACATGGCTTTCTATTTGTTCTCTTCAGGGGTGACCCCATGTCCAACGTGAACCTTACGTTCACCTCCAAGGATGACGCTGTCGCATTCGCAGAGAAAAACGGTAAACATCACACACTGTTAAATCCCAAACATCCCTCTTTTCCGACCTCCGCTAGTCATTGGTTGAGGGTGACGCTGATACACTTAACTCAAGGACACGTGTTTTGTTTATCATAGCAGGATAGAGATTAGTGCGGTTCTGTCTATACACAGCTTTCTGACGACACGTGTTTATTCCTCCCACTTAAAAAAAATAAAAAATATCAAATGGGAATTGATCCAAGACGAATACACAAGCTGTTCTTGGCCCCCGCGGCTTCATTTCATTCATCTGAGCTGTTTATTATCTCAGGTTGGAGCTACGACATCACAGAGAAGATGGAGAAGAAGCCCAGAGCGAAGTCGTACGGAGCCAACTTCTCCTGGGACAAAAGGACTAGGAGGTCTGCTAAGTAAACTGGACTGTCCTGACCCTGGTCTGAAGACACACACCTGTTGTTGCTTGTACCATAATACTCTACTTGATTAAATAATACATGGATATTTATGTGTTCAAAGGGATTTTCTGTCCTGTTTTTAGTATTGCAAGTATTACGTTTGTTTGTGTACTTTTATGTTTGTTGCTTCGTCCCTCTTTTTTTATGCTGTAGTTTAAGACAACAACAAAAGCTAAAATCCTGAAATTGCTTGTAGCCCGGGGAGAGCTATTTGTTAGGAATTAATGAGCTCCAAGTTTAACTTCCCGTTTTGACTAATTACAGTTGGACTCAATTCTATTGTAGTGGGATTGTGTTGTAACTGTCACCATTTCAACAACAACAGCCAAATGAATGAATGAATGAATGTTTACACACGAGTCCCATCTTGGATTTTAAAACCATCGACATCACACTCCATTTCAAATAAGACATTGTCTCCCAGGTTCAGGCAATACCCATTATCTGTTGGGCCGTCGCTCCAACAGACCACTAATACACTATTTAAATCAAGTTTGAAGACATCAACTGAAGGAATCCAACTCATCGCCTCAGTAGGGTTTCTCTGGACAACCAGGTAAAACTCATCCCATCACCTCAGCAAGGTTTCTCTAGACAACCAGGGAAAACTCATCCTCATCATATAAAGAAGGGAGGTCTTGTTAATTTACCATCAAGTTAAACTGGAAAGCATAGAATGTACCCAAATCGGCTCCCTGTTCCCTATATAGTGCACTTCATCTGGAATAGGGTTCCGTCTGGAGTACAGGTGATGGAGATGGGAAGACTTGTTAATTAGCCATTAAGTTAAACTATGGAAAGTATAGATGAGGGACATGGAGAGGTCACAGTATGAAGCCCTATATAGGACGAACAATGAGATACCTTTGTGTGTGTGTGTGTATACATATGTGGACACCCCTTCAAATTCAGCCACACCCGTTGCTGACGGGTGTATAGAATTGAGCACACCGCCATGCAATCTCCATAGACAAACATTGGCAGTATAATGGCCTTACTGAAGATCAAATCAAAGGTATTTATATATCCCTTCTTACATCAGCTGATATGTCAAAGTGCTTTACAGAAACCCAGCCTAAAACCCCAAACAGCAAGCAATGCAGGTGTAGAAGCACGGTGGCTAGGAAAAACTCCCTAGAAAGGCCAAAAGCTAGGAAGAAACCTAGAGAGGAACCAGGCTATGAGGGGTGGCCAGTCCACTTCTGAAGAGCTCAGTGACTTTCAATGTGGCACCTTCATAGGATGCCACCTTTCTAATAAGTCAGTAACTCAAATTTCTGCCCTGCTAGAGTTGCCCCCGACCAACTGTAAGTGCTGCTATTGTGAAGTGGAAACGTCTAGGAGCAACAACGACTCAGCCGTGAAGTGGTAGGCCACACAAGCTCAGAACGGGACCGCCGAGTGCTGAAGCATGTAGCGCGGTTGTCCACGGTTGCAACACTCACTAACGAGTTCCAAACTGCCTCTGGAAGCAACATCGGCACGGTTACTGTTCGCCAGGAGCTTCATGAAATGGGTTTGCATGGCCGAAGCAGCCGCACACGAGCCTAAGATCACCATATGCAAGCGTCGGCTGGAGTGGTGTAAGGCTCGACGCCATTGAACTCTTGAGCAGTGGAAACACGTTCTCTGGAGGGATGAATCACGCTTCACCATCTGGCAGTCCGACGAATAAATCTGGGTTTAGCGGATGCCAGGAGAACGCTACTTGTCCCAATGCATAGTGTCAACTGTAAAGTTTGGTGGAGAAGGAATAATGGTCTGGGGCTGTTTTTCATGGTTCGGACCCCTTAGTTCCAGTGAAGGGAAATCTTAACGCTACAGCATACAATGACATTCTAGATGATTCTGTGCTTCCAACTTTGTGCCATCAGTTTCGGGAAGGCCCTTTCCTGTTTCAGCATGACAATGCCCCCGTGCACAAAGCCGAGGTCCATACAGAAATGGTTTGTCGATCGGTGTGGACGAACTTGACTGGCCTGCACAGACCCTTGATCTCAACCTCATCGAACACCTTTGGGATGAATTGGAACACTGACTGAGAGCCAGGCCTAATTGCCCAACATCAGTGCCCGACCTCACTAATGCTCTTGTGGCTAGGTATTTATAGTGTGGTTTCCATACATTTTTCATCAATTCTGAGACCTCTCCAATACCCCCTTTAACACTGAATGCTTTGCAGGACCCACCACCAGTTGCTGTAACCATGCTGAAAAGGCCAAACAGGAAACACACACACATTGCAGTAGGCTACCGTTGGCACGATAGTGTGAAAAGGGTACAATGACAACAACCAGGATTTCTTTACAGTTGGTCTTTTGTGTTTCAGTAAACAATAGTGTTGCTGTCCAGTGGGCCTCTAGCTGCGTGACTGTGCCTTCCGTCTTCTTCGCACAACAAACCACTTAATTGGTATAACCCAGCACTAATTAACGCATTGCAAATCCTTCAGTCTCTCGCTCTTTATTTAAACCCAATGCTCCCGAAAACATCAAACGACCCACTCCGATATGAGCGTAATGTTCTGACCAAACACAAGACATGGGGCCTGTGTTTTTATAGAGGACAACAGGCAGCATTTGTTGCTTTCGATGTGCCTCACTTCTTTGAGATTTAAGGGTGGTGAGGGGAGGAACTGGTGCAGAGTTGACACAAATGTTGTACTGTCAATACTAAACTGGAACAATAAAGATTGAACGCTTTCCATCAATGACTTCAGTGGAATTAGTTTGGGAATTACAATCGTCACGGTGAAAGGAAAGTTGGATCAAGTGTAATCGGTCAAACAACAGTACTTTGATTCAGTTATAGAGACCTATTTCATGTGACTGTCTGGTGATTCCACCGTATTTTCACTAGACCTCAATTCCCATATCTTAGCATTGTCTGCATTCCAAATTGCACCCTTGTCAAAAGTAGTGCACTATGTAGGGAATAGGGCTCTAATCAAAAGTAGTGTGCTATATAGGGAATAGGACTCTGGCCTAAAGTAGTGCACTATGTAGGGAATAGGGCTCTGGTCTAAAGTAGTGCACTATATAGGGAATAGGGCTCTAATCAAAAGTAGTGTGCTATATAGGGAATAGGACTCTGGCCTAAAGTAGTGCACTATATAGGGAATAGGGCTCTAATCAAAAGTAGTGTGCTATATAGGGAATAGGGCTCTGGCCTAAAGTAGTGCACTATGTAGGGAATAGGGCTCTGGTCTAAAGTAGTGCACTATGTAGGGAATAGGGCTCTAATCAAAAGTAGTGCGCTATATAGGGAATAGGGCTCTGGTCTAAAGTAGTGCACTATATAGGGAATAGGGCTTTGGTCTAAAGTAGTGCACTATGTAGGGAATAGGGCTCTAATCAAAAGTAGTGCAATTTTTAAGTCGCTCTGGATAAGAGCGTCTGCTAAATGACTTAAATGTAAATGTAAATGTAGTGCGCTATATAGGGAATAGGGCTCTGGTCTAAAGTAGTGCACTATATAGGGAATAGGGCTCTGGTCTAAAGTAGTGCACTATGTAGGGAATAGGGCTCTGGTCTAAAGTAGTGCACTATGTAGGGAATAGGGTTCTGGTCTAAAGTAGTGCACTATATAGGGAATAGGGCTCTGGTCTAAAGTAGTGCACTATATAGGGAATAGGGCTCTGGTCTAAAGTAGGCAACTATGTAGGGAATAGGGCTTTGGTCTAAAGTAGTGCACTATGTAGGGAATAGGGTTCTGGTCTAAAGTAGTGCACTATGTAGGGAATAGGGCTCTAGTCAAAAGTCGTGCGCTATATAGGGAATAGGTCTCTAAAAAGTAGTTCACTAGGGTGCCATTTGGGACAGCTCCATTGTGATATATACCTTCAGATCCACATACCCTGTACTCTATACCAAACAGTCCACCAATCACCAACACCTTGTAGAAATTAGCTGACAGTAGAGCAGAGCGATGCTTGATGTCTTGAAGTTAATATATTTCCATGAGGTTGAATACACAGCGCATCCGGTTCAATGTGGAGCTATATACAGGGAGTACCAGTACCAAGTCAATGTGGAGCTATATACAGGGAGTACCAGATCAATGTGGAGCTATATACAGGAAGTACCAGTACCAAGTCAATGTGGAGCTATATACAGGGAGTACCAGATCAATGTGGAGCTATATACAGGGAGTACCAGTACCAAGTCAATGTGGAGCTATATACAGGGAGTACCAGATCAATGTGGAGCTATATACAGGAAGTACCAGTACCAAGTCAATGTGGAGCTATATACAGGGAGTACCAGATCAATGTGGAGCTATATACAGGAAGTACCAGTACCAAGTCAATGTGGAGCTATATACAGGGAGTACCAGTACCAAGTCAATGTGGAGCTATATACAGGGAGTACCAGTACCAAGTCAATGTGGAGCTATATACAGGGAGTACCAGTACCAAGTCAATGTGGAGCTATATACAGGGAGTACCGGTACCAAGTCAATGTGGAGCTATATACAGGAAGTACCAGTACCAAGTCAATGTGGAGCTATATACAGGGAGTACCAGATCAATGTGGAGCTATATACAGGAAGTACCAGTACCAAGTCAATGTGGAGCTATATACATTGAGTACCAGTACCAAGTCAATCTGGAGCTACATACAGGGAGTACCAGTACCAAGTCAATATGGAGCTATATACAGGGAGTACCAGTACCAGATCAATGTAGAGCTATATACAGGGAGTACCAGTACCAGATCAATGTAGAGCTATATACAGGAGTACCAGTACCAGAGTCAATGTGGAGCTATATACAGGAGTACCAGTACCAGAGTCAATGTGGAGCTATATACAGGGAGTACCAGTACAGAGTCAATGTGGAGCTATATACAGGGAGTACCAGTACCATCAATGTGGAGCTATATACAGGAGTACCAGTACCAAGTCAATGTGGAGCTATATACAGGGGAGTACCAGTACCAAGTCAATGTGGAGCTATATACAGGGAGTACCAGTACCAAGTCAATGTGGAGCTATATACAGGGAGTACCAGTACCAAGTCAATGTGGAGCTATATACAGGGAGTACCAGTACCAAGTCAATGTGGAGCTATATACAGGGAGTACCAGTACCAGATCAATGTGGAGCTATATACAGGGAGTACCAGTACCAAGTCAATGTGGAGCTATATACAGGAGCTAGTACCAAGTCAATGTGGAGCTATATACAGGAGTACCAGTACCAAGTCAATGTGGAGCTATATACAGGGAGTACCAGTACAGAGTCAATGTGGAGCTATATACAGGGAGTACCAGTACCAGAGTCAATGTGGAGCTATATACAGGGAGTACCAGTACCAGAGTCAATGTGGAGCTATATACAGGGGTACCAGTACCAATGTACAGGGAGTACAGTAGTCAATGTGGAGCTATATACAGGGAGTACCAGTACAGAGTCAATGTGGAGCTATATACAGGGAGTACCAGTAGGAGTCAATGTGGAGGCTATATCAGTCAATCAATGTGAGCTATATACAGGAGTACCAGTACCAGAGTCAATGTGGAGCTATATACAGGGAGTACAGTACCAGATCAATGTGGAGCTATATACAGGGAGTACCAGTACCAAGTCAATGTGGAGCTATATACAGGGAGTACCAGTACCAAGTCAATGTGGAGCTATATACAGGGAGTACCAGTACCAAGTCAATGTGGAGCTATATACAGGAGTACCAGTACCAAGTCAATGTGGAGCTATATACAGGAGTACCAGTACCAAGTCAATGTGGAGCTATATACAGGAGTACCAGTACCAAGTCAATGTGGAGCTATATACAGGGAGTACCAGTACCAAGTCAATCTGGAGCTATATACAGGGAGTACCAGTACCAAGTCAATGTGGAGCTATATACAGGGAGTACCAGTACCAAGTCAATGTGGAGCTATATACAGGGAGTACCAGTACCAAGTCAATCTGGAGCTATATACAGGGAGTACCAGTACCAAGTCAATGTGGAGCTATATACAGGGAGTACCAGTACCAAGTCAATGTGGAGCTATATACAGGGAGTACCAGTACCAGATCAGTGTAGAGCTATATACAGGGAGTACCAGTACCAGATCAATGTAGAGCTATATACAGGAAGTACCAGATCAATGTGGAGCTATATACAGGGAGTACCAGATCAATGTGGAGCTATATACAGGGAGTACCAGTACCAGAGTCAATGTGGAGCTATATACAGGGAGTACCAGTACCAAGTCAATGTGGAGCTATATACAGGGGGTACCAGTACCAAGTCAATGTGGAGCTATATACAGGGAGTACCAGTACCAGACCAATGTGGAACTATATACAGGGAGTACCAGTACCAAGTCAATGTGGAGCTATATACAGGGAGTACCAGTACCAAGTCAATCTGGAGCTATATACAGGGAGTACCAGTACCAAGTCAATGTGGAGCTATATACAGGGAGTACCAGTACCAAGTCAATGTGGAGCTATATACAGGGAGTACCAGTACCAAGTCAATGTGGAGCTATATACAGGGAGTACCAGTACCAAGTCAATGTGGAGCTATATACAGGGAGTACCAGTACCAAGTCAATGTGGAGCTATATACAGGGAGTACCAGTACCAGATCAGTGTAGAGCTATATACAGGGAGTACCAGTACCAGATCAATGTAGAGCTATATACAGGAAGTACCAGATCAATGTGGAGCTATATACAGGGAGTACCAGATCAATGTGGAGCTATATACAGGGAGTACCAGTACCAGATCAATGTGGAGCTATATACAGGGAGTACCAGATCAATGTGGAGCTATATACAGGGAGTACCAGTACCAGATCAATGTAGAGCTATATACAGGGAGTACCAGTACCAAGTCAATGTGAAGCTATATACAGGGAGTACCAGTACCAAGTCAATGTGGAGCTATATACAGGGAGTACCAGTACCAAGTCAATCTGGAGCTATATACAGGGAGTACCAGTACCAAGTCAATGTGGAGCTATATACAGGGAGTACCAGTACCAAGTCAATGTGGAACTATATACAGGGAGTACCAGTACCAAGTCAATGTGGAGAGGTATGAGGTATTTAAGGTAAACACAGCGCATTCTGAAGGTATTCAGACCCCTTGACATATTCCACATTTTGTTATGTTACAGCCTTATTCTAAAATGTATTTAAATGTCGTCCCCCCCCCATCAATCTACACATATACGCCATAATGAGAAAGTAAAAACAGGTTTTTAGACATTTATGCAAATGCGTAACATTTTTTAAACTGAAATATCACATTTATGTAGTATTCAGACCCTTTACTCAGTACTTTGTTAAAGCACCTTTGGCAGGGATTACAGCCTCGAGTCTTCTTGTGTATGACGCTACAAGCTTGGCATACCTGTACTTGGGGAGTTTCTCCCATTTCTTCTCAGCAGATCCTCTCAAGCTCTGTCAGGTTGGATGGGGAGTGTCGCTGCGCAGCTATTTTCAGGTCTCTCCAGAGATGTTTGATCAGGTTCATATCCGGGCTCTGGCTGGGCCACTCAAGGACATTCAGAGACTTGTCCTGAAGCCACTCCTGCTTTGTCTTGGCTGTGTGCTTAGGGTCGGTGTCCTGTTTGAAGGTGAACCTTCGCCCCCAGTCTGAGGTCCTGAGCCTCCTCATCAAGGATCTCTCTGTGCTTCGCTCTGTTCATCTTTCCCTCGATCCTGACTAGTCTCCCACTCCCTGCCGCTGAAAAAATATCCCTACAGCATGATGCTGCCACCACCATGCTTCACCGTAGGGATGGTTGCCAGGTTTCCTCTAAACGTGATGCTTGGCATTCAGGCCAAAGAGTTTGATTTTGGTTTCATCAGACCAGAGAATCTTGTTTCTCATGGTCTGATGGTCCTTAGGTGTCTTTTGGCAAACTCCAAGCAGGCTGTTGTGCTTTTTACTGAGCAGTGACTTCCGTCTGGCCACTCTACTGTAAAGGCCTGATTGGTGGAGTGCTGCAGAGATGGTTGTCCTTCTGGAAGGTTCTTTTATCTCCATAGATTAACTCTAGAGCTCTGTCAGAGTGACCATCGGGTTCTTGGTCACCTCCTTGACCAAGGCCCTTCTCCCCTGATTGCTCAGTTTGCCCGAGCGGCCAGCTCTAGGAAGAGTCTTGGTGATTCAAACTTCTTCCATTGAGGAATGATGGAGGCCACTGTGTTCTCAGGGATTAAATTCTTCCGAAATGTTTTGGTACCCCTTCCCTAGATCTGTGCCTCAACACAGTCCTGCCTCGGAGCTCTACAGACAATTCCTTTGACCTCATGGCTTGTTTTGTTTTTTTTCTCTGACATGCACTGTCAACTGTGAAACCTTTTTATGATTGGTTTGAGACGGTGTAGAAATTAGTCTTGGAGCTTTTATTCTTAATTTATTAAAACGTTTTGTGTATATTGACATTTTCAATACATTTAAAAATGCTTAAAGTAATAAGACCCGAAGGGGATGGACGGAGTAGTAAGTAATCCTTAAAGTAATAAGACCCGAAGGGGATGGACGGAGTAGTAAGTAATCCTTAAAGTAATAAGACCCGAAGGGGATGGACGGAGTAGTAAGTAATCCTTAAAGTAATAAGACCCGAAGGGGATGGACGGAGTAGTAAGTAATCCTTAAAGTAATAAGAGCCGAAGGGGATGGACGGAGTAGTAAGTAATCCTTAAAGTAATAAGAGTCAAGGGGATGGACGGAGTAGTAAGTAATCCTTAAAGTAATAAGACCGAAGGGGATGGACGGAGTAGTAAGTAATCCTTAAAGTAATAAGACCCGAAGGGGATGGACGGAGTAGTAAGTAATCCTTAAAGTAATAAGACCCGAAGGGGATGGACGGAGTAAAGTAATCCTTAAAGTAATAAGACCCGAAGGGGATGGACGGAGTAGTAAGTAATCCTTAAAGTAATAAGACCAAGGGGATGGACGGAGTAGTAAGTAATCCTTAAAGTAATAAGACCCGAAGGGGATGACGGAGTGTAATCCTTAAAGTAATAAGACGGGGATGGACGGAGTAAAGTAATCCTTAAAGTAATAAGACCCGGTCTAAAATGGACGGAGTTTTAAGAATCCTTAATCTATGGACGGAGTAGTAAGTAATCCTTAAAGTAATAAGACCCGAAGGGATGGACGGAGTAGTAAGTAATCCTTAAAGTAATAAGACCCGAAGGGGATGGACGGAGTAGTAAGTAATCCTTAAAGTAATAAGACCCGAAGGGGATGGACGGAGTAGTCTAATCCTTAAAGTAATAAGACCAAGGGGATGGACGGAGTAGTAAGTAATCCTTAAAGTAATAAGACCCGAAGGGGATGGACGGAGTAGTAAGTAATCCTTAAAGTAATAAGAGCCGAAGGGGATGGACGGAGTAGTAAGTAATCCTTAAAGTAATAAGAATCCCCCGAAGGGGATGGACGAGTAGTAAGTAATCCTTAAAGTAATAAGACCCGAAGGGGATGGACGGAGTAGTAAGTAATCCTTAAAGTAATAAGACCCGAAGGGGATGGACGGAGTAGTAAGTAATCCTTAAAGTAATAAGACCGAAGGGGATGGACGGAGTAGTAAGTAATCCTTAAGTAATAAGACCCGAAGGGGATGGACGGAGTACTGTAAGTAATCCTTAAAGTAATAAGAATCCTGAAGGGATGGACGGAGTAGTAAGTAATCCTTAAAGTAATAAGACCCGAAGGGGATGGACGGAGTAGTAAGTAATCCTTAAAGTAATAAGACCCTCGGGGATGGACGGAGTAGTAAGTAATCCTTAAAGTAATAAGACCCGAAGGGGATGGACGGAGTAAAGTAATCCCTTAAAGTAATAAGAGCCAAGGGGATGGACGGAGTAGTAAGTAATCCTTAAAGTAATAAGACCGAAGGGGATGGACGGAGTAGTAAGTAATCCTTAAAGTAATAAGACCGAAGGGGATGGACGGAGTAGTAAGTAATCCTTAAAGTAATAAGACCCGAAGGGGATGGACGGAGTAGTAAGTAATCCTTAAAGTAATAAGACCCGAAGGGGATGGACGGAGTAGTAAGTAATCCTTAAAGTAATAAGACCCGAAGGGGATGGACGGAGTAGTAAGTAATCCTTAAAGTAATAAGACCCGAAGAAGGATGGACGGGAGTAGTAAGTAATCCTTAATAAGACCGGGGGATGGACGGAGTAGTAAGTAATCCTTAAAGTAATAAGACCCGAAGGGGATGGACGGAGTAGTAAGTAATCCTTAAAGTAATAAGACCCGAAGGGGATGGACGGAGTAGTAAGTAATCCTTAAAGTAATAAGACCAAGGATGGACGGAGTAGTAAGTAATCCTTAAAGTAATAAGACCGAAGGGGATGGACGGAGTAGTAAGTAATCCTTAAAGTAATAAGACCGAAGGGGATGGACGGAGTAGTAAGTAATCCTTAAAGTAATAAGACCCGAAGGGGATGGACGGAGTAGTAAGTAATCCTTAAAGTAATAAGACCCGAAGGGGATGGACGGAGTAGTAAGTAATCCTTAAAGTAATAAGAGCCATTGAGGGGATGGACGGATGGACGGAGTAGTAAGTAATCCTTAAAGTAATAAGACCCAAGGGGATGGACGGAAATCCTTAAAGTAATCCTTAAAGTAATAAGACCCGAAGGGGATGGACGGAGAGTAAGTAATCCTTAAAGTAATAAGACCTCATGGACGGAGTTTTGTAATCCTTAAAGTAATAAGAGCCGAAGGGGATGGACTGAGACCCGAAGGGATGGAGTAAGTAATCCTTAAAGTAATAAGACCAAGGGGATGGACGGAGTAGTAAGTAATCCTAAAGTAATAAGACCCGAAGGGGATGGACGGAGTTTAAGTAATCCTTAAAGTAATAAGACCCGAAGGGGATGGACGGAGTAGTAAGTAATCCTTAAAGTAATAAGACCCGAAGGGGATGGACGGAGTAGTAAGTAATCCTTAAAGTAATAAGACCCGAAGGGGATGGACGGAGTAGTAAGTAATCCTTAAAGTAATAAGACCCGAAGGGGATGGACGGAGTAGTAAGTAATCCTTAAAGTAATAAGACCCGAAGGGGATGGACGGAGTAGTAAGTAATCCTTAAAGTAATAAGACCCGAAGGGATGGACGGAGTAGTAAGTAATCCTTAAAGTAATAAGACCCGAAGGGATGGACGGAGTAGTAAGTAATCCTTAAAGTAATAAGACCCGAAGGGGATGGACGGAGTAGTAAGTAATCCTTAAAGTAATAAGACCCGAAGGGGATGGACGGAGTAGTAAGTAATCCTTAAAGTAATAAGACCCGAAGGGGATGGACGGAGTAGTAAGTAATCCTTAAAGTAATAAGACCCGAAGGGATGGACGGAGTAAGTAATCCTTAAAGTAATAAGACCCGAAGGGGATGGACGGAGTAGTAAGTAATCCTTAAAGTAATAAGACCGAAGGGGATGGACGGAGTAGTAAGTAATCCTTAAAGTAATAAGACCCGAAGGGGATGGACGGAGTAGTAAGTAATCCTTAAAGTAATAAGACCCGAAGGGGATGGACGGAGTAGTAAGTAATCCTTAAAGTAATAAGACCCGGGATGGACGGAGTAGTAAGTAATCCTTAAAGTAATAAGACCCGAAGGGGATGGACGGAGTAGTAAGTAATCCTTAAAGTAATAAGACCCGAAGGGATGGACGGAGTAGTAAGTAATCCTTAAAGTAATAAGACCCGAAGGGGATGGACGGAGTAGTAAGTAATCCTTAAAGTAATAAGACCCGAAGGGGATGGACGGAGTAGTAAGTAATCCTTAAAGTAATAAGACCCGAAGGGGATGGACGGAGTAGTAAGTAATCCTTAAAGTAATAAGACCCGAAGGGGATGGACGGAGTAGTAAGTAATCCTTAAAGTAATAAGACCCGAAGGGGATGGACGGAGTAGTAAGTAATCCTTAAAGTAATAAGACCCGAAGGGGATGGACGGAGTAGTAAGTAATCCTTAAAGTAATAAGACCCGAAGGGATGGACGGAGTAGTAAGTAATCCTTAAAGTAATAAGACCCGAAGGGGGATGGACGGAGTAGTAAGTAATCCTTAAAGTAATAAGACCCGAAGGGGATGGACGGAGTAAAGTAATCCTTAAAGTAATAAGACCCGAAGGGGATGGACGGAGTAGTAAGTAATCCTTAAAGTAATAAGAGCCGAAGGGGATGGACGGAGTAGTAAGTAATCCTTAAAGTAATAAGAGCCCGAAGGGGATGGACGGGTAGTATGGACGAGAGGGGATGGACGGAGTAAGTAATCCTTAAAGTAATAAGAGCCGAGGGGATGGACGGAGTAGTAAGTAATCCTTAAAGTAATAAGAGCCGAAGGGGATGGACGGAGTAGTAAGTAATCCTTAAAGTAATAAGAGCCGAAGGGGATGGACGGAGTAGTAAGTAATCCTTAAAGTAATAAGAGCCGAAGGGGATGGACGGAGTAGTAAGTAATCCTTAAAGTAATAAGAGCCGAAGGGGATGGACGGAGTAGTAAGTAATCCTTAAAGTAATAAGACCCGAAGGGGATGGACGGAGTAGTAAGTAATAAGACCTTAAAGTAATAAGAGCCGAAGGGGATGGACGGAGTAGTAAGTAATCCTTAAAGTAATAAGAGCCGAAGGGGATGGACGGAGTAGTAAGTAATCCTTAAAGTAATAAGACCGAAGGGATGGACGGAGTAGTAAGTAATCCTTAAAGTAATAAGACCCGAAGGGGATGGACGGAGTAGTAAGTAATCCTTAAAGTACTAAGAGCCGAAGGGGATGGACGGAGTAGTAAGTAATCCTTAAAGTAATAAGACCCGAAGGGATGGACGGAGTAGTAAGTAATCCTTAAAGTAATAAGAGCCGAAGGGGATGGACGGAGTAGTAAGTAATCCTTAAAGTAATAAGAGCCGAAGGGGATGGACGGAGTAGTAAGTAATCCTTAAAGTAATAAGAGCCGAAGGGGATGGACGGAGTAGTAAGTAATCCTTAAAGTAATAAGACCCGAAGGGGATGGACGGAGTAGTAAGTAATCCTTAAAGTAATAAGACCCGAAGGGGATGGACGGAGTAGTAAGTAATCCTTAAAGTACTAAGAGCCGAAGGGGATGGACGGAGTAGTAAGTAATCCTTAAAGTAATAAGACCCGAAGGGGATGGACGGAGTAGTAAGTAATCCTTAAAGTAATAAGACCCGAAGGGGATGGACGGAGTAGTAAGTAATCCTTAAAGTAATAAGAGCCGAAGGGGATGGACGGAGTAGTAAGTAATCCTTAAAGTAATAAGACCCGAAGGGGATGGACGGAGTAGTAAGTAATCCTTAAAGTAATAAGAGCCGAAGGGGATGGACGGAGTAGTAAGTAACGTTTTTAAACTATGTTTTTTAAACTATGTTTTTAAACTATGTTTTTAAACTAAGTTTTTAAACTATGTTTTTAAACTATGTTTTTAAACTAAGTTTTTAAACTATGTTTTTAAACTATGTTTTTAAACTATGTTTTTAAACTAAGTTTTTAAACTATGTTTTTAAACTAAGTTGGGATCGTTAAAGCTGCAATATGTCCATTTTGGGGGAACTGACCAAATTCACATAGAAATGTGTTATAGATCTGTCAATCTCATTCAAACCAAGTCTAAGAAGCTGTAGCTCTGTTCTATGTTGAATGTGTCTATGTCTATCTCTGATCTCTATGCTTCCCGTTCTTAAGTTTGGTTTTTACGTCTTTTACTTTCGGTTTTGTACAAACAGTTGAAAATACATTATTTTGGGTTATGTTATATTTCACAGCGTTTTAGATGGTACAATGATTCTCTACCCTATATTGGCTTTTTTGTCACAAACTGAAATTAGGGATATTATTAGAATTTTAGCAACCAGGAAATGACGGAGCGATTTCTGCATAGTGAATCTTCAACAAAAAACGTAAAAATCAATAACCGAAAAGCATTTTTTTTCAAACTTTTAATCACATATAGAGAAATAAACATTCATAAAAAGTGTTATACATCGGTTTAAAGATGAACTTCTTGTTAATCCAGCATCTTTAAATCCCAAAGACTCTGTTTTGTTGGCACATTTTGTTCAGTAATCCACTGGCTCAAAGGCGGTCACGACAGGCAGACTAATACATCCTAATAGTACCGGTAAAATTTATCGAAACATGTCAGGGTTCTCTATTGTCTAAATAATCGATCATATTTAAACCGAACAATAGCGTCTTCAATAGAAAGGAAAAACAATGAACGGCGCGCAATCGGTCACGCGCGAAAACCAGCTCTGGTTTGTTCTACAGTCCAATTACAAAATGGTCTCATTCTTCCTCATTTTTCAGAAAACAAGCCTGAAACAATGTCTAAAGACTGTTGACATCTAGTGGAAGCCATAGGAACTGCAATCTGGGTCCTAACCCATTACATACTGTACAGGCATTCAATAGAAAACTACACACATCAAAAATATCCCACTTTCTGGATGGATTTTCCTCAGGTTTTCGCCTGCCATATCAGAACTGTTATACTCAGACATTATTTTAACAGTTTTGGAAATGTTGGTGTTTTCTATCCAAATCTACCAATTATATGCATATCCTGGCTTCTGGGCCTGAGTAACAGGCAGTTTACTTTGGGCACCTCAGTCATCCAAACTTCCGAATACTGCCCCCTATCCCAAAAAAGTTAAAGGAAAATATATACAAATTTAACAGAACAATGCTGTAACGTTAGTAGGAGATATATGCATCTTTCAAATGATTTGCCACGAATATCATCATCCTTAACAGTTGTAAAAATGACAAAGTGAGAGAGGGAAGCGACAGCAGCGTAGTACTGTATAGCAATACCTTTTGAAAAGGTGGTGAAATGCAAAGTTTGCGAGGTGTGATATGAGGTACAGTGGCGTCACCATCTGAAGGAGAGTCACGGTGAGACACAAACTGTTGCTGGATCTTCACACCATTGTTGGCAGCAGTGCATTTCACCTTTTATTTCACCTTTTATTTAACCAGGTAGGCCAGTTGAGAACAAGTTCTCATTTACAACTGCGACCCTGACCAAGATAAAGCAAAGCAGTTCGACACAAACAACAACACAGAGTTACACATGGAATAAACAAACATACAGTCAATAACACAATAGAAAAAAACTCTATACTGTGTGTGCAAATGAGGTAAGATAAGGGAAGTAAGGCAATAAATAGGCCATTGTGGTGAAATAATTACAATTCAGCAATTAAACACTGGAGTGATAGATGTGCAGAAGAGGAATGTGCAAGTAAAGATACTGGGGTGCAAAGGAGAAAAATAAATAACAGTATGAGGTAGTTGAATGGGCTATTTACAGATGGGCTATGTACAGGTGAAGTGATCTGTGAGCTGCTCTGACAGCTGATGCTTAAAGTTAGTGAGGGAGATATGAGTCTCCAGCTTCAGTGATTTTGCAGTTCGTTCCAGTCATTGGCAGCAGAGAACTGGAAAGAAAGGCGGCAGAAGGAGGAATTTGCTTTGGGGATGACCAGTGAAATATACCTGCTGGAGCACGTGCTACGAGTGGGTGCTGCTATGGTGACCAGTGAGCTGAGATAAGGCGGGGCTTTACCTAGCAAAGACTTACAGATAACGTGTAGCCAGTGGGTTTGGCAACGAGTTTGAAGCGTGTGCCAGCCAACGAGAGCATACAGGTCGCAGTGATGGGTAATATATAGGGCTTTGGTGACAAAACAGATGGCACTGTGATTGACTGCATCCAATTTGCTGAGTAGAGTGTTTATAAATTACATCGCCAAAGTCAAGGATCGGTAGGAGGGTGAGTTTTACGAGGGTATGTTTGGCAGCATGAGTGAAGGATGCTTTGTTGCGAAATAGGAAGCCAATTATAGATTTAACTTTGGATTGTAGATGTTTGATGTGAGTCTGGAAGGAGAGTTTTCAGTCTAACCAGACACCTAGGTATTTGTAGTCCACATATTTTGAGTTTGGAGTCCACATATTCTAAGTCAGAACAGTCCAGAGTAATAATGCTGGACGGGCGGGCAGGTGTGGCCAGTGATCAGTTGAAGAGCATGCATTTAGTTTTATTTGCGTTTAAGAGCAGTTGGAGGCCACGGAAGGAGTGTTGAATGGCATTGAAGCTGGTCTGGAGGTTAGTTAACACAGTGTCCAAAGAAGGGCCAGAAGTATACAGAATGGTGTCGTCTGCGTAGAGGTGGATCAGAGAATCACCAGCAGCAAGCGCGACATTGATGTATACAGAGAAAATAATCTGCTTGAGGTTGAACCCTGTGGCACCCCCATAGAGACCGCCAGAGGACCGGACAACAGGCCCTCCGATTTGACTCACTGAACTCTATCTGAAAAGTAGTTAGTGAACCAGGCGAGGCAGTCATTTGAGAAACCAATGCTGTTGAGTCTGCCGATAAGAATGTGGTGATTGACATAGTCGAAAGCCTTGGCCAGGTTGATGAATACAGTTGCACAGTAATGTCTCTTATCGATGGCGGTTATGATATTATTTAGGACCTTGAGTGTGGCGGAGGTGCACCCGTGACCAGCTCGGAAACCAGGTTGCATAGCGGAGAAGGTACGGTGGGATTCGAAATGTTTGGTGATCTGTTTGTTAACTTGGCTTTCAAAGACCTTAGAAAGGCAGGGTAGAATAGATATAGGTCTGTAGCAGTTTGGGTCTAGAGTGTCTCCCCCTTTGAAGAGGGGGATGACAGTGGGAGATCTTTGGGGATCTCAGACGATAGGAAAGAGAGGTTGAACAGGCTAGTAATAGGGCTTGCAACAATTTCTGCAGATAATTTTAGAAAGAGAGGGTCCAGATTGTCTAGCCCGGCCGATTTGTAAGGGTCCAGATTTTGCAGCTCTTTCAGAACATCAGCTATCTGCTGGAATTTGGTGAAGGAGAAATGGGAAGGCTTGGGCAAGTTGCTGTGGGGGGTGCAGGGCTGTGGACCGGGGTTAGGGTAGCCAGGTGGAAAGCATGACCAGCCTTATTGAAAATGCTTATTGAAATTCTCAATTATCGCAGATTTATCAGTGGTGACAGTGTTTCCTAGCCTCAGTGCAGTGGGCAGCTGGGAGGAGGTGCTCTTATTCTCCATGAACTTTAGTGTCCCAGAGATTTTTGGAGTTTGTGCTACAGGATGCAAATTTCTGTTTGAAAAAGCTAGCCTTTGCTTTCCTAAATGACTGTATATTGGTTCTTAACTTCCCTGAAAAGTTGCATATCGCGGGGGCTATTCGATGCTATTGCAGTCCGCCACAGGATGTTTTTGTGCTGGTCGAGGGCAGTCAGGTCTGGAGTGAACCAAGGGCTGTATCTGTTCCTGGTTCTAAATTTTTTGAATGGGGCATGCTTATCTAAAATGGTGAGTAAGTTACTTTTAAAGAATGACCAGGCAGTAGTATAGTATATTATTATTATAGGGGTGACAACACACCAACACACGGCCACTTGATGGTAGACAGACTTGTTAAGAAGTGTTCGTTCTTAAATAAACATAATATTATATTATGTCACCCCGGGTTAACCTCAAATGAACAGCAGCATAATATTATTCATATAGTGACGGGATGAAGTAAATATCCTTCCAGGATACCCGGGCCAGGTCGATTAGAAATGCTCACTAAAGTGTTTTTGGGAGCGTTTGACCGCAGACCCATTACGGACGCAGACAATGAGACAGTGATCGCTGAGATCCCGTGTTTACTGATTTGGGGTTGTACCTGGTAGGTTCATTGATAATTTGTGTGAGATTGAGGGCATCAAGCTTAGATTGAAGGATGGCTGGGGTGCTAAGAATGTCCCAGTTTAGGTCATCTAACAGCACGAGCTCTGAAGATAGATTGGGGGGCAGTCAGTTCACATATGGTGTCCAGGGCACAGCTGGGGGCAGAAGGTGGTCTATAGCAAGCGGTAAATGATCGAAGCTTGATGATTTCACTGCATAGTGCTAGGGCAAAAACCAAAACGTGTCCCGAGGACCGAGTTTGGGGAAACCCTGGTTTAAACTGTAAAAACAATTTCAGTTAAATCATTAAGATTTTTTAAAACATTTGTCACATCCCTAAACTAAACCAACAGAGCCACGGAACAGACACAGAAAACTATCACGTTGTTTCTTTAAAGCTCTGGTCTCGGCACACAAGGGGCGTCGCCGTGACGATGAATTGTCCCCCTAAGAGTTCATCGATAGGTGGGACGGATTGTGAAAGGAGAAAAACGGAGAGGGAGAGAAAGTAACTTTGCTTCTCTCTGCCTGGTTGTCCCATTTGAAGGAGATGTGAGTTGGCAGGGACGGAGAGGCTTGAAGATTAATGGGGAGGGGGGGGGGGCTCTGACAGGTCTTCCACTGGCCCTGCCTCTCCTGGGTGGCCCGATTTGGTTTTGGATGTCACTTTTGCTACTTAATCTTGTGTATGTGAAACAGCCACACTGGGAGAGGCCGGCTGGGCTGGTTGTCTGTCTGTCCACCACTGTATAGACATCAACCAGAGAGACAGAGGAGGAGAGAGACAGAGGAGGAGAGAGACTGAGGAGGAGGAGGAGATAAACAGAGGAGGAGAGAGACAGAGGAGGAGAGAGACAGAGGAGGAGAGAGACAGAGGAGGAGAGAGACTGAGGAGGAGGAGGAGATAAACAGAGGAGGAGAGAGACAGAGGAGGAGAGAGACAGAGGAGGAGAGAGACAGAGGAGGAGAGAGACTGAGGAGGAGGAGGAGATAAACAGAGGAGGAGAGAGACAGAGGAGGAGAGAGACAGAGGAGGAGAGAGACAGAGGAGGAGAGAGACAGAGGAGGAGAGAGACTGAGGAGGAGGAGGAGATAAACAGAGGAGGAGAGAGACAGAGGAGGAGAGAGACAGAGGAGGAGGAGGAGATGAACAGAGGAGGAGGAGATAAACAGAGGAGGAGAGAGACAGAGGAGGAGAGAGACAGAGGAGGAGGAGAGATGAACAGAGGAGGAGAGAGACAGAGGAGGAGAGAGACAGAGGAGGAGAGAGACAGAGGAGGAGAGAGACAGGAGGAGGAGAGAGAGACAGAGAGGAGAGAGACAGAGGAGGAGAGAGACTGAGGAGGAGGAGGAGATAAACAGAGGAGGAGAGAGACAGAGGAGGAGAGAGACAGAGGAGGAGAGAGACAGAGGAGGAGAGAGACTGAGGAGGAGGAGGAGATAAACAGAGGAGGAGAGAGACAGAGGAGGAGAGAGACAGAGGAGGAGAGAGACTGAGGAGGAGGAGGAGATAAACAGAGGAGGAGGAGCAGCGGGAGAGGAGAAGAGAGACAGAGGAGGAGAGAGCCTGAGGAGGAGGAGGAGATAAACAGAGGAGGAGGAGCAGAGGGAGAGGAGAAGAGAGATCAGAGAGGTCATTAACTTTTCCTGAACTTTTCTGCAAAATGATAGATTTAGAGTTAGATAAACTAAGACTTTTTCACAAAGACCTATAAAGGATACTAACCTCTACAACAGGCAAGGAATGTAGGATGTTGCAGCAAGACATTGAAATATTTCTTTATTGATTATTATTATTATTGGTATCAGGGAAAGCTGTGTGCTTAGTGTGAAAAGAGAGCATCGCTGTCTTGAAAGACTACAACTTGTCCCGACGCTTCCAGACGAAGCATGCAGAGAAATACAGGAAATGTCCTCTGGGCAGAGGACAAGTGCATTGAAAGAGTTGCTTTCTCAGTTACAAAAGCAGAAAAGACTTTTCACCAAACTGCATTCAGCAAACAACGGAATTGCGAGAGCTAGCTATGAACTGTCCCACAAAATTGCTAAACATAGCAAGCCATTCGCTGAGGGCGATTTCGTTAAAGAATGTTTATTTGACTCAGAGACACTTTGCCCTGACAAAAAAAGAGTTTGAAAATGTTTCCCTGTCAAGACGAACACAGTGTGTTGAGGACATCGTAAAATAAGTAGCATATCTGGACATTATTTGCAGTAGATAAATCTGTCAACACAATCATACACATGATGTATGATCCTGTAATATGATTCTGGCCTGCGATGGCAAAAACATATTCTAATGTGAAAATATTTGCCCAGGCCTGCTCTACAACATAACCTTCACTCCAAAGCAAAACTCCAAAACTACAACCTGGGTTTTGGACAAAATTATCCAGAAAGATTCTTGCCACCAAAATACCATCCAACCTGAAACTGAGTAATATTCAATCTGAAACTATGTTTAAAGCCAACATGTAAAAGGCAATAATGTCAAGATATTTTACTTCATGAAGACTAAATTGTAAATGAGGGCGACAGAGCTAAAAAGCTTGTTAGGACAGGACAGACTTCCCAGCTCCACCTTTTAAGTGTGTGAAGTGAGAGGTGTGAAAGCCCTTGAACCCAATAATGGGAACAGAGAATCACAACCTCTACCACCTAAATGCAGAATGTCTCTGAGACCCTCTGCCCCATGGCTTCCTTACGAGGACCCTGAGACTGAGACCCTCTGCCCCATGGCTTCCTTACGAGGACCCTGAGACTGAGACCCTCCGCCCCATGGCTTCCTTACGAGGACCCTGAGACTGAGACCCTCCGCCCCATGGCTTCCTTACGAGGACCCTGAGACTGAGACCCTCTGCCCCATGGCTTCCCCTGAGACTGAGACCCTCTGCCCCATGGCTTCCTTACGAGGACCCTGAGACTGAGACCCTCTGCCCCATGGCTTCCCCGAGGACCCTGAGACTGAGACCCTCCGCCCCATGGCTTCCTTTACGAGGACCCTGAGACTGACTGAGACCCTCTGCCCCATGGCTTCCCTACGAGGACCCTGAGACTGAGACCCCGCCGCCCCATGGCTTCCTTATGAGGACCCTGAGACTGAGACCCTGAGACTGAGACCCTCTGCCCCATGGCTTCCTTTACGACCCTGGACCCTGAGACTGAGAGACTCCCTCTGCCCCATGGCTTCCTTAGGACCCTGAGACTGACCCTGAGACTGAGAGCCCCCATCCCTTACCCCTGAGATGGACCCTCTGCCCCATTTCCTGAGGACCCTGAGACTGAGACCCTCCCTGCCCCTGCCCCATGGCTTCCTTACGAGGACCCTGAGACTGAGACCCTCTGCCCCATGGCTTCCTTACGAGGACCCTGAGACTGAGACCCTCTGCCCCATGGCTTCCTTACGAGGACCCTGAGACTGAGACCCTCTGCCCCATGGCTTCCTTACGAGGACCCTGAGACTGAGACCCTCTGCCCCATGGCTTCCTTAAGAGGACCCTGAGACTGAGACCCTCTGCCCCATGGCTTCCTTATGAGGACCCTGAGACTGAGACCCTCTGCCCCATGGCTTCCTTACGAGGACCCTGAGACTGAGACCCTCTGCCCCATGGCTTCCTTACGAGGACCCTGAGACTGAGACCCTCCGCCCCATGGCTTCCTTACGAGGACCCTGAGACTGAGACCCTCTGCCCCATGGGACCCTGAACCTGAGACCCTCCGCCCCATGGCTTCCTTACGAGGACCCTGAGACTGAGACCCTCCGCCCCATGGCTTCCTTACGAGGACCCTGAGACTGAGACCCTCCGCCCCATGGCTTCCTTACGAGGACCCTGAGACTGAGACCCTCCGCCCCATGGCTTCCCATGGACCCTGAGACTGAGAGCCTCTGCCCCATGGCTTCCTTACGAGGACCCTGAGACTGAGACCCTCTGCCCCATGGCTTCCTTACGAGGACCCTGAGACTGAGACCGCCTCTGTCAATTCAGAACAGTGGTGGTGCAGCGTAACTTCCAACAGGACTTTTACTAAATCGAAGACAGAGCACCGCAGGAGAAGCTCTCTCTTGGTGACGACTCCCCTTCCCCAACACAGAGCACTACTCTCTCATTGAAATGAGGGATAAATTCACCCAGCTGGAGGTAAGGCAGGTGGAGTAGGAACAGCAGGTCAACACTCTCCAGTCAGCACAGACACAGACAACAGTCCAGCACGTCAACATCCCCCCCAAACTAGAGCTAGACAACAGTCCAGCACAACAACACCCACTCAACGAGAACTAGACAACAGTCCAGCACAACAACACCCCCTCAACTAGAACTAGACAACAGTCCAGCACAACACCACCTCAACTAGAACTAGACAACAGTCCAGCACAACAACACCCCCTCAACTAGAACTAGACAATAGTCCAGCACAACACCCTCTCAACTAGATTGAGAGAACTGCAGGGGGAGAGAGACGTGTCTGGACTTTGGTGAGACAACACCAATGGGACAAAGAGGAAGAATGAAAGGAGGAGGCCCCAGTGGCAGGAGAAGATGATAGCACTAGATGGAGGAAGAGAGAAGGCTGAAAGAGAAAATTAGAGCACTAAAGGAAGATGAGAGAAAAGCTGATGGAGGAGTTGAGAGAGGTGAGATGCGACACAGAAAAACCCATGAAAGAGCTGGCCACTCCCCCAGGAAAGCCAGCAGAACAGCCCATTCTAGACCCTAACCACAGGCTAAACTCTGGTGCCCAAATACCCAGTTCCAGTCATTGGCAGCAGAGAACTGGAAGGAAAGGCGTCCGAAGGAGTGACTGGAACGCCCTAGATCTGCTATCTGAGGAACAACTAGGGTCACCCAGCCACTTTAATATTTCACACAGTCACAAATGACCTGAGTGCACAGCAGGAAAGGGTGTCCACAGCAGGAAAGGGTGTCCACAGCAGGAAAGGGTGTCCACAGCAGGAAAGTGTGTCCACAGCAGGAAAGGGTGTCCACAGCATAAAAGGCTGTCCACAGCATGAAAGGGATTGATTGAAAAGCTTCTTCCACTTTCCCCAACGCATGAGTGGTTACCTCCCCCTTGCTACCACAAACAAATTATTCCACCCTGCTACCATACAGCGGAAAAACGCAAGTCCTCCTATACATAACAACAGTCCCCTACTTTTGCAAGAACCCTGGAATACATTGCCCTCAACCGCAGCTCCAGTACTTCAAACCTTTTTTGTTTGTTCCTGGAAGACAAAACTACGAGAGAAGGAAGAAAGCAAGGGGAGAAAGAAAGCTGTGGCTACACCTCTGCTCTGATGCTCGTCGGATGTGGCAGGGCTTGAAAACTATTACGGACTACAAAGGGATACCGAGATCCCAGTGACGCAAGCCTACCAGACGAGCTAAATGCCTTTTATGCTTGCTTCGAGGCAAGCAACACTGAAGCATGCACGAGAGCACCAGCTGTTCTGGACAACTGTGTGATAACACTCTCGATGTCCGATGTAAGCTAGACCTTAAAACAAGTCAACATTTACAAAGCCGTGGGGCCAGACGGATTACCAGGATGTGTACTCCGAGCATGCACGGACCAACTGGCAAGTGCAATTTTCAATTTCTCCCTGACCAAATCTGCAATAGCTACATGTTTCAAGCAGACCACCATAGTCCCTGTGCCAAAGGAAGCGAAGGTAATCTCCCTAAATGATTACCGCCCCATAGCACTTACGTTGGTAACCATGAAGTGCTTTGAAAGGCTGGTCATGTCTCACATCAACACCATCATCCCGGAAACCCTAGACCCACTCTAATTCGCAAACCACCCCAGCAGATCCACAGATGACGCAATCTCAATTGCACTCCGCACTGCCCTTTCCCACCTGGACAAAAGGAACACCTATGTGAGAATGCTGTTCATTGACTACAGCTCAGACATAGGCGCTGACCGTAAGGCGCTACAGAGGGTAATGTGAATGGCCCAGTACTTCATTGGGGCCAAGCTTCTTTCCATCCAGGACCTATAAACTAGGTGGTGGGCACATTATGTCTGGATTTATATCTGGATTTAAGTGTAGACCGTAAAACCATTTCAATCATCATTATCCTGCTTTCTAAAATCATTGACAGCTGGCACCATTGACTTCTGACATCAATATATGTCCTAAAATAAATACATATTATTTTTGGAAGACAATCTATGAAATAATGAGCATACAGAGAGGGGCCAGGAAACTGGTCACAATACAGACGCAATGGAGGGATAAGAAACCCAAATATGGGCATAGTCAATATGTGGACAAGATCAGGACCAAGAATGCATGTTAGCACCAGGTGTAAATGAGGCTTCATTCCTAAAAACTAGTTGAACAGCCATTTCAAAACAATGAGTAATTGCAGTACTAGTTGCCTAGTAGCTCGCGGGTGTTGCACTGCATCTCAGTGCAGAGGTGTCACTACAGACCCTGGTTCGATTCCAGGCTGTATGACAACCGGCCCGTGATTTGGAGTCCCATAGGGCGGTGCACAATTGGCCCAGCGTCGTTAGGGTTCGGTCGGGGTAGGCTGTCATGGGGCGGCAGGATAGCCTAGTGGTCAGAGTGTTGGACTAGTAACCGGAAGGTTGCAAGTTCAAATCCCCAAGCTGACAAGGTACAAATCTGTCGTTCTGCCCCTGAACAGGCAGTATAACCCGTCATTGAAAATAAGAATTTGTTCTTAACTGACTTGCCTGGTTAAATAAAGGTTAAATAAATAAGAGGTAGTGGAATGTCAAATGTTACCCTGTATTTAATTTGAGTATTTATCATTGGTGTATTTTTATTCAGTGTCACATGGCACCATGGTGTGAATTGTCATTGTTCTAGTCGAGGTAGAAAATAAATGGACAGATTTCGCTCTCATGATTCAGAATTTTTATATTCAGCTATAACCGTTTCCTGCTGTTGCCCAAATATGGCCCAGACATCCTTCCTCTAAACCAAACCCCTGTTCCATGGCTGAACTGAAAATGTCTCTCCCATTTGTTTACTAGAAGGTGACTGTGAACCAGTTGCTTATTTCTCTCATTCTCTTTTCACACGAAACGTTTGCGTTCTGAGCGCTGCAAGCTGCCCCACATAGTGTCGTCATCAAAGTTGCTTTTCGCTGTAAACTGTTTGGATTCAATGAACTAATCCACCTACAGAGTCTCTGGCCTCACGCCGGCACAGCAACATCAAACACAACACACTACTCTGGTTTACAGGGAGATTTAATGGCACATTTTAAAGATTTACAGCCACATAAACAATTAATTAATTACCTATGGTTGGAGAGACGGAGAGAAAGATAGAATTGTTATTAAAATAAAGGCATCACCAATCTCATTGTTTCATTTGTATCACAACTGGTCTTATTACTGGTTAAAAGAGGAGACTGGTTAAAGGAGACTGGTTAAAGGAGGAGACTGGTTAAAGGAGGGGACTGGTTAAAGGAGGGGACTGGTTAAAGGAGGAGACTGGTTAAAGGAGACTGGTTAAAGGAGGAGACTGGTTAAAGGAGACTGGTTAAAGGAGGAGACTGGTTAAAGGAGGGGACTGGTTAAAGGAGGAGACTGGTTAAAGGAGGAGACTGGTTAAAGGAGGGGACTGGTTAAAGGAGGAGACTGGTTAAAGGAGGAGACTGCTTAAAGGAGGGGACTGGTTAAAGGAGGGGACTGGTTAAAGGAGGGGACTGGTTAAAGGAGGAGACTGGTTAAAGGAGACTGGTTAAAGGAGGAGACTGGTTAAAGGAGACTGTTTAAAGGAGGGGACTGGTTAAATGAGGAGACTGGTTAAAGGAGGAGACTGGTTAAAGGAGGGGACTGGTTAAAGGAGGAGACTGGTTAAAGGAGACTGGTTAAAGGAGGAGACTGGTTAAAGGAGGGGACTGGTTAAAGGAGGGGACTGGTTAAAGGAGGAGACTGGTTAAAGGAGGGGACTGGTTAAAGGAGGGGACTGGTTAAAGGAGGGACTGGTTAAAGGAGGAGACTGGTTAAAGGAGGAGACTGGTTAAAGGAGGAGACTGGTTAAAGGAGGAGACTGGTTAAAGGAGGAGACTGGTTAAAGGAGGAGACTGGTTAAAGGAAGGGACTGGTTAAAGGAGGAGACTGGTTAAAGGAGGAGACTGGTTAAAGGAGGAGACTGGTTAAAGGAGGAGACTGGTTAAAGGAAGGGACTGGTTAAAGGAGGAGACTGGTTAAAGGAGGAGACTGGTTAAAGGAGGGGACTGGTTAAAGGAGACTGGTTAAAGGGGGAGACTGGTTAAAGGAGGAGACTGGTTAAAGGAGACTGGTTAAAGGGGGAGACTGGTTAAAGGAGACCGGTTAAAGGAGGAGACTGGTTAAAGGAGGGGACTGGTTAAAGGAGGAGACTGGTTAAAGGAGGAGACTGGTTAAAGGAGACTAGTTAAAGGAGGGGACTGGTTAAAGGAGGGGACTGGTTAAAGGAGGAGACTGGTTAAAGGAGACTGGTTAAAGGAGGAGACTGGTTAAAGGAGACCGGTTAAAGGAGGAGACTGGTTAAAGGAGGAGACCGGTTAAAGGAGGGGACTGGTTAAAGGAGGAGACTGGTTAAAGGAGGGGACTGGTTAAAGGAGGAGACTGGTTAAAGGAGACTGGTTAAAGGAGGGGACTGGTTAAAGGAGGGGACTGGTTAAAGGAGGAGACTGGTTAAAGGAGACTGGTTAAAGGAGGAGACTGGTTAAAGGAGACTGGTTAAAGGAGGAGACTGGTTAAAGGAGGAGACTGGTTAAAGGAGGGGACTGGTTAAAGGAGGAGACTGGTTAAAGGAGGAGACTGGTTAAAGGAGGAGACTGGTTAAAGGAGACTGGTTAAAGGAGGAGACTGGTTAAAGGAGGGGACTGGTTAAAGGAGGGGACTGGTTAAAGGAGGAGACTGGTTAAAGGAGGAGACTGGTTAAAGGAGGAGACTGGTTAAAGGAGACTGGTTAAAGGAGGAGACTGGTTAAAGGAGGAGACTGGTTAAAGGAGGGGACTGGTTAAAGGAGGAGACTGGTTAAAGGAGGAGACAGGCTGATTTCAAAATGGATTCAAATGTGATTTTGTGTCACTGGTCTAATCTGATCATGACTCTATTTTGCTCCTCCCTTCCTATAGGCATAAACTCAAAACAGGAACCACCCGTGCTAAAGGACTATTCAACATTGGTCTGACCAATCGGAATCCACGCTTCAAGATTGTTTTGATCATGTGGACTGGGATATGTTCCCGGGTATTGATTTGATTTGATTTGATTTGGGTAGCTTCATGAAGAATAATATGGCCGTGTACAGTCGTGGCCAAAGGTTTTGAGAATGACACAAATATTAATTTCCACAAAGTTTGCTGCTTCAATGTCTTTAGATATTTTTTGTCAGATGTTACTATGGAATAGTGAAGTATAATTATAAGCATTTCATAAGTGTCAAAGGCTTTTATTGACAATTACATGAAGTTGATGCAAAGAGTCAATATTTGTAGTGTTGACCCTTCTTTTTCAAGACCTCTGCAATCCGCCCTGGCATGCTGTCAATTAACTTCTGGGCCACATCCTGACTGATGGCAGCCCATTCTTGCATAATCAATGCTTGGAGTTTGTCAGAATTTGTGGGTTTTTGTTTGTCCACCGCCTCTTGAGGATTGACCACAAGTTCTCAATGGGATTAAGGTCTGGGGAGTTTCCTAGCCATGGACCCAAAAGTTCGATGTTTTGTTCCCCGAGCCACTTAATTATCACTTTTGCCTTATGGAAAGGTGCTCCATCATGCTGGAAAAGGCATTGTTCGTCACCAAACTGGAGGATGTGTTGGTATCATTCTTTATTCATGGCTGTGTTCTTAGGTAAAATTGTGAGTGAGCCCACTCCCTTGGCTGAGAAGCAACCCCACACATGAATGGTCTCAGGATGCTTTACTGTTGGCATGACACAGGACTGATGGTAGCGCTCAAATTGTCTTCTCCATACAAGCTTTTTTTCCGGATGCCCCCGAACAATCGGAAAACCGTCTCGGACACCGAGGTCTTGCTGCCAGACAAGCTAAACACGTTTTTTGCCCCCTTTGAGGATAACACCGTGCCACCGACGCGGCCCGCTATGAGGATAACACCATGCCACCGTCGCTACCAAGGACTTTTGGCTCTACTTCACCGTGGCCGACGTGCGTAAGACATTTGAAACGTTTTAACCCTCGCAAGGCCGCCGGCCTAGATGGCACGGTAGCAAACGGATCAAAACGTGGATTAAAAGACTTACATTTGTCCAATAGAAACTCTTTTTTGCAACTGTTGTACTAATGATTAAATCCTACACATAGATGCAGGCAAGAGTGTGTAGTATTGAATGTCACTGTCTGTCCATGTGTAACGGATGTGAAACAGCTAGCTATACATGGATGCAGGCAAGAGTGTGTCAATTTTGTCTCTCGACCTGTGTGCACCTACGTTGTCGAACTTTCATTCATAGGCTAGGTTGTAGTAACCTCATGATGGGTGTAGGGAATATTCTAGTATCATGTAGTAGTCTAAACCTATAGATGTTACATTGAACTGGGTAATGGAATATGAATGACAATTATCCAACATGCTCTAATATAAATAAATAAATATAATTTTCCTCCATCTTAAATTGCACTGACTGCCACTGGTGTGCAGTAATAGTGTTTTAATGTGATTTAAAAAAATGTATATATATTACGACCTCCTCTCACACAAACACATATGTAAGGTCCTTCAGTCAAACACTTGTTGGCTGCTTTTCCTTCACTCTGTAGCCCAACTCATCCCAACCATCTCAATTGGGTTGAGGTTGGGTGATTGTGGAGGCCAATGTCATCTGAAGCTGCACTCCATCACTCTCATTCTTGGTCAAATAGCCCTTGAACAGCCTGGAGGTGTGTTGGGTCATTGTCCTGTTGAAAAACAAATTATAGTCCCACTAAGCGCAAACCAGATGAGATGGCCTATCGCTACAGAATGCTGAGGTAGCGATTGTCATGTCGTTTAACTATCATTAAATGTGAAGACCTGTATCTTATCAAATCAATTCTCTATGTGTAATGTATTTATATGATTCAACTAATCATGTGACTTTAACTAGGAAGTCGGGGGAACCACGGAAAGAATTTTGTTCATAAGAGTTTCAATTCCCAAATATACAGTGGGGCAAAAAAGTATTTAGTCAGCCACCAATTGTGCAAGTTCTCCCACTTAAAAAGATGAGAGAGGCCTGTAATTTTTATCATAGGTACACTTCAACTATGACAGACAAAATGAGAAAAAAAATCCAGAAAATCACATTGTAGGATTTTTAATGGATTTATTTGCAAATTATGGTGAAAAATAAGTATTTGGTCAATAACAAAAGTTTTCTCTCTGTTATATATATTGTTGGCAATGACAGAGGTCAAACCTTCTCTGTAAGTCTTCACAAGGTTTTTACACACTGTTGCTGGTATTTGGTCCCATTCCTCCATGCAGATCTCCTCTAGAGCAGTGATGTTTTGAGGCTGTTGCTGGGCAACACGGACTTTCAACTCCCTCCAAAGATTTTCTATGGGGTTGAGATCTGGAGACTGGCTAGGCCAGTCCAGGACCTTGAAATGCTTCCTACGAAGCCACTCCTTCGTTGACCGGGCAGTGTGTTTGGGATCATTGTCATGCTGAAAGACCCAGCCACGTTTCATCTTCAATGCCCTTGCTGATAGAAGGAGGTTTTCACTCAAAATCTCACGATACATGGCCCCATTGAGTATTACTTGATGCAAAGAAAAAGTTCCTAGTTCCTAGATCCGATATGATGGCTTGGTAGACAAAGGAAAGGGGTGGGGACTGCTCGAGCGGGACACTCATAGAAAATGCTAATACTTTACATGAACGACCGCTCATTCGAAAATAAATGACAATTTACATATTTATGTTTATATATTTAAGAGTGTATGTCTCGTTGTCTCTCTCTGTGGTCGCCAGTTCATCTGCTGGAGAGTCAATCGACAGAAAGCCTCTGGTTGTGATCATAATGGATACGTCAGGCGTACCCATGGTTGTCGCATAGAATATACCACCACTCCATAGATCACTTTCATCCACTCCACAAATTTATTGTTAACAAACTACAGTTTTGGCAAGTCGGTTAGGACATCTACTTTGTGCATGACAAGTAATTTTTTCAAGAATTCTTCACAGACAGATTATTTCACATAATTCACCATATTCCAATTCCAGTGGGTCAGAAGTTAACATACACTAAGTTGACTGTGCCTTTAAACAGCTTGGAAAATTCCAGAAAATTATGTCATGGCTTTAGAAGCTTCCGATAGGCTAATTGACACAATTCGAGTCAATTGAAGGTGTGCCTGTGGATGTATTTCAAGGTCTACCTTCAAACTCAGTGCCTCTTTGCTTGACATCATGGGAAAATCAAAAGAAAGCAGCCAAGACCTCAGAAAAAAACATTGTAGACCTCCACAAATCCGGTACATCCTTGGGGGCAATTTCCAAACGCCTGAAGGTACCACGTTCATCTGTACAAACAATAGTACGCAAGTATAAACACCATGGGACCACGTAGCCGTCATACCGCTCAGGAAGGAGAGGCGTTCTGTCTCCTAGAGATGAGCGTACTTTGGTGTGAAAAGTGCAAATCAATCCAGAACAACAGCAAAGGACCTTGTGAAGATACTGGAGGAAACGGGTACAAAAGTATATCCATAGTTAAACGAGTCCTATATCGACATAACCTGAAAGGCCGCTCATCAAGGAAGAAGCCACTTCTCCAAAACTGCCATAAAAAAGCCAGACTACGGTTTGCAACTGCACATGGGGACAAAGATCATACTTTTTGAGAAATGTCCTCTGGTCTGATGAAACAAAAATACAACTGTTTGGCCATAATGACCATATCAGAAGGTAACGCGCACGAGACAGTACATCACTGGGGCCAAGCTTCCTGCCAAAAGGCTCCTTAACAGCTTCTACCCCCAAGCCATAAGACTGCTGAACAATTAATCAAATGGCCACCGGAAATATTTACATTGACACCCCCCCCCCCTCCATTTGTTTTTACACTGCTGCTACTCGTTGTTTATTATCTATGCATAGTCACTTCACCCCTACCTACATTTACAAATTTCCTCAACTAACCTGCACCCCCACACACACTGACTCGGTACCGGTTGCCCCTGTATATAGCCTCATTATTGTTATTTGATTGTGCTACTTTTTATTCTTTTTTTACTTTAGTCTATTTGGTAAATATTTTCTTAACTCATTTTTTGAAACTAATTTTCTTAAGTCTTCTACCACATATCTACAATACAGTGTGTTCCCTCAGGCCACTAGTCTTCTACCACATATCTCCAATACAGTGTGTTCCCTCAGGCCACTAGTCTTCTACCACATATCTACAATACATTAAGTGTGTTCCCTCAGGCCACTAGTCTTCTACCACATATCTACAATACATTAGGCCACTAGTCTTCCACCACATATCTACAATACAGTGTGTTCCCTCAGGCCACTAGTCTTCCACCACATATCTACAATACAGTGTGTTCCCTCAGGCCACTAGTCTTCTACCACATATCTCCAATACAGTGTGTTCCCTCAGGCCACTAGTCTTCTACCACATATCTCCAATACAGTGTGTTCCCTCAGGCCACTAGTCTTCTACCACATATCTACAATACATTAAGTGTGTTCCCTCAGGCCACTAGTCTTCTACCACATATCTACAATACATTAAGTGTGTTCCCTCAGGCCACTAGTCTTCTACCACATATCTACAATACAACATCCATATGTATGTGTGTGTAGAGTGCATGTCTTCTCATGTGCGTGTGTCTGTGCCAATGTTTGTGTCCCTTCACAGTCCCCACTGTTCCATAAAGATGCATTTTTATCTGTTATATAAATACGATTTTACAGCTTGCATCAGTTACCTGATGTGGAATAGAGTTCCATGTAGTCATAGCTCTATGTAGTACTGTGGAATAGAGTTCCATGTAGTCATGGCTCTATGTAGTACTGTGGAATAGAGTTCCATGTAGTCATGGCTCTATGTAGTACTGTGGAATAGAGTTCCATGTAGTCATGGCTCTATGTAGTACTGTGGAATAGAGTTCCATGTAGTCATGGCTCTATGTAGTACTGTGGAATAGAGTTCCATGTAGTCATGGCTCTATGTAGTACTGTGGAATAGAGTTCCGTGTAGTCATGGCTCTATGTAGTACTGTGGAATAGAGTTCCATGTAGTCATGGCTCAATGTAGTACTGTGGAATAGAGTTCCATGTAGTCATGGCTCTATGTAGTACTGTGGAATAGAGTTCCATGTAGTCATGGCTCTATGTAGTACTGTGGAATAGAGTTCCATGTAGTCATAGCTCTATGTAGTACTGTGGAATAGAGTTCCATGTAGTCATGGCTCTATGTAGTACTGTGGAATAGAGTTCCGTGTAGTCATGGCTCTATGTAGTACTGTGGAATAGAGTTCCGTGTAGTCATGGCTCTATGTAGTACTGTGGAATAGAGTTCCGTGTAGTCATGGCTCTATGTAGTACTGTGGAATAGAGTTCCGTGTAGTCATGGCTCTATGTAGTACTGTGGAATAGAGTTCCGTGTAGTCATGGCTCTATGTAGTACTGTGGAATAGAGTTCCGTGTAGTCATGGCTCTATGTAGTACTGTGGAATAGAGTTCCATGTAGTCATGGCTCTATGTAGTACTGTGGAATAGAGTTCCATGTAGTCATGGCTCTATGTAGTACTGTGGAATAGAGTTCCATGTAGTCATGGCTCTATGTAGTACTGTGGAATAGAGTTCCATGTAGTCACGGCTCTATGTAGTACTGTGGAATAGAGTTCCATGTAGTCACGGCTCTAGGTAGTACTGTGGAATAGAGTTCCATGTAGTCACGGCTCTATGTAGTACTGTGGAATAGAGTTCCATGTAGTCATGGCTCTATGTAGTACTGTGGAATAGAGTTCCATGTAGTCATGGCTCTATGTAGTACTGTGGAATAGAGTTCCATGTAGTCATGGCTCTTAGTACTGTGGAATAGAGTTCCATGTAGTCATGGCTCTATGTAGTACTGTGGAATAGAGTTCCATGTAGTCATGGCTCTATGTAGTACTGTGGAATAGAGTTCCATGTAGTCATGGCTCTATGTAGTACTGTGGAATAGAGTTCCGTGTAGTCATGGCTCTATGTAGTACTGTGGAATAGAGTTCTGTGTAGTCATGGCTCTATGTAGTACTGTGGAATAGAGTTCCATGTAGTCATGGCTCTATGTAGTACTGTGGAATAGAGTTCCATGTAGTCATGGCTCTATGTAGTACTGTGGAATAGAGTTCCATGGAGTCATGGCTCTATGTAGTACTGTGGAATAGAGTTCCATGTAGTCACGGCTCTATGTAGTACTGTGGAATAGAGTTCCATGTAGTCATGGCTCTATGTAGTACTGTGGAATAGAGTTCCATGTAGTCATGGCTCTATGTAGTATTGTGGAATAGAGTTCCATGTAGTCATGGCTCTATGTAGTACTGTGGAATAGAGTTCCATGTAGTCATGGCTCTATGTAGTACTGTGGAATAGAGTTCCATGTAGTCATGGCTTTATGTAGTACTGTGTCCCTCTCATAGTCTGTTCTGGACTTGGAGACTGTGAAGAGATGTCTTGTGGGGTATGCATGGGTGTCTGAGCTGTGTGCAAGTAGTTAGTTTAAACACAGCTTGGTATATTCAGCTTGTCAACATT
Source organism: Oncorhynchus nerka (assembly GCF_034236695.1). Classification (NCBI taxonomy): domain Eukaryota; kingdom Metazoa; phylum Chordata; class Actinopteri; order Salmoniformes; family Salmonidae; genus Oncorhynchus; species Oncorhynchus nerka. Next base: position 99,577,361 of record NC_088408.1, on the reverse strand, counting down.
TCACAAGTAGTGATGAAGTCAGTCTCTCCTCCACTTTGAGCCATGAGAGAAGTACATGCACATTATTCATGTTCACTCTCTGTGTACAACCAAGGGTGACAGGGTACTTCCTGGAAATAAAATAAAAATATATATTTGTGAGTTAAGAGCTGGGAAATTATCAATAAAACCTTCTTGTTTTTTGGTTTCTAGAAACTAGAGGCTCAAAACATTATTTAAATTTTTTTACCCCAAAAACATTTTGAGTAAAATTAAAGTGGTGCAGAAGTGACCACCGGCCATTTTGAATTCAAACCTAACTGACCTTCTTAAAGAATGCGTTGCCATCATTTTGATTGACATGTTCTGTTGTCGTTGTTGTGGGATAGAGCAGTGGAAGGCGATAGGGAGAGGAGATTTTCGAGAGATAAACCCTTACACCCCCCCCCCCACACACACACACCCCACACCTCCCTCGCCCCCCCACTGTCCCTCGGACAACAAAAAGAGTCAGTGATGTTTGGTTGAAACAGAGAGTTGGTCTTCTTAATGTTTTTGATGTGTTGACCACTTAGGAGGAGGTTCTCGGTCAGTCAACACTGTGGTGTTGTTGGTGACGAAGAGAAACAACATCACAGACAGAGAGCTTGCAGGGGGGGGGGGGGGCAAGAGAGAGCAAAACAGTAAGCCCCTGAGCGACAGTCTCCTGGAATCTAATAGACCAACAGACAGAGAGGGCATTCAATCAAAACATGAGACAACAACAACAGGAATCTAGGTTGGGGGGGGGATGAAGGCGTCAGTGACATGTTGACGGACATGGACTTTGTATAAACTTTTCATCCTCAAAAGAGTTGAGATGTTTTAAAGGGGTGATTTCCCAGTCCAGGAACAAAGGAGGGAAAATAACCATCATGTTTATTATACAGTCAAAGAGCTAAAAATGATTCACACAGAAAAAAATAAAAAAAAAATGTCTATCTATAATTTTCTGGTAACACTTTACTCTAGGTGTCCATATGAATGTATTCATAAAGCCTTTATAACAGCTATATAACACTTAAAACATCTGTCATAAGTAGTTTTAAAAATAGTTATGAGACACGGTCATCCTGTTGTCATATGTCAACTGTTAGTAACGACTGCTAATTACAGTCTGGATGACAGTGTATGTCAAATGTTATGACCATGCTACATAAGATTCTACAGTACATACCAGATGCTATAACCTTAACAAATGTTATGACCATGATACATAAGATTCTACAGTACATACCAGATGCTATAACCTTAACAAATGTTATGACCATGATACATAAGATTCTACAGTACATACCAGATGCTATAACCATAACAAATGTTATGTGTTATTTAGCTGTTATAAAAGGCTTTATGGCTGCATGTATAATTTATCAAGTAAATCAGTTTTAAACACTAAGATAAGAACTCAAAGAACACACACACACACACACACACACACACAATCATTAGCAAGATCATTTGGCGCATCGCATCAAAGCAATTCTAGCCCTTATCGTTTGGCAGGGTCTAATTCATTAAGATGAAGAATCAAGAATGTGCTGCTCTATCTTCACACCTCGATCACAACTCCCCTCGAAAGATACTTATGCAAGGCTCATGGAATCTCTCTATTTTGTGTGTGTGTGTGTGTGTGTGTGTGTGTGTGTGTGTGTGTGTGTGTGTGTGTGTGTGTGTGTGTGTGTGTGTGTGTGTGTGTGTGTGTGTGTGTGTGTGTGTGTCAGTTAACAGAGCTGGGAACCGTACTGTAAATAAATGCGTCATTAGATCTCATTTCTCATCTATCACTGATCTTCTATTTAGGTATTCTCTAAACATGTCTATAATATGTCTCGCCCCAGAGTCTTCCCGAAACAGGGGTGGAGCTAGGGATGGAGAGATACCATATTAGGAGCCGGGGTGGAGCTAGGGATGGAGAGATACCATATTAGGAGCAGGGGTGGAGCTAGGGATGGATAGATACAATATTAGGAGCAGAGGTGGAGCTAGGGATGGAGAGATACCATATTGGGAGCAGGGGTGGAGCTAGGGATGGAGAGATACCATATTAGGAGCAGGGGTGGAGCTAGGGATGGAGAGATACCATATTAGGAGCAGGGGTGGAGCTAGGGATGGAGAGATACCATTTTAGGAGCAGGGGTGGAGCTAGGGATGGTGAGATACAATATTAGGAGCAGGGGTGGAGCTAGGGATGGAGGATACCATATTAGCTGGAGCTAGGGATGGAGAGATACCATATTAGGAGCAGGGGTGGAGCTAGGGATGGAGAGATACCATATTGGGAGCAGGGGTGGAGCTAGGGATGGAGAGATACCATATTAGGAGCAGGGGTGGAGCTAGGGATGGAGAGATACCATATTAGGAGCAGGGGTGGAGCTAGGGATGGATAGATACAATATTAGGAGCAGGGGTGGAGCTAGGATGAATATATACAATATTAGGAGCAGGGGTGGAGCTAGGGATGGAGAGATACAATATTAGGAGCAGGGGTGGAGCTAGGGATGGAGAGATACCATATTAGGAGCAGGGGTGGAGCTAGGGATGGAGAGATACCATATTAGGAGCAGGGGTGGAGCTAAGGATGAATATATACCATATTAGGAGCCGGGGTGGAGCTAGGGATGGATAGATACAATATTAGGAGCAGGGGTGGAGCTAGGGATGGAGAGATGGATAGATACCATATCAGATGGACCTAGGCATGGATAGATACAACATTAAGAAAGGGGTGGAGCTAGGGATGGACCTAGGGATGGATAGATACAAAGATACATAGTGGATAGTGTTTACGGACATATTCAATCAATCCCTATACCAGTCTGCTGTTCCCACATGCTTCAAGAGGGCCACCATTGTTCCTGTTCCCAAGAAAGCGAAGGTAACTGAGCTAAACGACTACCGCCCCGTAACACTCACTTCCGTCATCATGAAGTGCTTTGAGAGACTAGTCAAGGACCATATCACCTCCACCCTACCTGACACCCTAGACCCACTCCAATTTGCTTACCGCCCAAATAGGTCCACAGACGATGCAATCTCAACCACACTGCACACTGCCCTAACCCACCTGGACAAGAGGAATACCTATGTCAGAATGCTGTTCATCGACTACAGCTCGGCATTCAACACCATAGTACCCTCCAAGCTCGTCATCAAGCTCGAGACCCTGGGTCTCGACCCCGCCCTGTGCAACTGGGTACTGGACTTCCTGACGGGCCGCCCCCAGGTGGTGAGGGTAGGCACCAACATCTCCTCCCCGCTGATCCTCAACACGGGGGCCCCACAAGGGTGCGTTCTGAGCCCTCTCCTGTACTCCCTGTTCACCCACGACTGCGTGGCCACGCACGCCTCCAACTCAATCATCAAGTTTGCGGACGACACAACAGTGGTAGGCTTGATTACCAACAACGACGAGACGGCCTACAGGGAGGAGGTGAGGGCCCTCGGAGTGTGGTGTCAGGAAAATAACCTCACACTCAACGTCAACAAAACTAAGGAGATGATTGTGGACTTCAGGAAACAGCAGAGGGAACACCCCCCTATCCACATCGATGGAACAGTAGTGGAGAGGGTAGCAAGTTTTAAGTTCCTCGGCATACACATCACAGACAAACTGAATTGGTCCACTCACACTGACAGCTTCGTGAAGAAGGCGCAGCAGCGCCTCTTCAACATCAGGAGGTTGAAGAAATTTGGCTTGTCACCAAAAGCACTCACAAACTTCTACAGATGCACAATCGAGAGCATCCTGGTGGGCTGTATCACCGCCTGGTACGGCAACTGCTCCGCCCTCAACCGTAAGGCTCTCCAGAGGGTAGTGAGGTCTGCACAACGCATCACCGGGGGCAAACTACCTACCAGGACACCTACACCACCCGATGTTACAGGAAGGCCATAAAGATCATCAAGGACATCAACCACCCGAACCACTGCCTGTTCACCCCGCTATCATCCAGAAGGCGAGGTCAGTACAGGTGCATCAAAGCTGGGACCGAGAGACTGAAAAACAGCTTCTATCTCAAGGCCATCAGACTGTTAAACAGCCACCACTAACATTGAGTGGCTGCTGCCAACACACTGTCATTGACACTGACCCAACTCCAGCCACTTTAATAATGGGAATTGATGGGAAATGATGTAAATATATCACTAGCCACTTTAAACAATGCTACCTTATATAATGTTACTTACCCTACATTATTCATCTCATATGCATACGTATATACTGTACTCTACATCATCGACTGCATCCTTATGTAATACATGTATCACTAGCCACTTTAACTATGCCACTTTGTTTACTTTGTCTACATACTCATCTCATATGTATATACTGTACTTGATACCATCTACTGTATGCTGCTCTGTACCATCACTCATTCATATATCCTTATGTACATATTCTTTATCCCCTTACACTGTGTATAAGATGGTAGTTTTGGAATTGTTAGTTAGATTACTTGTTGGTTATCACTGCATTGTCGGAACTAGAAGCACAAGCATTTCGCTACACTCGCATTAACATCTGCTAACCATGTGTATGTGACAAATAAAATTTGATTTGATTTGATTTACAATATTAAGAACAGGGGTGGAGCTAGGGGTGGAGCTAGGTGTGGAGAGATACCATATTAGGAGCAGGGGTGGAGCTAGGGATGGATAGATGGATAGATACCATATTAGATGGACCTAGGCATGGATAGATACAATATTAAGAACAGGGGTGGAGCTAGGGGTGGAGCTAGGGATGGATAGATACAATATTAAGAACAGGGGTGGGGCTTGGGGTGGAGCTAGGGATGGATAGATACCATATTAGGAGCAGGGGTGGGGCTAGGGATGGACCTAGGGATGGACCTAGGGATGGATAGATAGAATATTAAGTACAGGGGTGGACCTAGGGATGGAGCTATGGATGGATAGATAGAATATTAAGTACAGGGGTGGAGCTAGGGATGGACCTAGGGATGGATCTAGGGATGGATAGATAGAATATTAAGTACAGGGGTGGAGCTAGGGATGGACCTAGGGATGGACCTAGGGATGGATAGATAGAATATTAAGTACAGGGGTGGAGCTAGGGATGGATCTAGGGATGGATAGATAGAATATTAAGTACAGGGGTGGAGCTAGGGATGGACCTAGGGATGGATCTAGGGATGGATAGATAGAATATTAAGTACAGGGGTGGAGCTAGGGATGGACCTAGGGATGGAGCTATGGATGGATAGATAGAATATTAAGTACAGGGGTGGAGCTAGGGATGGACCTAGGGATGGAGCTATGGATGGATAGATAGAATATTAAGTACAGGGGTGGAGCTAGGGATGGACCTAGGGATGGACCTAGGGATGGATAGATAGAATATTAAGTACAGGGGTGGAGCTAGGGATGGATAGATAGAATATTAAGTACAGGGGTGGAGCTAGGGATGGACCTAGGGATGGATCTAGGGATGGATAGATAGAATATTAAGTACAGGGGTGGAGCTAGGGATGGACCTAGGGATGGAGCTATGGATGGATAGATAGAATATTAAGGGGTGGACAGGGGTGGAGCTAGGGATGGACCTAGGGATGGAGCTATGGATGGATAGATAGAATATTAAGTACAGGGGTGGAGCTAGGGATGGACCTAGGGATGGAGCTATGGATGGATAGATAGAATATTAAGTACAGGGGTGGAGCTAGGGATGGACCTAGGGATGGAGCTATGGATGGATAGATAGAATATTAAGTACAGGGGTGGAGCTAGGGATGGACCTAGGGATGGATAGATAGAATATTAAGTACAGGGGTGGAGCTAGGGATGGACCTAGGGATGGAGCTATGGATGGATAGATAGAATATTAAGTACAGGGGTGGAGCTAGGGATGGACCTAGGGATGGATAGATAGAATATTAAGTACAGGGGTGGACTGGGACCAGAATCTGGCATTTCTAATACACCAACCCAAAGTCCCACAACAGCCCATTTTATTCCTTTCGGCCTCCATTATTAGTCAGATAATGATAATTTTGCATAAAAATTCCAAGTAAAAAATTGACCGACCCATCTGGGCAAAAAATGGACGAACCCATCTGGCATTATCCTGAAATGGAGCATCAAAGGCATCAATCTAAATGTGTTATTTAGCTTAGCCATGTGGAGAAATGCTTGGCCAATCATTTGGCTGAAATTGAGCTCTAATTATCTGGTCTGTTTATGTTGTGTTTGTTTTCCAAAAGGGGTGTTTGTGTGTGTGTGTGTGTGTGTATGTGTGTGTGTGTGTGTTTGTTTTACAAAAGGGTGTGTGTGTTTGTGTTGGAAGGTGGTGGTGGGTGTTGACATGCATAGAGAGGAAACTCCTCCCCATTATCCCCAATTCTCCTCTTGGTTTCCTGGTTTCACCCCGTCTCAGGGACAACAAGAGAACAGTCGAAACTGAGAGGTGTCATATGGTGGCCTGCCGATGTGTTTGTGGTGCGTCACTGTTTATCTTTAATCCCGCCGAGAGCATGTCCTCCGGGAACATCAGGGTCGAGGAGAGAGGTCTATGGGGAGGCTGCCCCCCCATCAGGGTCTAGGAGAGTGGTCTATAGGGAGGCTGCCCCCCCATCAGGGTCTAGGAGAGGGGTCTATGGGGAGGCTGCCCCCCCCCCCCCCATCAGGGTCTAGGAGAGTGGTCTATGGGGAGGCTGCCCCCCCATCAGGGTCTAGGAGAGGGGTCTATGGGGAGGCTGCCCCCCCCCCCATCAGGGTCTAGGAGAGTGGTCTATGGGGAGGCTGCCCCCCCATCAGGGTCTAGGAGAGTGGTCTATGGGGAGGCTGCCCCCCCATCAGGGTCTAGGAGAGGGGTCTATGGGGAGGCTGCCCCCCCCCCATCAGGGTCGAGGAGAGGGGTCTATGGGGAGGCTGCCCCCTATCAGGGTCGGGGAGAGGGGTCTATGGGGAGGCTGCACCCCTATCAGGGTCGAGGAGAGTGGTCTATGGGGAGGCTGCCCCCCCATCAGGGTCGAGAAGAGTGGTCTATGGGGAGGCTGCCCCCCCCCCCATCAGGGTCGAGGAGAGGGGTCTATGGGGAGGGTGCCAACCCATCAGGGTCGAGGAGAGGGTTCTATGGGGAGGCTGCCCCCCCATCAGGGTCGAGGAGAGGGATCTAAGGGGAGGCTGCCCCCCCTTTAGGGTCGAGGAGAGGGGTCTATGGGGAGGCTGCCCCCCATCAGGGTCGAGGAGAGGGGTCTATGGGGAGGCTGCCCCCCCCTTCCCATCAGGGTCGAGGAGAGTAGTCTATGGGGAGGCTGCCCCCCATCAGGGTCGAGGAGAGGGGTCTATGGGGAGGCTGCCCCCCCATCAGGGTCGAGGAGAGGGGTCTATGGGGAGGCTGCCCCCACATCAGGGTCGAGGAGAGGGGTCTATGGGGAGGCTGCCCCCACACAGAGAGTAGGTGGAGGAGGAGGAGTCACCTCTCTGTTTTGGACTGTTTCTTTCCGGAACCTATTTGGCCAGATCTGGTACCACTCCTGTCATGAAAAATCAATCAAACCTTTTGCAGTGTAAGCATTTTAAGAAAATAAATCAAAGTTAATTTGAGTTGGCTCTTCGTTAGTTCTCCTGCCCCCACCCCCCCAAAAAAATGAATGTGAAAAAGTTGATTTTCAGCCCAGGCCTGATATTCTAAGAGTTGATTCGGGTTGGGCCGACCCGGACTTATGGTTTGTGCAACATTGTAACCTATGTTTGAGACCAACGCCTGGCCTGGTCGTGTGAGACCAACGCCTGGCCTGGTCGTGTGAGACCAACGCCTGGCCTGGTCGTGTGAGACCAACGCCTGGCCTGGTCGTGTGAGACCAACGCCTGGCCTGGTCGTGTGAGACCAACGCCTGGCCTGGCCGTGTGAGACCAACGCCTGGCCTGGTCGTGTGAGACCAACGCCTGGCCTGGTCGTGTGAGACCAACGCCTGGCCTGGTCGTGTGAGACCAACGCCTGGCCTGGCCGTGTGAGACCAACGCCTGGCCTGGCCGTGTGAGACCAACGCCTGGCCTGGCCGTGTGAGACCAACGCCTGGCCTGGTCGTGTGGGACCAACGCCTGGCCTGGTCGTGTGAGACCAACGCCTGGCCTGGTCGTGTGAGACCAACGCCTGGCCTGGCCGTGTGAGACCAACGCCTGGCCTGGTCGTGTGAGACCCAACAGAACCAACGAGTGGCCGTGTGAGACCAACGCCTGGCCTGGTCGTGTGAGACCCAACGAGTGGCCGTGTGAGACCCAACGAGTGGTCGTGTGAGACCCAACGAGTGGCCGTGTGAGACCCAACGAGTGGCCGTGTGAGACCCAACGCATGGCCTGGTCGTGTGAGACCCAACAGAACCAACGAGTGGCCGTGTGAGACCCAACGAGTGGCCGTGTGAGACCCAACGAGTGGTCCTGTGAGACCCAACGAGTGGCCGTGTGAGACCAACGCCTGGCCTGGTCATGTGAGACCAACGCCTGGCCTGGTCGTGTGAGACCCAACAGAACCAACGAGTGGCCGTGTGAGACCAGTATCTCTCACAGAACTAAAATGAGATTCGCTTTCTATGATCTGTGGATGTAGCCCATTAACCTACAGTCGGGAACATGCAGCAAATCTGTCAGTGAACAGCACGAAGCCAAAAAAACAGGTACTTGCACCTCCCCTTGAGCTATTGTTTTGAATAATGTACCCTAACTTAATAGGAGCGCGACGATTTGCAGACAGAGACAAATATGACTGATCAATATTTATTTCCACACAATGTAGTAGTGAATGGTGCGACAAAGAGGTGCTTTTAATACAATAGATTGGCTAATGCTTAGCCTACAAAAACAGAAGGATGACTGTTTCCAAGTAACCTAATCTGTGGGACACAAAAATACTTTCATCCCAAAATTTGTCTAACTGGCCTCCTGTTTCCTTTCGAGGCATGAAAAATGAAGACCGTGCCACAATGATCCAAATTTGCATCTGGGAAGAGGGGGTGGGGGATCTTGTAAATACCACAGCTAGAAAGTACTGGAATAGGGAGTGGAGCTGGCAGTGGACTGTGGTTCTGGGATGGGATGGGTAGGGGGCTTGGGTAGAGTGCAAATGGGGAGTCTGGTGTTGCAGTGGTGGAACAAGTATCCAATTGTCATACTTGAGTAAAAGTAAAGATACCTTAAAAGAAAATGACTCAAGTAAAAGTTAAAGTCACCCAGTAAAATACTACTTGAGTAAAAGTCTAAAAGTATTTGGTTTTAAATATACTTAAGTATTGAATGTAAATGTAATTGTTAAAATATATTTAAGTATCAAAAGTAAAATAATAAATAATTTCAAATTCCTTATATTAAGGAATATATGGGCTGGCACGTAGCCTAGTGGTTAGAGCGTTGGACTTGTAACCGAAAGGTTGCTAGATCGAATCCCTGAGTTAACAAGATAAAAATATGTTGTTCTACCCCTGAACAAGGCAGTTAACCCACTGTTCCTAGGCTGTCATTGTAAATAATAATTTGTTCTTTAACTGACTTGCGTAGTTAAATAAAGGTAAAATATCTATGTAAATATATAATTAATAAGCAAAGCAGATGGCACGATTTTCAGATAGCCAGGGGCACACTCTGACATACTTTACAGATGAAGCATTTGTGTTGAGTGACTTTGCCAGATCAGCAGTAGGGATGACCATTTGATGTGAATGGGACCATTTTCCAGTCCTGCTCAGCATTCGAAATGGAACTGTTACTTTTGGGTGTCAAGGAAAATGTCTAGAGTTGAAAAGTACATACTTTTCTTTAGGAATGTAGTGAAGTAAAAGTTTTCCAAAATATAAATAGTAAAGTAAAGATACCAACAAAAAACACTACTTAAGGAGTACTTTAGAGTATTTTTATATTTTTTATATTTAAGTACTTTACACCACTGTGTTTATAATATTACAGCCATTTCAGAGCAACATCCCTAGGAATCTCTGTCAAATGTTTATAAAACGTGACATTTACAGAATGTGTTGGGAGTCCGGGGGTGTGTTGCGGTTCCGGGGTTCCGGGGTTCCGGGGTTGTGTTGGGGATCCAGGATGTGGTGGGGATGTGTTAGGGGTCCAGGATGTGGTGGGGGTGTGTTGGGGGTCCAGGATGTGGTGGGGATGTGTTAGGGGTCCAGGATGTGGTGGGGGTGTGTTGGGGGTCCAGGATGTGGTGGGGATGTGTTGGGGGTCCAGGATGTGGTGGGGATGTGTTGGGGGTCCAGGATGTGGTGGGGATGTGTTAGGGGTCCAGGATGTGGTGAGGGTGTGTTGGGGGTCCAGGATGTGGTGGGGGTGTGTTAGGGGTCCAGGATGTGGTGAGGGTGTGTTAGGGGTCCAGGATGTGGTGGGGGTGTGTTAGGGGTCCAGGATGTGGTGGGGGTGTGTTGGGGGTCCAGGATGTGGTCGGGGTGTGTTGGGGGTCCGGGATGTGGTGGGGGTGTGTTGGGGGTCCGGGATGTGGTGGGGGTGTGTTGGGGGTCCAGGATGTGGTGGGGGTGTGTTAGGGGTCCAGGATGTGGTGGGGGTGTGTTGGGGGTCCAGGATGTGGTGGGGATGTGTTGGGGGTCCAGGATGTGGTGGGGATGTGTTAGGGGTCCAGGATGTGGTGAGGGTGTGTTGGGGGTCCAGGATGTGGTGGGGGTGTGTTAGGGGTCCAGGATGTGGTGGGGGTGTGTTGGGGGTCCAGGATGTGGTCGGGGTGTGTTGGGGGTCCGGGATGTGGTGGGGGTGTGTTGGGGGTCCGGGATGTGGTGGGGGTGTGTTAGGGGTCCAGGATGTGATGGGGTGTGTTGGGGCTCCAGGATGTGGTGGGGGTGTGTTGGGGGTCCGGGATGTGGTGGGGGTGTGTTGGGGGTCCGGGATGTGGTGGGGGTGTGTTGGGGGTCCGGGATGTGGTGGGGTGTGTTGGGGGTCCGGGATGTGGTGGGGGTGTGTTGGGGGTCCGGGATGGGGTGGGGGTGTGTTGGGGGTCCGGGATGTGGTGGGGGTGTGGTGGGGGTCCAGGATGTGGTGGGTATGTGTTAGGGGTCCAGGATGTGGTGGGGGTGTGTTAGGGGTCCAGGATGCGGTGGGGGTGTGTTGGGGGTCCGAATGCGGTGGGGGTGTGTTGGGGAGTCCGGAATGCGGTGGGGGTGTGTTGGGGGTCCGGAATGCGGTGGGGGTGTGTTGGGGGTCTGGGATGCGGTGGGGGTGTGTTGGGGGTCCGGGATGTGGTGGGGATGTGGTGGGGTCCAGGATGTGGTGGGGGGTGTGTTGGGGGTCCAGGATGTTGTGGGGGTGTGTTGGGGGTCCAGGATGTGGTGAGGGTGTGTTGGGGGTCCGGGATGTGGTGGGGGTGTGTTGGGGGCCCGGGATGTGGTGGGGGTCCAGGATGTGGTGGGGGTGTTGGAGGGTCCAGGATGTGGTGGGGGTGTTGGAGGGTCCAGGATGTGGTGGGGGTGTGTTGGGGGTCCAGGATGTGGTGGGGGTGTGTTGGGGGGTTCGAGATGTGTTGGGGGTGTGTTGGGGGGTTCGAGATGTGTTGGGGGGTCCTAGGGTGTTAGACAGGGGGTCTTCACAGACAGACAGTTGGAAGGCATTAGGTTGGCAGGCAGGACAAATCCGTGTCAGACGCAGCTGTTGCCGACGGCGATTGATATTAGCATTCCACCCCATCCCACACGACCCCTAACCCCTTCATCCCATGTTCTATAGTACTTCTGTCTTGCCATACAGATTATTCTGCATAAGAATATCCCATTATAGACCTAGAGACTAGTATGGGACCTTCCTAGGGACATTAAGACTCAAAGGGGGATGTTGTCTGCCTGCCTACCTGTCTTGCTGTGTTTTTAACTACCCACTTCTCTGTAACTACAGTATGTTAACACACAACAGAAGGCTTCAGACCTCATTTCCTTGAGTCCCAGAACATTGTTAGTTATCAGTACTGAACAACTAGGCCACTTGACAACTGGCACTTTTCTGGCTAATTTCAGGCATATGTGCTGCTCAGGTGGACATACGGTGAAGCAATTATCCCAAATGTTAAACATATTTACAGATGAGCTGCAGTCACTGCAGTGTGTTCATGATGACGACTTGAGGAATGCCGTACGCTGTGAATGGCGCCGCGGGGGTTTCATTGACATGGCACACATTAGTGGTAAACAAACAGCTTCCATTACTGAGAAAGTTGAAGGAGTTTCCTTCATTACGAACAAAACAAACAACATCAGTTGGTGGGTTGAATGGAACTGAGTTTGTTTTGGAAAGGAGGATGTGTTGTGTAGCTGTTCTGTTGAACGCTTACAGATGAATTTTCTGTTCTGTGCTGCGCTGCTTCCATTTACTTAATCCCGCTTCCAAAACTGGGCGAGACAAGAGTCTGTGAGAACAAAACACAACTCCAAAATCAACTACATGAACGCAAAGACGTTTCACCATGTTAATGTGTGACTGTGAACACTGGCAGGTCTTGCTGTGGTTGTCCTTTCACTCACATGCTAACATTAACGTCATACCATCCTTCGACTCAACATGCTAACGTTAGCATTAACGTCATACCATCCTTTGAATCAACACGCTAACGTTAGCATTAACATCATACCATCCTTTGACTCAACATGCTAGTGTTAGTATTAACATCATACCATCTTTTGACTCAACATGCTAACGTTAGCATTAACATCATATTATCTTTCGACTCAACAAGCTAACATTAGCATTAACGTCATACCATCCTTTGACTCAACATGCTAACATTAGCATCAATATTAGTATCATTATCGCCATGCCAGCTAACAACAAATGTTCCCACAACTTTAGAAGAATGTTCCCTTTAGAGTCTCATCCAGTTCATAAACTAACATTTTCATAGGAATTTTCCCGTGATGCGCAATGAATGTTTCCAAGAGACCATTCCCTTAATGTCAAGTAGACCAACCTACAGATGGGTTGGTTGTTTAGCAACAACCTACAGATGGGTTGGTTGTTTAGCAACAACCTACAGATGGGTTGGTTGTTTAGCAACAACCTACAGATGGGTTGGTTGTTTAGCAACAACCTACAGATGGGTTGGTTGTTTAGCAACAACCTACAGATGGGTTGGTTGTTTAGCAACAACTTACAGATGGGTTGGTTGTTTAGCAACAACCTACAGATGGGTTGGTTGTTTAGCAACAACCTACAGATGGGTTGGTTGTTTAGCAACAACCAGATGGGTTGGTTGTTTACAGATGGGTTGGTTGTTTAGCAACAACCTACAGATGGGTTGGTTGTTTAGCAACAACCTACAGATGGGTTGGTTGTTTAGCAACAACCTACAGATGGGTTGGTTGTTTAGCAACAACCTACAGATGGGTTGGTTGTTTAGCAACAACCTACAGATGGGTTGGTTGTTTAGCAACAACCTACAGATGGGTTGGTTGTTTAGCAACAACCCTTGGTTGTTTACAGATGGGTTGGTTGTTTAGCAACAACCTACAGATGGGTTGGTTGTTTAGCAACAACTTACAGATGGGTTGGTTGTTTAGCAACAACCTACAGATGGGTTGGTTGTTTAGCAACAACCTACAGATGGGTTGGTTGTTTAGCAACAACCTACAGATGGGTTGGTTGTTTAGCAACAACCTACAGATGGGTTGGTTGTTTAGCAACAACCTACAGATGGGTTGGTTGTTTAGCAACAACCTACAGATGGGTTGGTTGTTTAGCAACAACCTACAGATGGGTTGGTTGTTTAGCAACAACCTACAGATGGGTTGGTTGTTTAGCAACAACTTACAGATGGGTTGGTTGTTTAGCAACAACATGATTACCATGTTCTCAGAACTTAAGATTGTAAATGTTCTAGACAAGTTTCATGGGGAACGTTGCATGAATGTTCTCCTAACCCTCAGAAAACTGTACACGGGAATGTTCTTGCAACGTCCTATAACGTCCTACCCCTCTCCTCGACCCTGATGTGGGGGCAGCCTCCCCATAGACCACTCTTCTCGACCCTGATGGGGGGGCAGCCCCCCCATAGACCACTCTTCTTGCAACGCCCTACATTAATGTTCTATATTCTAAGAACGTTGTAACCACGTTCTAGATAAGTTCTGCTTGACATTAAGGGAATATTCTCCTAACTTTTAACACCATGCTAAAAAGTTTTTTCTTTGCTAACATAGAATGTTCCCTTAACTAACGGAAAACTGGACATTCAAACATTAAGTGGAACATTACGGGTAACAGTACAAAAACGTTCTCTCTCCCTAGAATTGTAAGCTATGATATCCTTTGCTATAAGATGCTAATGTAGCATTAGCATCATATCCTTGCGGGTAGCCCTGTTTCTAATGTAGCATTAGCATCATATCCTTGCGGGTAGCCCTGTGTCTAATGTAGCATTAGCATCATATCCTTGTGGGTAGCCCTGTGTCTAATGTAGCATTAGCATCATACCCTTGCGGGTAGCCCTGTTTCTAATGTAGCATTAGCATCATATCCTTGCAGGTAGCCCTGTGTCCGTGTCCTCCAGTAGTCTGATTAGCCTGATAAAGTTCTCCTTCACGGCCACCATGCTGTTTGTCGTACTGCCCTCCAGGATCCAACGCTTCCCCTTGGCTAAAGGCTCCAGCTCGAAGTATTTCTTTATCTGGAAGACAGAATGGGGGGGGGGGCATTAAACCAAAGTCAACTCAAACAGCTTATGTCCTGCCTAAAAAAAAATAAGCTTAGCAGCCGCAAAGCCACAACACAGGCTTCCCCAAGGAAATATGTCAGTCTGATCTCTGGGAAAACTAGTAATGCGGATTGTTGGCGTGGGCTTGGCTGTTGGCGTGGGCTTGGCGTGGGCTTGGCTGTTGGCGTGGGCTTGGCTGTTGGTAACATTTGATTATCAGTATCATATGTCTGTGTGTGTGTGTGTGTGTGTGTGTGTGTGTGTGTGTGTGTGTGTGTGTGTGTGTGTGTGTGTGTGTGTGTGTGTGTGTGTGCGTGTGTGTGTGTGTGTGTGTGTGTTTGGGGGGTGAGGAGGAGTAGGAGGAGGAGGAGGAGGGGGGGGGGGAGAGGCGCAATGCTTGGACCTTCTGAAGACACGAGAACTTGTATTATTAGTTGATGTGGATGTTTTGAACCTTAACGCGTGTGTTTTGTAACGTAATGAAACTGGAATCTGCTAGCTAGCTCCCTTATCTGCCCCCTAAACCAGACCGTTTTTTTGTTGTTGCTGCCTCTTACTATTGAGGCAATTACCTGACATGGATGCAATAAATCACCTTTCATTGTGACAAAAGGTTCCACAGTGAAATACAGTATATCGGAGAGAAATGGATGTGTCTGTCGACAATACCTACAGTTGGGGGAAAAAAGTATATAGTCAGCCACCAATTGTGCAAGTTCTCCCCACTACCAGTTACAGGTCTGTGAGAGCCAGAAATATTGCTTGTTTGTAGGTGACCAAATCCTTATTTTCCACCATAATTTGCAAATATATTCATTTAAAATCCTACAATGTGATTTTCTGGATTTTTTCCCCTCATTTTGTCTGTCATAGTTGAAGTGTACCTATGGTGAAAATTACAGGCCTCTCCCGTCTTTTTAAGTGGGAGAACCTGCACAATTGGTGGCTGACTAAATACTTTTTTGCCCCACTGTACCTAATAGCTACCGCTTCAGCCTCATTCTCCTCAATCTACTGAGGGAAATGTTCCTTGATGAGACATGAATAGAACAATATTACCACAGATGTTGTTGATATAGATTCAAATAACAAGCCAAACAGCAACAACAAAAGAAACTTGTATTCTCTGATAACTTATAGTTTAGTTGTGACCATGTTGTGGACATAACGTGTTATTTAAAGCATGGCCATTCAAACATGGTTTTGACTAGATGGTATACAGCTATGGATGGTATACAGTTAGGAGAATTTACTCAGCAGGTTAGGAGAATTTACTCAGCAGGTTAGGAGAATTTACTCAGCAGGTTAGGAGAATTTACTCAGCAGGTTAGGAGAACTTACTCAGCAGGTTAGGAGAATTTACGCAGCAGGTTAGGAGAACTTACTCAGCAGGTTAGGAGAATTTACTCAGCAGGTTAGGAGAACTTACTCAGCAGGTTAGGAGAATTTACGCAGCAGGTTAGGAGAACTTACTCAGCAGGTTAGGAGAATTTACTCAGCAGGTTAGGAGAATTTACTCAGCAGGTTAGGAGAATTTACTCAGCAGGTTAGGAGAATTTACTCAGCAGGTTAGGAGAACTTACTCAGCAGGTTAGGAAAATTTACTCAGCAGGTTAGGAGAATTTACGCAGCAGGTTAGGAGAATTTACTCAGCAGGTTAGGAGAATTTACGCAGCAGGTTAGAAGAATGTGGGTTAATGAGGCTAAGGTTAGGACAGTGTTCAGGAGAATTGGGTTACTCCCCCTTTCCTTCAGTCAAATGGTCAAATCACCCTCTAGTGGCCTCATGGGTGGAATGTTAATATTTTTCATAATTTCATAATTGTTTTTTACATTATTTCAAAAGAGCTGCCGAAAATCCTGTGATCCTATGTCAAACGGTTTTTATATTTCAATCTTCTGTGAAGTATATAAAGTGTCAAATTGGGATGCTAACTCAACATGTACTACATGTCCACTCTATATCTGACATGGTACAAGCCCATAACCCATTTTTAAGCCCATTACCAAGTGTGTGAGGTGTTTACTTTTGTTTCAAAGTTGATTTGTTTTAAGACTACCAAGAAACACTGTGTGACCCTGATTTAGCCCATTGTAGTAAAAGGTTAAGGTTAGGGTTACCTAAAATGCTGTCCTAACCTGCTATGAAAAGTCACTCCTGTCTGTAGCTGTATACCATCTAGCCACAACCTTCAAAACATCCACAACAGCCACAACAAAGATTTCCTCACTTCCTGCCCACTGCTGCTATTTTGAACAGGTCTCTCTTCCAGAAGATTTGTTTATCTCAGTGAGACAAACCTGTATAAGTAAAAGTTATGCAAAAGAGATTGGAGAAGCCGTCCGCTCTCCTTATCACTTCTGTATTTGCTAAAACAAACAGCTGAGATATCAAAGTGTATCTATTTCAATCAAATGAGATGTCCTGATCAACGCTGTTCCTCCTGGTTAGGACATAGACCAGCATCACACAATCAGGGTTCTGGCCAACGCTGTTCCTCCTGGTTAGGACATAGACCAGTATCACACAATCAGGGTTCCGGTCAACGCTGTTCCTCCTGGTTAGGACATAGACCAGATCACACAATCAGGTTTCTGGTCAACGCTGTTCCTCCTGGTTAGGTCATAGACCAGCATCACACAATCAGGGTTCTGGTCAACGCTGTTCCTCCTGGTTAGGACATAGACCAGCATCACACAATCAGGGTTCTGGTCAACGCTGTTCCTCCTGGTTAGGACATAGACCAGCATCACACAATCAGGGTTCTGGTCAACGCTGTTCCTCCTGGTTAGGACATAGACCAGCATCACACAATCAGGGTTCTGGTCAATGCTTTTCCTCCTGGTTAGGACATAGACCAGCATCACACAATCAGGGTTCTAGTCAACGCTGTCCCTCCTGGTTAGGACATAGACCAGCATCACACAAGCAGGGTTCTGGTCAACGCTGTTCCTCCTGGTTAGGACATAGACCAGCATCACACAATCAGGGTTCTGATCAACGCTGTTCCTCCTGGTTAGGACATAGACCAGCATCACACAATCAGGGTTCTGGTCAATGCTGTTCCTCCTGGTTAGGACATAGACCAGCATCACACAATCAGGGTTCTAGTCAAAGCTGTTCCTCCTGGTTAGGACATAGGCCAGCATCACACAATCAGGGTCCTGGTCAACGCTGTTCCTCCTGGTTAGGACATAGACCAGCATCACACAATCAGGGTTCTGGTCAACGCTGTTCCTCCTGGTTAGGACATAGACCAGCATCACACAATCAGGGTTCTGGTCAACGCTGTTCCTCCTGGTTAGGACATAGACCAGCATCACACAATCAGGGTTCTGGTCAACGCTGTTCCTCCTGGTTAGGACATAGACCAGCATCACACAATCAGGGTTCCGGTCAACGCTGTTCCTCCTGGTTAGGACATAGACCAGATCACACAATCAGGGTCCTGATCAATGCTGTTCCTCCTGGTTAGGACATAGACCAGCATCACACAATCAGGGTTCTGATCAACGCTGTTCCTCCTGGTTAGGACATAGACCAGCATCACACAATCAGGGTTCTGATCAACGCTCAACGCTGTTCTGATCTCCTCCTGGTTAGGACATAGACCAACATCACACAATCAGGGTTCTGATCAACGCTGTTCCTCCTGGTTAGGACATAGACCAGCATCACACAATCAGGGTTCTGGTCAATGCTGTTCCTCCTGGTTAGGACATAGACCAGCATCACACAATCAGGGTTCTAGTCAAAGCTGTTCCTCCTGGTTAGGACATAGGCCAGCATCACACAATCAGGGTCCTGGTCAACGCTGTTCCTCCTGGTTAGGACATAGACCAGCATCACACAATCAGGGTTCTGGTCAACGCTGTTCCTCCTGGTTAGGACATAGACCAGCATCACACAAGCAGGGTTCTGGTCAACGCTGTTCCTCCTGGTTAGGACATAGACCAACATCACACAATCAGGGTTCTGATCAACGCTGTTCCTCCTGGTTAGGACATAGACCAGCATCACACAATCAGGGTTCTGATCAACGCTGTTCCTCCTAGTTAGGACATAGACCAGATCACACAATCAGGGTCCTGATCAACGCTGTTCCTCCTGGTTAGGACATAGACCAGCATCACACAATCAGGGTTCTGATCAACGCTGTTCCTCCTAGTTAGGACATAGACCAACATCACACAATCAGGGTTCTGATCAACGCTAGGACATAGACCAGGATCACACAATCAGGGTTCTGATCAACGCTGTTCCTCCTGGTTAGGACATAGACCAACATCACACAATCAGGGTTCTGGTCAACGCTGTTCCTCCTGGTTAGGACATAGACCAGCATCACACAATCAGGGTTCTGATCAACGCTGTTCCTCCTGGTTAGGACATAGACCAGATCACACAATCAGGGTCCTGATCAACGCTGTTCCTCCTGGTTAGGACATAGACCAGCATCACACAATCAGGGTTCTGATCAACGCTGTTCCTCCTGGTTAGGACATAGACCAGCATCACACAATCAGGGATCAACGCTCATAGACCAGGATCACACAATCAGGGTTCTGATCAACGCTGTTCCTCCTGGTTAGGACATAGACCAGCATCACACAATCAGGGTTCTGGTCAACGCTGTTCCTCCTGGTTAGGACATAGACCAACATCACACAATCAGGGTTCTGATCAACGCTGTTCCTCCTGGTTAGGACATAGACCAACATCACACAATCAGGGTTCTGGTCAACGCTGTTCCTCCTGGTTAGGACATAGACCAGCATCACACAATCAGGGTTCTGATCAACGCTGTTCCTCCTGGTTAGGAAATAGACCAGGATCACACAATCAGGGTTCTGGTCAATGCTGTTCCTCCTGGTTAGGACATAGACCAGCATCACACAATCAGGGTTCTGGTCAACGCTGTTTCTCCTGGTTAGGACATAGACCAGCATCACACAATCAGGGTTCTGGTCAACGCTGTTCCTCCTGGTTAGGACATAGACCAGCATCACACAATCAGGGTTCTGGTCAACGCTGTTCCTCCTGGTTAGGACATAGACCAGCATCACACAATCAGGGTTCTGGTCAACGCTGTTCCTCCTGGTTAGGACATAGACCAGCATCACACAATCAGGGTTCTGATCAACGCTGTTCCTCCTGGTTAGGACATAGACCAGCATCACACAATCAGGGTTCTGATCAACGCTGTTCCTCCTGGTTAGGACATAGACCAGCATCACACAATCAGGGTTCTGGTCAATGCTTTTCCTCCTGGTTAGGACATAGACCAGCATCACACAATCAGGGTTCTAGTCAACGCTGTCCCTCCTGGTTAGGACATAGACCAGCATCACACAAGCAGGGTTCTGGTCAACGCTGTTCCTCCTGGTTAGGACATAGACCAACATCACACAATCAGGGTTCTGATCAACGCTGTTCCTCCTGGTTAGGACATAGACCAGCATCACACAATCAGGGTTCTGGTCAATGCTGTTCCTCCTGGTTAGGACATAGACCAGCATCACACAATCAGGGTTCTGATCAAAGCTGTTCCTCCTGGTTAGGACATAGACCAGCATCACACAATCAGGGTCCTGGTCAACGATCTGTTCCTCCTCCTGGTTAGGACATAGACCAGCATCACACAATCAGGGTTCTGGTCAACGCTGTTCCTCCTGGTTAGGACATAGACCAACATCACACAATCAGGGTTCTGGTCAACGCTGATCAACGCTCCTCCTGGTTAGGACATAGACCAACATCACACAATCAGGGTTCTGATCAACGCTGTTCCTCCTGGTTAGGACATAGACCAGCATCACACAATCAGGGTTCTGATCAACGCTGTTCCTCCTAGTTAGGACATAGACCAGATCACACAATCAGGGTCCTGATCAACGCTGTTCCTCCTGGTTAGGACATAGACCAGCATCACACAATCAGGGTTCTGATCAACGCTGTTCCTCCTAGTTAGGACATAGACCAACATCACACAATCAGGGTTCTGATCAACGCTAGGACATAGACCAGGATCACACAATCAGGGTTCTGATCAACGCTGTTCCTCCTGGTTAGGACATAGACCAACATCACACAATCAGGGTTCTGATCAACGCTGGTTCCTCCACAATCAGGGTTCTGATCAACGCTAGGACATAGACCAGGATCACACAAGCAGGGTTCTGGTCAACGCTGTTCCTCCTGGTTAGGACATAGACCAGCATCACACAATCAGGGTTCTAGTCAACGCTGTTCCTCCTGGTTAGGACATAGACCAGCATCACACAATCAGGGTCCTGGTCAACGCTGTTCTTCCTGGTTAGGACATAGACCAGCATCACACAATCAGGGTTCTGGTCAACGCTGTTCCTCCTGGTTAGGACATAGACCAGCATCACACAAGCAGGGTTCTGGTCAACGTTGTTCCTCCTGGTTAGGACATAGACCAACATCACACAATCAGGGTTCTGATCAACGCTGTTCCTCCTGGTTAGGACATAGACCAGCATCACACAATCAGGGTTCTGATCAACGCTGTTCCTCCTAGTTAGGACATAGACCAGATCACACAATCAGGGTCCTGATCAACGCTGTTCCTCCTGGTTAGGACATAGACCAGCATCACACAATCAGGGTTCTGATCAACGCTGTTCCTCCTAGTTAGGACATAGACCAACATCACACAATCAGGGTTCTGATCAACGCTAGGACATAGACCAGGATCACACAATCAGGGTTCTGATCAACGCTGTTCCTCCTGGTTAGGACATAGACCAACATCACACAATCAGGGTTCTGATCAACGCTGTTCCTCCTGGTTAGGACATAGACCAGCATCACACAATCAGGGTTCTGATCAACGCTGTTCCTCCTAGTTAGGACATAGACCAGATCACACAATCAGGGTCCTGATCAACGCTGTTCCTCCTGGTTAGGACATAGACCAGCATCACACAATCAGGGTTCTGATCAACGCTGTTCCTCCTAGTTAGGACATAGACCAACATCACACAATCAGGGTTCTGATCAACGCTAGGACATAGACCAGGATCACACAATCAGGGTTCTGATCAATGCTGTTCCTCCTGGTTAGGACATAGACCAACATCACACAATCAGGGTTCTGATCAACGCTGTTCCTCCTGGTTAGGACATAGACCAGCATCACACAATCAGGGTTCTGATCAACGCTAGGACATAGACCAGGATCACACAATCAGGGTTCTGATCAACGCTGTTCCTCCTGGTTAGGACATAGACCAGCATCACACAATCAGGGTTCTGATCAACGCTGTTCCTCCTGGTTAGGACATAGACCAACATCACACAATCAGGGTTCTGATCAACGCTGTTCCTCCTAGTTAGGACAAAGACCAACATCACACAATCAGGGTTCTGATCAACGCTGTTCCTCCTGGTTAGGACATAGACCAACATCACACAATCAGGGTTCTGGTCAACGCTGTTCCTCCTGGTTAGGACATAGACCAGCATCACACAATCAGGGTTCTAGTCAACGCTGTTCCTCCTGGTTAGGACATAGACCAACATCACACAATCAGGGTTCTAGTCAACGCTGTTCCTCCTAGTTAGGACATAGACCAGCATCACACAATCAGGGTTCTAGTCAACGCTGTTCCTCCTAGTTAGGACATAGACCAGCATCACACAATCAGGGTTCTGGTCAACACTGTTCCTCCTGGTTAGGACATAGACCAGCATCACACAATCAGGGTTCTGGTCAACGCTGTTCCTCCTAGTTAGGACATAGACCAGCATCACACAATCAGGGTTCTGATCAACGCTGTTCCTCCTGGTTAGGACATAGACCAGCATCACACAATCAGGGTTCTGATCAACGCTGTTCCTCCTGGTTAGGACATAGACCAGCATCACACAAGCAGGGTTCTGGTCAACGCTGTTCCTCCTGGTTAGGACATAGACCAGCATCACACAATCAGGGTTCTAGTCAACGCTGTTCCTCCTGGTTAGGACATAGACCAGCATCACACAATCAGGGTCCTGGTCAACGCTGTTCCTCCTGGTTAGGACATAGACCAGCATCACACAATCAGGGTTCTGGTCAACGCTGTTCCTCCTGGTTAGGACATAGACCAGCATCACACAAGCAGGGTTCTGGTCAACGTTGTTCCTCCTGGTTAGGACATAGACCAACATCACACAATCAGGGTTCTGATCAACGCTGTTCCTCCTGGTTAGGACATAGACCAGCATCACACAATCAGGGTTCTGATCAACGCTGTTCCTCCTAGTTAGGACATAGACCAGATCACACAATCAGGGTCCTGATCAACGCTGTTCCTCCTGGTTAGGACATAGACCAGCATCACACAATCAGGGTTCTGATCAACGCTGTTCCTCCTAGTTAGGACATAGACCAACATCACACAATCAGGGTTCTGATCAACGCTAGGACATAGACCAGGATCACACAATCAGGGTTCTGATCAACGCTGTTCCTCCTGGTTAGGACATAGACCAACATCACACAATCAGGGTTCTGATCAACGCTGTTCCTCCTGGTTAGGACATAGACCAGCATCACACAATCAGGGTTCTGATCAACGCTGTTCCTCCTAGTTAGGACATAGACCAGATCACACAATCAGGGTCCTGATCAACGCTGTTCCTCCTGGTTAGGACATAGACCAGCATCACACAATCAGGGTTCTGATCAACGCTGTTCCTCCTAGTTAGGACATAGACCAACATCACACAATCAGGGTTCTGATCAACGCTAGGACATAGACCAGGATCACACAATCAGGGTTCTGATCAATGCTGTTCCTCCTGGTTAGGACATAGACCAACATCACACAATCAGGGTTCTGATCAACGCTGTTCCTCCTGGTTAGGACATAGACCAGCATCACACAATCAGGGTTCTGATCAACGCTAGGACATAGACCAGATCACACAATCAGGGTTCTGATCAACGCTGTTCCTCCTGGTTAGGACATAGACCAGCATCACACAATCAGGGTTCTGATCAACGCTGTTCCTCCTGGTTAGGACATAGACCAACATCACACAATCAGGGTTCTGATCAACGCTGTTCCTCCTAGTTAGGACAAAGACCAACATCACACAATCAGGGTTCTGATCAACGCTGTTCCTCCTGGTTAGGACATAGACCAACATCACACAATCAGGGTTCTGGTCAACGCTGTTCCTCCTGGTTAGGACATAGACCAGCATCACACAATCAGGGTTCTAGTCAACGCTGTTCCTCCTGGTTAGGACATAGACCAACATCACACAATCAGGGTTCTAGTCAACGCTGTTCCTCCTAGTTAGGACATAGACCAGCATCACACAATCAGGGTTCTAGTCAACGCTGTTCCTCCTAGTTAGGACATAGACCAGCATCACACAATCAGGGTTCTGGTCAACACTGTTCCTCCTGGTTAGGACATAGACCAGCATCACACAATCAGGGTTCTGGTCAACGCTGTTCCTCCTAGTTAGGACATAGACCAGCATCACACAATCAGGGTTCTGATCAACGCTGTTCCTCCTGGTTAGGACATAGACCAGCATCACACAATCAGGGTTCTGATCAACGCTGTTCCTCCTGGTTAGGACATAGACCAGCATCACACAATCAGGGTTCTGATCAACGCTGTTTCTCCTAGTTAGGACATAGACCAGCATCACACAATCAGGGTTCTGATCAACGCTGTTCCTCCTGGTTAGGACATAGACCAGCATCACACAATCAGGGTCCTGGTCAACGCTGTTCCTCCTGGTTAGGACATAGACCAGCATCACACAATCAGGGTTCTGGTCAACGCTGTTCCTCCTGGTTAGGACATAGACCAGCATCACACAAGCAGGGTTCTGGTCAACGCTGTTCCTCCTGGTTAGGACATAGACCAACATCACACAATCAGGGTTCTGATCAACGCTGTTCCTCCTAGTTAGGACATAGACCAACATCACACAATCAGGGTTCTGATCAACGCTGTTCCTCCTGGTTAGGACATAGACCAACATCACACAATCAGGGTTCTGATCAACGCTGTTCCTCCTGGTTAGGACATAGACCAGCATCACACAATCAGGGTTCTGGTCAACGCTGTTCCTCCTGGTTAGGACATAGACCAGCATCACACAATCAGGGTTCTGGTCAACGCTGTTCCTCCTGGTTAGGACATAGACCAACATCACACAATCAGGGTTCTGATCAACGCTGTTCCTCCTGGTTAGGACATAGACCAGCATCACACAATCAGGGTTCTGATCAACGCTGTTCCTCCTGGTTAGGACATAGACCAGCATCATACAATCAGGGTTCTGATCAACGCTGTTCCTCCTGGTTAGGACATAGACCAGCATCACACAATCAGGGTTCTAGTCAACGCTGTTCCATCTAGTCAACGCTGTTCCTCCTGGTTAGGACATAGACCAGCATCACACAATCAGGGTTCTGGTCAACACTGTTCCTCCTGGTTAGGACATAGACCAGCATCACACAATCAGGGTTCTGGTCAACGCTGTTCCTCCTAGTTAGGACATAGACCAGCATCACACAATCAGGGTTCTAGTCAACGCTGTTCCTCCTGGTTAGGACATAGACCAGCATCATACAATCAGGGTTCTAGTCAACGCTGTTCCTCCTGGTTAGGACATAGACCAACATCACACAATCAGGGTTCTGGTCAACGCTGTTTCTCCTGGTTAGGACATAGACCAACATCACACAATCAGGGTTCTGGTCAACGCTGTTCCTCCTGGTTAGGACATAGACCAGCATCACACAATCAGGGTTCTGGTCAACGCTGTTCCTCCTGGTTAGGACATAGACCAACATCACACAATCAGGGTTCTGGTCAACACTGTTTTTAGACCAGGGCTATGTTCAGCAGCTGATAAACTAAAGAGGAAATTACATACACAAAGGTTGCAACATTTTTGTAACTTTCCAAAAATTCAGAGGTTTTCCAGAAATCCCGGTAGGAGAATTTCTGTATTTCCCTCCTAATTTCAATAATCTTTCAATCACGATTTCTGGAAAACCAGCATTCATCACATAGATGCATCACTGTGATGAAACGTGTTCACAAGAAGAGAAACAGGATCATTACACAGCAAACCTGTCCATTTTTAACAAATGTCTGTCTACCTGCTGTGTCTGCCACCCTCTCTGCCTCTGTCTGCCTGTCTCTGTCGATCTGCCTGCCTGTCTACCTGCTGTGTCTGCCTGCCTGCTGTGTCTGTCTACCTGCTGTGTCTGCCTGCCTGTCTACCTGCTGTGTCTGCCTGCCTGTCTACCTGCTGTGTCTGCCTGCCTGTCTACCTGCTGTGTCTGCCTCCCTCTCTGCCTCTGTCTGCCACCCTCTCTGCCTCTGTTTACCTGCTGTGTCTGCCTGCCTCTGTCTGCCTTCCTCTCTGCCTCCGTCTGCCTCCCTCTCTGCCTCTGTCTGCCTGTCTCTGTCGATCTGCCTGCCTGTCTACCTGCTGTGTCTGCCTTCCTCTCTGCCTCCGTCTGCCACCCTCTCTGCCTCTGTCTGCCTGTCTCTGTCGATCTGCCTGCCTGTCTATCTGCCTGTCTGCCTGCTACCCAGCCAAGTCAGTGGTAGTATGTGTCCATGTCTGTGTTTATGTCTGTGTCTATGTCTGTGTCTATGTCTGTGTCTATGTCTGTGTCCTCTGAGTTGACAAGTCTGTCCAAGTAGAACGTTAGTTTAACAACAAATGAAGTCTCCTCTCCTCTGATCTCCTCAGCCTGGCTGACAGGCTGGCCCGGAGCCTGGGTGGAAAGCCGAGCGGACTCACTGTGAATAAATCAGTCTCCAGACTCCATGCCCTCCCAGCTCTAACCTCCCCACCAGCCCTGTCTGTCTGTCTGTCTGTCTGTCTGTCTGTCTGTCTGTCTGTCTGTCTGTCTGTCTGTCTGTCTGTCTGTCTGTCTGTCTGTCTGTCTGTCTGTCTGCCTGCCTGCCTGCCTGTCTGTCTGCCTGTCTGTCTGTCTGTCTGCCTGCCTGCCTGCCTGCCTGCCTGCCTGCCTGCCTGTCTGTCTGTCTGTCTGCGGGTTGTCTGTAGCAAAGGCCCTCTACTCACACATGCACATACACACACAGACTTACACACACACAGAGACAGACAGACAGACCAAATATGTCTACCGCCCCGTAGCACTCACTTCCGTCATCGTGAAGTGCTTTGAGAGACTAGTCAAGGACCATATCACCTCCACCCTACCTGACACCCTAGACCCACTCCAATTTGCTTACCGCCCAAATAGGTCCACAGACGATGCAATCTCAACCACACTGCACACTGCCCTAACCCACCTGGACAAGAGGAATACCTATGTGAGAATGCTGTTCATCGACTACAGCTCGGCATTCAACACCATAGTACCCTCCAAGCTCGTCATCAAGCTCGAGACCCTGGGTCTCGACCCCGCCCTGTGCAACTGGGTACTGGACTTCCTGACGGGCCGCCCCCAGGTGGTGAGGGTAGGCAACAACATCTCCTCCCCGCTGATCCTCAACACGGGGGCCCCACAAGGGTGCGTTCTGAGCTCTCTCCTGTACTCCCTGTTCACCCACGACTGCGTGGCCACGCACGCCTCCAACTCAATCATCAAGTTTGCGGACGACACAACAGTGCTAGGCTTGATTACCAACAACGACGAGACGGCCTACAGGGAGGAGGTGAGGGCCCTCGGAGTGTGGTGTCAGGAAAATAACCTCACACTCAACGTCAACAAAACTAAGGAGATGATTGTGGACTTCAGGAAACAGCAGAGGAACACCCCTATCCACATCGATGGAACAGTAGTGGAGAGGGTAGCAAGTTTTAAGTTCCTCGGCATACACATCACAGACAAACTGAATTGGTCCACTCACACTGACAGCGTCGTGAAGAAGGCGCAGCAGCGCCTCTTCAACCTCAGGAGGCTGAAGAAATTCGGCTTGTCACCAAAAGCACTCACAAACTTCTACAGATGCACAATCGAGAGCATCCTGGCGGGCTGTATCACCGCCTGGTACGGCAACTGCTCCGCCCTCAACCGTAAGGCTCTCCAGAGGGTAGTGAGGTCTGCACAACGCATCACCGGGGGCAAACTACCTGCCCTCCAGGACACCTACACCACCCGATGTTACAGGAAGGCCATAAAGATCATCAAGGACATCAACCACCCGAACCACTGCCTGTTCACCCCGCTATCATCCAGAAGGCGAGGTCAGTACAGGTGCATCAAAGCTGGGACTGAGAGACTGAAAAACAGCTTCTATCTCAAGGCTATCAGACTGTTAAACAGCCACCATTGAGTGGCTGCTGCCAACACACTGTCATTGACACTGACCCAACTCCAGCCACTTTAATAATGGGAATTGATGGGAAATTATGTAAATATATCACTAGCCACTTTAAACAATGCTACCTTATATAATGTTACTTACCCTACATTATTCATCTCATATGCATACGTATATACTGTACTCTACATCATCGACTGCATCCTTATGTAATACATGTATCACTAGCCACTTTAACTATGCCACTTTGTTTACTTTGTCTACATACTCATCTCATATGTATATACTGTACTCGATACCATCTACTGTATGCTGCTCTGTACCATCACTCACTCATATATCCTTATGTACATATTCTTTATCCCCTTACACTGTGTATAAGACAGTAGTTTTAGAATTGTTAGTTAGATTACTTGTTGGTTATCACTGCATTGTCGGAACTAGAAGCACAAGCATTTCGCTACACTCGCATTAACATCTGCTAACCATGTGTATGTGACAAATAAAATTTGATTTGATTTGAATATGTCAGTGTGTCCTTAGGGTTAAGATAACGATCACTGCAGTAGATAGTTGTTACACTATGGCTGGGGAGTAACAGATGACGTGTCATCTATGAAGGTGAATCATTAACAATGATTTGAGCGTGCAAAATAGATTTGTAGTTGTAAACACAAATTGGATGTGTCTAACTGATGCGTTGTGAACATCATTTGTAGTACCGCAATAGATTAGGTAAAGTTATTTTGCAAGCTATTTTAAGATAGCTAGCTAGCTAGCTTGATTCTGTATGGAGCCATAGATAGATAGCTAGCTAGCTTGATTCTGTATGGAGCCATAGATAGATAGCTAACTAGCTTGATTCTGTATGGAGCCATAGATAGATAGCTAACTAGCTTGATTCTGTATGGAGCCATAGATAGATAGATAGCTAGCTTGATTCTGTATGGAGCCATAGATACATAGCTAGCTAGCTTGATTCTGTATGGAGCCATAGATCGATAGCTAGCTAGCTTGATTCTGTATGGAGCCATAGATACATAGCTAGCTAGCTTGATTCTGTATGGAGCCATAGATCGATAGCTAGCTAGCTTGATTCTGTATGGAGCCATAGATACATAGCTAGCTAGCTTGATTCTGTATGGAGCCATAGATAGCTAGATAGCTAGCATGATTCTGTATGGAGCCATAGATAGCTAGCTAGCATAATCATTAGAAAATGAACCATTCACCTGCTAAGACCGAGCAACGTACATACATACCATGATTTATTGATCACCCAGTTAGATCTGTAGTTTTAGTAGAAGCACAGCTGAAGGTAGAACATTATTTGTTTAGCTTTGACATTGGCTGTACTCTGTGAATCTGTACTGCCCTTTGATTGATGTATGTACACTGAACAAAAATGTGACTCACGACCTGGATATGGTCTTATGTAGAAACATTTGAAATTTAGTTTTTTTTTTTTTACAGTGGATAAAAGTAGACACCTAGAACTACAAA
Organism: Oncorhynchus nerka; assembly: GCF_034236695.1. Classification (NCBI taxonomy): domain Eukaryota; kingdom Metazoa; phylum Chordata; class Actinopteri; order Salmoniformes; family Salmonidae; genus Oncorhynchus; species Oncorhynchus nerka. The sequence goes on along the minus strand of NC_088408.1, from coordinate 99,547,894 downwards.
ATGGTATATCGTACAATGCATTTTTGAGGAACAATGGGTAAGTAATTCTGCTTTGAAAGTTGATCAACTTGTAAACTCACTTTTTTAGAAAATGGCTTTAGGATGTTTTGGTACTACGACTGGAAAGCTCTTCCTTGTCTACACCCAATCAGCATCGTTCACACCCTCTTAAGCTTTAGCCCCACCCATCTCGCTTCTCTCTCAGAGCTTTCAGAGTGCACACTTGATGCTCTGGCTGATGATTTGTTTACCTCTGGATAACATGAAAACTGCCTAACCAGCACTGCTGGCAACAATTACATTACGCTTTTTTGCCGACGTTTACTGTCACCGGCCATATTCAACGGGTGTTGTACACTTTAGCTTAAGACATGTAGCTAGCTAGTTGAACAACAATGAACATAGTGCCAAATCATGTCGTTACTACCCTGCATGAATCTGCTGGGAGCTAACCAACCAGGTTCAATGTTAGCTAGCTAGTTAGGCTCTAACTAGCAAAGTAAAAGGTTCTGGGATACGAATAATAACGTCATACATATAACGTTAGCTAGGGAGCCAGCCAGCTAACGTTAGCTAGCTAGCTAACAGTACACTTTAGCTTAATATGTAACCACTTTCTGTCAAAATTAGAAATGTGTAATATCTGAACATGTAGCTATCTTACCCGCATACATCATCATGCATGATGGCCGCGTCTCCCTGTCATGGATGCCATACCAAGGTTGCCCTTAGTTTGAAGATGTAATCCAGACAGGTGTTTTCTCCATCTCTTCATACTCTAATTCCAATGATTTCAAAACCCGCTCCACTACACAATACTTTTTTTTTAAAAGCCGCCTTCAACAGGATTACCAACACAGGCTGACCATCTCAAGTAGACAGAAGCCTTCTATATGGCAGACCAATCCGAACTCCGAACTCGGCATGTCCAGCCCACTCATTGTCTCAGCCAATCATGGCTAGTGGGAAGGTTGCTGACTTTTTCTGTGGCTAAACCAAATAATTTAACCATTTTATTCATATTTACAGAAGCAGGTCACAAATATGACTCGAATGTGGCTTGGATTACCGTGGCTCGGTTTACCGTGGCTCGGCTTAGCTTGACGACAAAGGGGAGAAAGTTACTTAATGGAGAAGTTTGCTTTCTTACAACCAAATCTCTATTTTTGTTTCAAATGACATTTTATAGACACTTTTAGTTGTTGTTGCAATTTCACTTTTAATGTTTTATTTATTTTTACAAAACCTACCATAACCAGCGATTCATTTCCTCATCCTCGTTGTGCAGAATAAAAAACATTAACAAAATTAAAACAAAAATAAATTTCTCTATTAAAACTATTCATTATTATTTCTATAAATTTCTCTATTATTATTACTATTATTATTATTATTATTACTATTATTATTACTATTATTATTACTATTATTATTATTATTATTACTATTATTATTACTATTATTATTACTATTATTATAACTATTATTATTACTATTATTATTACTATTATTATTACTATTATTATTACTATTATTATTACTATTATTATAATTATTATTACTATTATTATAACTATTATTATTACTATTATTATTACTATTATTATTACTATTATTATTACTATTATTATTACTTTATTATTTCTATTATTATTATTATTATTACTATTATTATTACTATTATTATAATTATTATTATTACTATTATTATTACTATTATTATTATTATTATAACTATTATATTATTATTACTATTATTATTTCTATTATTATTACTATTATTATTACTATTATTATTACTATTATTATAACTATTATTATTACTATTATTATAACTATTATTATTACTATTATTATTTCTATTATTATTACTATTATTATTACTATTATTATTACTATTATTATTACTATTATTATTACTATTATTATTACTATTATTATTACTATTATTATTACTATTATTATTACTATTATTATTACTATTATTATGCTTTAATAATGCTCTTTATAACTATATGTCATGATTAGATGTGCTTTATGAACAATTGTATGTCATGTAAATCGTTACAGAACAATAAAGATGTACTTTAGGGACGGCCACTCTTGCATTAGCGTTAGCCTCTTTTTTGTTGTTGTTGCATGGTTCATTCATTTGGCCTTAAGACACATTGCCTCCTGCCAAGGTGTTCCTTAAACAGGACGTCCTGTACAGGAAAGCCAAGGGATGACGTGATTGGCCGCCAACGGTGAGAACACATTGTTATTCGCGCCTTTAAAAAAAAAAAAAACACTTTCCTTATTAACACCTGTGTGTTGTCGTACCAACGTCGAGTTGTCAGCGTTTCAAATTCAGCCTTTGAAAACCGAGCGTAGGAATCTCTGAGCAAAGTGCACTCAAGGAAGTATGCTGAGGAAATGTAACTGTTTGCCAACATTCAAGGGGGGGGAAATAGAAGTCGAATCCCACAAAACAGAAACCTTTTACCACCACCTAAAGGAGTGTTCAGTGGCTCACCTGACCCCTGACAGTAAAGCTGTTTAGCTCCAGACGACCAGAACAGAACAGCTTCCTGAAACCTAAAGCTTTAGTTCAGAGGCTGTCAGCTGTGACAACTGGAGGAGCTATATCCTGTCCAGACCTCCACACCGTTACAAAAAACAATGGTTAGACCGTAATTGGAGAACTTTTAATTTGATGCTGTGGTATAAAGAGTAGGTGTTTCTGGGATCGTTCTAGTTCTAGAGTTTGGTTTCGTAGCAGGTGACAGCTCCTTATTCAGATTATTTCATCTTTATATTTGATTTTTTTTCCCCCTGAAGCTGTAGCTTGTTCTAATTAAAGGTCAACTGACCCTTAAAACAGCCTATGTGGGGTCAGAAACATTCATTCTAGTGTCAAAATTGACTACAAGGTGTAAAAAGGATAATTTTGACCATTAAAGTCAGTTTTGAGAGGTTCTGGAAAAACAGTGAATGACATGGAGAATTAACCCTCCGCCCATGTCCCTTTATGTTGATGATGTGGTTGTTACTGACAAGGAGTGGCTGAGCTCTTTAATCACCCACTTCAATAAGTCAGGATTCATATTTGACTCAGCCACGCCTCCTTGCCCGTCCAACACTTCCTCATCTCCTAACCCCTTTCTAATGATGCTCCTCCCTCTATTCTAATGATGCTCCTCCCTCTATTCTAATGATGCTCCTCCCTCTATTCTAATGATGCTCCTCCCTCTATTGTAATGATGCTCCTCCCTCTATTCTAATGATGCTCCTCTCTCTATTTCCCAATGCCCCGCTTCTCCCTGCCTCACTGAGTCTGATGTGCTAAAATAAGACCTTAAACTTGACCCTAAAAAAAATATCAGCGTCAGATGGTTTAGACCCTTTCTTCTTTAAGGTTGCTGCCCCTATCATCACCAAGCCCTATCTCTGGCCTTTTTAACCTGTCTCTCCTCTCTGGGGAGGTTCCCATTGCTAGGAAGGCAGCCACGGTGGGTCCTTTCTTTAAAGGGGGAGATCAAGCTGATCCTAACTGTTATAGGTCCATTTCTATCTTGGCCTGTTTATCAAAAATGTTGGAAAAAAACTTGTCAATAATCAAATGACTGGCTTTCTCGATGTCTATAGCATTCTCTCTGGTACGCAATCTGGTTTCCGCTCAGTCACATTCAGGATACAGTGTTTGTCACTAAGGACATTACATTCTGAGTAAACAAAGTAATAATTAAGGGCAAAAAAAGAAAGAATTGGAGCAGGAACCGGCAAGACGTGTGCCCTCATCTGAGTCTCATTCACGTGTGTGTGTGTGTTTGTGTACGTGCCACAGGAGGCTGGTGAAGGGCAGGACCCGGCAAGACGTGTTGCCCTCATCTGAGTCTCATTCACGTGTGTGTGTGTTTGTGTACGTGCCACAGGAGGCTGGTGAAGGGCAGGAACCGGCAAGACGTGTTGCCCTCATCTGAGTCTCATTCACGTGTGTGTGTGTGTGTTTGTGTACGTGCCACAGGAGGCTGGTGAAGGGCAGGAACCGGCAAGACGTGTTGCCCTGCTCATTCATCTGGTGAGTCTCATCTCTCATTCATGTGTGTGTGTGTGTTTGTGTACGTGCCACAGGAGGCTGGTGAAGGGCAGGAACCGGCAAGATGTGTTGCCCTCATCTGAGTCTCATTCACGTGTGTGTGTGTGTTTGTGTACGTGCCACAGGAGGCTGGTGAAGGGAAGACAGCTCATAATAATGGCTGGAATGGGAATGGTATGAGTTCAATAACATTCCATTTATTACGTTCCATCCTTTACTATGAGCCGTCCTCCCAAATTAAGGTGCCACCAGCCTCCCTTGGTGTGTGGAAGTTCAGGGTCATTCTCAGTATGGTAGACAGAGAGCTAGGCACACTCTGCCAGCTGCAGGGTCAACAGGCCATGCCAGGGATCTTTCCCATAAGTTATCGTTCCCATAAAAATTGTGTACACAGAGGCTGGTGCACACACACACACGTGCGCTGGCATACACACACACACACACACACACACACACACACACACACACACACACACACACACACACACACACACACACACACACACACACACACACGTGCGCTGGCATACACACACTCACACACACAGATTTGGAGGCTCCGGTTGAACTCTGCTGCGCTGTGTACTGTGAATGTTTTGGGAAATAAAAGTGAGTTGTTAAACAGGGACTCATTCTATCAGGAGGTTAAAAGCAGAGCCAGATGGAAGACTAGTGCTGCCAATATCAGATGTATTCCTGAACCAGATCACTATCGTAAGGAAACAGATTCAGACCACTATCGTAAAGAAACAGATTCAGACCACTATCGTAAAGAAACAGATTCAGACCACTTATCGTAAAGAAACAGATTCATATCACTATCGTAAA